>NC_135506.1:40762676-41067601 GCF_052857255.1 Amblyomma americanum | reverse complement strand
TATTGTCCCCTTATACGAGCGCGCCGCATTTCAGAGTATCCGACTGAGTTCTTTTGTCGGCCTGTTTGAGGCCACCAGCTCACACAACCTCAACAGGCAGGGTCAATTGATCTTCTAGAAAATTCCGGCAGACACAATCGAAACCAGTGCGAAAACGTAACCGCCGTTTGCACTCCGTCGTATTGAACGAGACAGATTATCGGCGAGGGACCGGTTGCTTGATGGCGTACGGAGGTGAAAGAGAAAGCGACTTCTGCCTGTGCCACCGAAAGCACGGTGTCTTTCCTTACAACCTATTTCAAACTCGTCCCCTGGGAAGAAGGGCAGCAAGGAAGATGGGGAGAATAGGATGTAAGTCTCCCGAACAAGGATTACACCGAAGTCGAGGAGGACATTTTTCTATAGAAAAAATAAGAGAAAGGTTTGCCATAGAGAAAATGGAAGCGACCTGTTGTCGTTGCTGTTCAGCGGCTGTTATGTGACTTTCACGACGAGTGTGTGTGTTGCGTAGGGATAGCTGCAGGAGAGCAGGAGTGGGGGGGGGGGGGGGGGGGTCGGCTCGCTTCCCTGCCTTCCCTGTCTGCCTAGCGTCCTCGCTTTTGCTACATGACGTAAATCCTACTTAGTGCCGGACAGTTCTTTTGTCGGAGCTGCTGCCTCCAAGGAGAACTCCGATCCTCTTGCGTAGAAATGTAAAAAAAAGTGAAAGAAGAAATGAAGTCGAAAGAATGCGGCATCCGATGGTTGTTGGAGGAAGGTACGCGTCGGAGGTGTGGGGTTGCTCATCACTTTGCCCTTTTCACAATAGCATTCGCTTTTGCTTTTCGCTCAGTCGTCTGGGTGTTTGAGAGATATATTTGGTGAGCTTACCACCGCTTGCCGTGTGCCAATTAGTTCAAACTTCTACCGGCTGCCGTTTTCATAATTAATTGATTCATTACATTGTTAGTCTTTGCTTTCTCCCGTTTTTATCGGTTAATTGGTAGAAGTTGCCGAACCAGAATCTGGTAACTGGCAAACATTCCCCAGAACGCAGTCAGTGAGCAAAAATTAGCCAGAGATGATCAGCATTACAGCAACCCATGCTATCGTTATATGCGTGGCAAAATATGCAAATTACTGCATTATACCTGGTCTGCACATATTTGCATGTCTGCTAAATGTAGCAGAAAGCAGCCGCGCCTTGCACTCGTTTAAAAATCTGCGGTGGAATAACTGCGCTCAAGCCGATAGTTCGATCCAGAACTTTTAAGCCAGAACAGTTCTTTTTAGTCAGCACCATAGGCAATGCTTCGCACTTGCCCTTTTTTTAATCTAATAATGAAACAACATAAGATGAGGTTAAGTGGGCCTCTATCATTAACCCTTTCCGACCAAAATTAAAGCCTTTCAATATGAAAAATTGTAATCCGTAGTCTAGCATGTGTAGGAGGAGGATAATTCAAGCAGACCAGAAGACGAAAGTTTCGTCGGTTCTTTGTAAGTTTTTTTGCATTTGCAAATGAAATCAGTTATACTAGTGAATTCGAAATGGTTAGTTTTCGGATTTCTTAAATCTGCCACATGGATGTAACAGACCGCTGTCACCTCATTATATTAGCCGCATATGCAAGTAATGTTTGACCAAGCCTTCTTTAGGAAATCAGGTATTTATGTGTTACGAGCAACCTTCTGATTTATTCTTAGCCGCAGAGGTCTTGACGCAAGTTTTTGCAAAAGATTTTAAGTCTTTATTTCATCAGTGTGACTGGACAGCTTCCTTGCGTAAACGTCGAGAGCTGAACTGGGACACCCGCAGAGCGCAGACAGGAATTTGCGTTTCCATTGATTGGTTTGGTTTATGGTGAATTGACTTCCCAAAGCGACTCAGGCTATGAGGGACGCCGCAGTGAAGGGCTTCGAATAATTTTGACCACGTGGCGTTCTTTCACGTGCACTGACATAGCAGAGTACACGGGCCTATAGCATTTCGCCTGCATCAAAATGCGACCGCGGCGGCCGTGATCGAACCCATGTCTTTCGGGTCAGCAGCCGAGCGCCATAACCACTGAGCCCCTGCCGCGGCCAAAGTGTTCTAATGGGATAGCCGAACGCGACAACAGACCGAGATGGGACTAATCCTGGAAACCGCAGTCGTGCCCCAAGCAGCGACAGGACTCGGTCTTATCTTGGCCAGTTTTGAAAGCGGCAAAGCTGCTTTCGCAACATTTAAACTCAAGTCAGAGCCATCCTGTTACACTCGGCAGCCTATCGTAAGTGTGGAGTCTTTTGAAATCGGTATTGAGATGTTTGATGCAATACGCGGCGACAGTGGGCGACGGTGGAAGTGCGCCATGGTCACTCTCAGCTTAAAATGTTTGTTTGTTTGTTGCCTCACGTCCGTTTCGGCAAGTGAAAAGCAAGAATCAGTTTAAGAAGATATGATGTAAACCTAAGACCTGGAAAAATTCTGTTGACCTTTCAGAGACCTAAATGTCTAGTGTTTGGGAGAAGTGCATGCCACCCGTCATGATAAGCTGTTTCGAGGGATGAATGAACGCTAGTATTTTTGAAAGGCTTCATTTTTTTTCAGCTATATGAATAAGGAAACTGAAATGGAGGTGAAACTCCGTCGTATTTCGCGCCTTATATTGTCTTAGTAGAAAACATCCTGTGTTCAACTCAGAAAGCTCTTGAGACCGTCTTGGTACGTGGGGGCTTAGTAATAGGCCATGTCATGAAGCAGGTTGTACCGTTACACATATCGCACTCCCTCGTTCACCCCTTTCTAGGCCAGAAAATGATTTTTTTCTTTTTCATCGCTCTTCGGTTTTGTAGTAATTGTTGCTTTGAGAGCATAATATTGCACAACCAAGCTTGAAGATCCTCCTTAGTTCTTCGAAATACACTACTTTTTCTCTTTCCGATTGGCCTCTGTAATGCGAATAGTTTGCTGACATACTTCTGAGACGCCAGAGACTCGCCGTCTTCGCCCTAATGCCACCTTTGCCATACTTAATAGCAAGTAACGCGTACATCAAGCGAGGATAACCAAAAATAGAGAGAAGAAGAGAACGAACGAAAGGACACCGGGACGCAGTGAAAATGAGAAGGTGCCAAATGGCATCACCGGGCGGAACGGACAGGGACGCCACCTAGCGGGCGAGCACGATGGCTCCACGCGCCATGAGTGCCGGGATCTGGGAAGACCCAAAGAAGAAATGCCGTGGAAGGGAGAATTAAAAGAAGCGCAAACATTAAAGAACAAAGCAATAAATGCATTAACTTGGCACCTTCAGTCATTATATCGGACTACCACTTCTTTCCCTCCCCCCCCCCCCCCCCCTTGCGCTAAACCAAGCCACCCTTGCCTGGACACTCCGATTATCTCGCCATCATTCCTCGCGAATGGGTCTTCCCTCGTTAGATTCTTCCCGCTTCTTGCTTTCTTTTCCGTCATCGGTCACGTCTCCCCGACGCGTGGCGTGGTAAGCGCCTCCCTCGAGGCAGTACTGGGAACAATGATTCCGCGCGAAGCTCCCTCTGTGGCAGGTGCAGTTGCGTGCACACATAGCGGGGCGGGCCCTCTAAGGGCTCGGAAATGGCGCCACCTGCTCAGGGGAGGTCATTTTTTCTAACAGACCAGCGCAGCTAGCAGTGTGAGATTCGGAGGAAAAGCGCGATGACTCGCGCGATCTCCTTAGCTTCTCTTTATACTTTTTTTGTCATTGCTCGTAACATAGTTCCCGGCTCACCAATGTCGGTGCTGTTTTGCTGTTTCGCCCCCTTTGTGTCTCTACAGCTGCACATCCTGCGCAGCTGTACTTAAGCGCTCACTGGATTCAGCGCGAAGGCCAGCCGCAAGAAGCTGCAAAAAATTCTTAGCGAGGTAGATCGAACAGATAACCCTTGATGACCAGGCTTGGTTTCTACTCGATTTTGAATTCAGCGCGGAATGTTCGTACTGGCTTTTCGTCCAGAAGGGCGAGCTGTAGAGGTATAGCAGTCTTGACATACCGTAGATAATGCTTTGCACTTTTGCGTAGTTGTTGCCTTGTTATAAAAAAAGCTCTGCTAGTGTTCAATGTCATTAGCGCACTGCGCGCCACAAGGAAGTGTGCGTTTTATATGCGAGGGGAAAATATGTACTTTTTGTTGGCTGAAGCAGGATAGTGTGAGAGTTATGCGTTCATTACGCTTGTAAATGCGCTAATACCCTTTCTGTTCATTCCTCAGTCAATAAACGAACGTAGCGAGCTTTAACCTGCACAAAAAAAAAAATATGTCCGTCTCTCTAACAAATGCGTGCTGAAACCTTGACTGCTTCAGTCCTTCAGATTTGCACAACGGCAGTCGAGTTGATTCTCTGTACCAAACAGATGGCACTGGAGTTTTCTTCAGTTTTCTACTGTTAAAAAGTTATCCGAATTCACGTATGAAACAAACGGATGACCTGACCACACCTCATGTTACGTGCCTCGGCCTCTTATTTGACTACACGTGCTTGGACATCGAGTTTTCGTTGCAGATATATAAAAGAACCTATTACAGCTGAAACATACATTCCCAAACCAGTATGCTGCCGATGTTCGCGAACGTAACGCAACCCGGCCTTTTCCATGAACACTTGCGCGAAACTTGGCGGTGCTCGAAATTTATACAGAGCCCACTGGAAGCAGATATAAGCCGGGTGCAGAGTAAAACGACGCTGAATAGGAGAAACTCTGACGTTCTTCGAGGCTCTCATTCCGGTTCGCAAAAACCTCGCTTTCGCATTCATGTATGCAGCACGCGGTAGTCCTTGTCTGTGTCACCCTTCCCCGAAAGCATTCGATTTCCAACGGAGCTGCTGACAGCGCAAGGGTGTGTGACCGAGCGAAGGTCAGGAAATGGAAACACGTACTTTAGCTAGAAAATAGGAGAAATAAAGGCGACTGGTGATCGTAGAGCGGCCCTTAAGGATGAAAGGCCAAAAGTTCCTATGTGTGGGCGCAATATATGGCAGCAGACAGAGGGGGAAGGAGGCATGAAGCCGGAAGAACAAAGATGCTACAGAAGACCAAGGAGGTAGTAGCGAGACAAAAATAAAGCCAATGGCGTTTAGTGGTGACTGCCATAAGCCGTGCAAAAAAGAGGGAGGGTAGGGCGGCAACCCGAAAGAGCGCTCGCGATTGCCCCACCCTGCTCGCAGCAAGACCGGCTAACAGTGCCGGTGTGTGCAGTAAACGTGATGGGTCTTTCTTACCGAAGGGCCGTTGAGCTTCCTTACGAGGGAAGTGCAATGGACCATTAGGCCTAGCTCTCTCCTGGGACTATCAGGGGGGTGTATAGAGAGTAGCGGTGGACTTGGCGGTGCAGGTAACGCCGTCTAGCCTGCTGCTCACGCATGCTCAGCTGGGGAACTCACCGCATTGGCAAGGAGGAGGGTGCATTTGCTCTAAGCTCATTCCTTGAGGTCATTGCCTCTTTGTACCTTGGAAGCTGATGGCAACGGTATAGGCAACGACACTGCGATTAAACTTTTCAAACTGCCAAAAAAAATAAAATAAGGGAAGACCATTAACTAACCTTTCATGCCCTAGACGTCCATATGTGTACCATTATTTACCGCACAATACCTTGAGCTTGGGCATCACTATAAACTGAACTGCATTGTTGGTATGCCTGAATCTTTTAAATTGTGTCGCAGCATCGCATAGTGTTTATGTTTTGTTAATAGTGTGGTCCTCCTAGCGCGCACCCGGAGAGATCGAGGTGGAAGGAAAAAGAAGAGCCGGGCACCAAAGGAAACTAAGGAAGTGGGGAAGTTGTAAGAGGCCTATAAAGAGAAGTGGCACCGCGGGAGAGAAATACGGCATAAACGTGACTCGGCGAGTTACATTATATTATCATATGTACATTTTGACACAGTACAATATTCTGGATAATGTTGCTTGTTCTTGTATAACTGTTGTTGTGGACAGCGACTGCTCACGCGCCACTGTTGCTGCACCGTCGGTGCCCTCTGAGGCCAGGGCCTAGTCAGGAGGATGTGTTCCCTCCTTTTGCCCTGCCTCAAGAGAAAGACCAATGTATTACCCCAGTAAACAATAAACAACAACAATAGCGCTAAGCACTTCGATTCGGGAGAAACGGAATGCGCTGCGGAAGGGAGCAAGGAAGAAAGGGACGCTTGCCGATTACTGCCGCGGTTTATTGTGAAGCAAGGAAAAGAAAAACAGGGTGGCGTGGGGATTTGTTGCGCAGATGTTGCCCCTTAGCATCCTGCTAAGGGGCAAAAAATTGAAATGGCAACGATAAGGTGCCGCTGCTTCTGCTGCTGCAGCAGCGTGAGCGGAGCATCAGTGCCAGTCTGATGCTCAAACAGCTTGATGGGCACATTTGAGGCACATTTGCCTTTTGCTGTCCCTCAATGCTTATGTACTTGGTCAGGTCACACTGTCTAGTCGCTGTGGCAGCTTCAGTGATGAAGTGCATGGAAACTCGTATGCAGTTAATTCCTATTCCAGGAACGAAATGTGCGCCCGCCGCATTTCGTACATTTGAAAAAGTCAACCAAAAAAGCTGTAGACAGCGTAACAAGAAATCCGTTACATCCGCATGCATCAGTATTCCGCACGCACAAAAACCAGGTTAGCGGTATAAAACTTTGTTATCTTACTCCGTTCTCTCTGTAACATTATGAAAGCGCGAACAGTACGGCGTTTTCGTACTGAACTTGAAAGCCTAACTCGATGTCACAGTACTTCTCAATTTACAATTTTTTTTCAGTAGGTAGGGAAGTTAGTAGAATAGAAAAGCGGTTCGGCGAAGAAGAAGACGAAGACCTAGTGGGTGGATACGTGTCTGCTTCTAGGTCTGTGTTTTCGCTTTTCGCTGTCTTCTCGTGTGTGGCGTGGGTCGGACAGTGCCCTCCGTGCGACCGAATGCTGACGACGCCCTTACGGAGAAATTCCCGGCACGGCGGGCGCATTCTCAAGTGAGAAAACCCAACCGGAACCCTCAGGGGCAAGCTAGGCTTAGCTCGGCGCTGCCGAGCGAGGCCGCGCTACGCGTCTGCATGGATTCTGCGTTGTCGACGACGGCTACGCGGATGCCCGCTGTGTTGCCACCTGACGCAGCCT
The DNA here is from genome assembly GCF_052857255.1 of Amblyomma americanum. Taxonomy (NCBI): domain Eukaryota; kingdom Metazoa; phylum Arthropoda; class Arachnida; order Ixodida; family Ixodidae; genus Amblyomma; species Amblyomma americanum. The sequence continues at coordinate 41,060,498 of NC_135506.1, read as the reverse complement.
CCACGTCCACGCAATCGTCAGCGCCTCTAGGCCTCCAGCCTGCGCCGTCTTCCGATGCTACGACTTTGGCCTGTGACATGGACTGCTCCACCGCCTCCGTGCCCGTGGCACTCCCTCAAGAAACTGTGCCCGTCGCGCCAGTTCAGTATTCCCACCAAGGGCCGTCACCAGCGTCTGAGCCTCCTCCACAGATGCCTCCCGTGAGTCAAGGCTCTCTTCCGCCTGCTGCGAACTCGTTCCGCGTTACCATCAAGCCTACATTGCGCTTTGATATGACTGCCATCTCTGCCCGGAATGTTCAAGCCACAATTGACCATGCCCTTGGCTCTTCGAACTACTGCGGGTTTGTCGTCCATCGCCCATCGAACACCATCACGGTAAACTTGTCATCCTTGATGGACGCCCAGAAACTTTGCGCAGTTACGCGGATCCCCCTGGATGACAGCAAGCATGTCCCGGTGCAAATATATTTTGCATCTGGTCCTGACACACTCCGCTGCATGGTTTATCATGTCGACAGCACGAGCCCTCCCGAGGAGGTGCGCGCAAATATTCGCTGCTCAACTCATGTTGTACTGCAAGCACGGCCTATGGGTCGCCGGGGCTCATACCTGCTCATCCTGCAAGGCCCGTTGACTTTCCCGAAGTACCTTACCTACTACGGTGCGATCGTCAAACCACAGCCCTTCCGACCTCGTCGTATTTTTTGCTATCACTGCCACAAAGAAGGTCATATGCAAAATACCTGCCCTAATCCAGCAGCTGTGGCCGACATGAATGAACCAACAGCTCATTGTGCCCTGTGCAAATCACCGGACCATGACATTCGCTCCCCCGCTTGTCCAAAGAAGAAGCAAGCGAAGAAGTTTCACAAGTCGCCTGCAAAAATGGATGTCCCTACAAGTAATCGCTTTGCAGCTCTCGCATGTGACGACAACGACTTCCCTGAACTTCCTTTATCTGAGCCTGCTGCTCACCATACGTCTCCTCGCCAGCGTACATATGCACAAGCGGCTCACCTTCCCGGATCAAATGGTACGCCCAAACGTCCAGTGCATCCATCACATGTGGATACTACAGATGAAGACACAGCTTTAGACAATGCAATCGCGGAGGCTCGCCGCCGACTAGACGAACTCACCCAGCGCCGGGAACAGCGTCGTTCTCAATCCTCTCGAAGAATTCTCATAACTCGGGACATCCATCAGAGGAATCACCTAGGGTAAGCACTGGCCCACAATCAGGTGCCGACCACCTGTTAGCCGTGACTACCCCGACAGTGGACAAGATATTAGCGCTGATGAAGCAGGTGACATCCCTCATCGTGGAAGCTCTTCGGCCTCGTCATGGATAGCGCATCATCATCGGTGGTGGTGCAGTGGAACTGTCGAGGTTTCGCTAATAAGGCCTCTGAAGTGAACATCCGCCTTCGCGACGGAAAGCTGAGGGCATGGGCGTTCCTACTGCAAGAGCATAATGCACTCCCACGCCTTTCAGGTTTCTGCGCATACCATTCACCATCTATCCCTGATCGCCGTTGCACCGCCTCCTCCCTCAGCCCAGGTAAATCTGCAATTTATATTCACAGTTCAGTTCCGCACACACCGCTCGACCTTTCACGGTGGTGCAACACACGTCAAGAGGTTGTCGCCCTTCTCGTAAAACCTGCACGCACACCCCTTATTCTAGTTTCTTTTTATAGTCGTCCTGGCTCCGCATCTCCCAATCTGGGATGGGTTCGTTTTCTACGTTCTACCAACTCGGGTATCCCTATTCTAGTTGGCGGTGACTTCAACGGCGCACACACTGCGTGGGGTTACCCATCGGATTCCTCAAGGGGTTCACACATCCAAGGGAGCTTTTCAGATCATTCCTTTCAACTTTTAAACCACCCGAATACTTCTACCCGCCCACGAGGTGGCCCGTATTCGCCTGATTTGACTTGGTGGTTAGGCCCCGGTAACCCTCGTTGGGCTGTTGATTCTGATACTTGGGGTAGCGATCACAGCCCTATTTTTATCTCCCTCACGCCTACGCGTCTACGGAAAATACGCCGCACTGTACGAATAACATCATGGGATTCTGTACGCGCAGACAATCATTTATCTACATTCAACCCCTCTTCAGCATTGTCTACTCTATCTGATGTTCTCGCTACTCACACTATTACCACTACTGTAAATGAAGATGACCCAAACCCGGACATACATCTCTTGAATCTGTGGGCTCTTCGTCGCCAGGCGGATCTTTACGCTACTCGTCACCCCGATGACCCTTCGGCTCTTCCTACTCTTCACCGCGCTACCGCACGGGCGCGGCGCTATGCAAAGCGGCTAGGCAGGCAACGCTGGGCTGCATGGTGTGCCCGCCTGTCCTCTACGCAGGGCAATCGACATCTTTGGAGAGTGTTTCACGCCATGGAGCGCCCTTTTCAGGTTGCAGATTACACAGAGAGCATTCGCCTCGCGCTAAATGTGGATGAGGACACATTTGCACAACAAGCGGCCCGTCAATTTTTTCCAAACCATGACTGCACCGCTACGTCTCCACCTGACTTATCGGTAACAGAGCCCCCCGATGGGATTGCTTCTGACCTCACCATGGCAGAGCTGCTGGCCTCCATTGACCGTTTAAAAACTACTACTACTCCCGGGCACGACGGCATACCTAACTCCTTATTCCGTAACTTGGAAGGGAGGGCTTTGGAAACCCTACTTGATACTTTTAACGAAGTGTGGCTTTCTGGCATCATGCCGGGAGACTGGAAGCATTCTATTGTGGTTTCAATCCCCAAGTCAGGTCAGCCTCCAGTATCTCTCTCGGCCCTTCGTCCAATTTCCCTTACCCCTACCATCTGCAAGCTTTATGAAAACATTCTAGCCGCACGCTTATCATGGTGGCTGGAATCCCATGATTGTTACCCAGATTCCCAAATTGGTTTCCGCCCACATATTGGAACGGAGGACGGCCTTGCTACTTTGGCTGCTGACGTGCTTGACCACTCTCCACAGAGTCACCTTGTACGAACCGTAATCGCTACAGACATAACAAAGGCATATGATAACATCCTTCACTCTGCCATTCTTGCCTCCCTTCAAACTCTTGGTCTCCCTCACCGGTTCCTCCTCTCCATTCACGCCTTTTTAGCAAATCGAACCTTCAGCGTGCGTGTCCACGGAAAGCCCTTTGGTAATTTCACTTCCAATAGAGGAGTGCCGCAGGGCTCCGTTCTCGCCCCCACATTATTTAATGTGGCTTTAATTCCTCTGGTTCGAGCCCTAGAGACCATCCCTTCTATCCGCGTGCTTGCATATGCCGATGATATCACCTTGTGGTGCTGTCATCCAGATGCGTCTATTCATCAGTCGGTCCTTCAACACGCGCTGGATGTATTGACATCTCGCCTCCCACCTTTGGGTCTAACACTCTCTCCTACTAAATCATGTTTCATTCGAATTGGAAATAAAGCCGCCTTACGGAAAGCTCCCCCTTTAAATTTTACGGTACATAATTCTCTGATTCCTCAGGTAGAAACTGTTCGTATTCTTGGTCTTCTCCTCCATACATCTGGGACTGGCACCCCGTGGCTGACAGCCACCCGTAAATCGGCTCACGCTACTCTAGGTCTGATTCGTCGCATAGCTATGCGCTCTGGTGGCGCACGTGCTCATACGGCCCGCCAGCTTGTGCGCTCTATCCTTCAGCCACGGATAGTATATCAGGCTCAATTTCAACGTCTCACCCGCAGACAGTGGGACTCCCTTGAAGCTATCAATCGTGAGGCTATGCGCGTCATAACATATCTGCCTCGTTTAACACCCATACCTGTGCTACAGGAGTTCGCCCAACTTAATACACTCAGTGAGATCATCGACCAACGGGTGGCAAATAGAGCTCGAAAACAGTCTCTCAAACTTCATCGTTTAAAGACACTTCCACCGTGGTCCTATTGCCAGCTCACTGACAATCGCCCCACTGATTCCCCGTCGGTATCAGCAGCGTATCTGCCTGAAGGGTGCATATTATACACGGATGCATCTCATTCTGCAGAGAGGGGAGTTACTGCTGTGTATAGTCCATCTCATCCGCATCTCAACTCTCGCGCGACGTATACTGCGGATACGTGCACTCCCCTGGCATTGGAACTTCAAGCCATTTACAATGCCATTGCTTCCCTTCCGCTCGTTCCAACATTCAATACAGTTCACATTTACACCGACTCCCGAGCCGCCCTTAAACAGCTGAAGGCTGTTCGACGAACGTTCCAGATTTCACAATCTATTCATGTGCTCTGCGCAAAGTATCCATGTCCTGTGCGCATACACTGGATTCGCGGCCATGCCCAGGATCCACATAACATTCAAGCGGATGCTATGACTCATCTTCATACATTAGACGATCCGCCACCTTCCCCTCTTCCCCCAGATCCGTTCCTGTCCCACGTTTCCGATTCCGAAGTTCTGCGCCAGCGAACACGCGCTCTAATTCCTCCGTGTTCGCACCCTCTCCCCCGTAGTCTTACTCGGCAGGAGGAGGTATCCGTGCGCCGGATTCGGGCAGGGGCGGCTCTGACACCATCTGTCCGTCATCGGTGGCGTGCCAAAGATCTGCCACTACCTGACAGGTGCCCTCACTGTGGCGCTGCACCGGACATATGTGATGTGCGGCACTTGTTGTGGACGTGCCCAGCGACGGCTGCTATCAGAAAACGGCTCCTCAGGGAGGTTGGCCTGCGGTGGAACCGCGAAAGTGACTTCGTGAAGTGGACAATGGACAACCGTTTCATTAACAACCTCTGCGACTACCTCAGCGCAACGGTTCTTCACTCCTTCTTTTAACTTTCAATCCCGTGCATTCCTTCCCCCCTTTCCTTTTCAACTTATGCCTCATGGCACACTTCTCGAATAAAAAAAAAAAAAGAAAAGCGGTTCATAGTGCTTTTCTTAGTCCATTATTCATAATTAACTCACATGCAGTTTTCGCATTCTTTATCATGTCTCAAACCATGCCTCTTGAACCATTGTCGCAAACGAGCATCTCGCGGTATTCCGCAGGTAAACAATAGTTATTTCATAACAAATCAAGTGTGAACATGTGGCCAAATTAGAGATATAGACACAGGCGTTTTCAGTGCTTTTCTTCCTGGCGCGGCGCTGTTCGTGGCCCCCTGGGCGTGAACCGCTGTTGCTGCCGCCATAAAGAATGAAATGAGGAGGCGGGGCGAAGTAATGCGGGGGGCGAGGGGGGGGGGGGGGGGGTGTTGAGTGCTGTCACTGCAAATGTCCCAATCACCTGCCTAGAATGCAAACAGCAAAAACGCTGTCACGATTGTGTACGTTCGCAACAGACGTAATGATATGAGGAAGCCGAGCGGAGGTTGGAAAATCACAGAAGACATGACAACATGTGAAAAAGTTGGCCTTCCTAGTGGCGGAAGCCGGGAGTGAGCAAGGGCACCACAAAAAATACAAGATCATAATCAGGGAGGAAAAGAGACAGGTTATAATAGATGTGCAGCAGAACAGGCCGTGACTGAGGCTGCTAGAGCAAGATAGAGGTAGAAAACCGACGACACCGTGAAGATGCTGGTCGGCGACAAACGCTCAGGGAATGCTCGCAGAAGCTAAAGCAACCGCTGCAGGGCTGCAAGGCGGAAATGAATTGCTTGGGGCGGACATGGAAGGACATGCGGAGAATAAAACTCAGGAAAATCAGAAAGAGGGAAAGCGAGGCTTTGTTGAGCAGGCAGGGCGACAAGGGACAGATGTCTGTGAGGGGGGGGGGGGGGGGGGGCGTAATGAAGACAACGGCGCTGGAAATGAGAAGAAGCGCAAGGCACGGGGAACGACGCCAAGTAAGGACTGATTGCAAGGCCGCCAAACGAATGTGCAGGGAAGCGGAGCAATAGAATGGGTGCCACAATCCATGAGGCTCGTTATTTGTGAGAGAGGGGAATGCTACAAATGATGGCAGAAAGCGAGGTAATGCGCTCTAGAAGCTGCTGGCCGAAATACGTATTCCTCATACTGGCAGGACACGCGTAGGCTAAAGGAGAGGTGACGGATGGCGAAAATGATGTCACAGCTATGGTGTGGTGCCATTGATAACCCCACTACCAATAACGAACAAAGCTCAGTTTGATGCCGTAACGGGAGCGACGCCATAAATAACCGAAAAGCTAAGGATATTAAGCTATGCATGCAGTGTGTGAGGAATCTGTATAAGTAGTGCGCTCCAAAGGTGATGACAACAAGGTTATAAGAGGGTGCGCTCCAAAGCTGATGACAACAAGGTCATGTAGGCAGCTTTGCTGACGGGCAAGGCGCACCGAGGAAGAAACAACCACGTGTGAGAGCTAAGGCAGGAAACAACGCCAGCATGAGACAGTACGGGGCCCTTCGAGCTCGTATTTATGAATGGCAGACCGAAGAAATTTTCAAACTTTTCTCATTCAGGACACGAGAAATCAACTCAAGTATGCGCCAAAAGCCTAGAGTGCACAGGATCCTTAACCCGTACTGCTTCCAGACAGCACGCACACGCTGCCTGGAACTAGCTTTAGCATTACGCTGGTCTCAAATGGAAATGCACCGGGCGGCGCGTATGACACTACAATGGGCGCCAGCGAAGTGTTCTATGAGGGCAAATATCAGTGCATAGAGTGATTACCAATTACTATTCACTAGAACGGCAACAAAGGAAGCCTCTCTCCTTTGTTTGCGGATGGATGCACTGGGCGTATTATAAAGGGTAACTTATTCGTTCGACAACGTTTGAGTTTCAGAATTCTGGAAAAGGCTGTTGCATAACTCGATTTAGCTCAGCACCCTCCTGATTAGTAAACATCTGTCGGCGGCATTATTTAGAAGTGCTCAGCGCTGGCTAAATGGGAAGACGGGGCACGAAACTTGTCAGGTAAACGTGCTGCGCACAGGGCGTTACAGCGAGGCCACGCAACCGCGAGACACTGAAGTCTAGACGCAGTCAGGGAATGAAGCGTTGGGGTGAAATACAAAAGAAAGGAGACGGGAAGAAAGGAGTCTACAGCGCGGGGATAAGCACCTGAATCATTGATGACGATTCAGCTAGGCGTGGTCGACAGAGTGGCTCACAAGGGAGTGGCGGGGCGAAATGCTCTAGTGGGTTGACAGTGAGGAAGCAAAAGACCCTTACCAGCTATCCGGGCCACAGCCACTGGGCCGCGGTAAAGTTTTCTCCTGTCTAGAGTGCTGGCCGCTCTTTTCATCTCTTTTTTTTTTGGAGAACCTAAGGAGTTGTAGTGCCGCCGTGCTCCGAGGCCTGCGGATTATAAGGCACCGCTACTTCATATGCGAGCAATGCGTGGCCTGGTGACTGTGCCCGCAGCAGTGAGCCCAGTCACTGAGCAGCGATAGGGTTCGCTCCACGCGAACACATAGTGGTTCAGAAGGAAAACATTGGAAGAATTAGGCAGGGTGCGGTGTGAAAAGCTCCCGGAGGGGAAATCCGAGCCTCTCGCGAGAGCTATGCGTTCGTTAAGTCGGTCGCGATAGCTTTGTAGGAACTTCTAAGGCCAGTCCGGTGTTGAGACCTAAAATATATAAATGAGTAGTTCTCGTATAATGAGAGCTTGATAAATTTTTCAGCGTGTAATGCCCGATGAAATTTCTTTCAAGAATCCACCGAACCCGGAATAGCACGTCGTCTGTGGTTAGGTTTCTATTCAGAAGATATCAGTTTGCAGATGGATGCAGAAATGAATCAGCGGGGCATTATAATATTGGATGATGTTTATGCCGAGAAGTTGCCATCAAATTTTAATTCCAAGAACTAGTAAAAAGAGCAGTTACCATGGGAAAACAACAATAAAAACAATAATTGTTGAATATTAGTTTCACTCAATCGTGTTGCATATGATGGCATTTGTTTAAACGAAGTTTAGTTCAGAAAGCTATATTTCGTGGATTGCATGCGAGGCTAGACTTTCCCAGAGCAATCTGTAAGTAAGCTCTCAACTAGGAGCCAATGAAAGATAATACGCACAGCCCTATACAACACCTCACTTTTTATCGAGGCAGGTGAGGGTGTCCATGCCACCACCGCACACCTCCAGGGCTTCGCTCAGAAGACAGCCCACAAGCTCAAACAAAAAGAGCTCCTGCACAGCTCGCCTACAGACTCGGCCGGGGCACACAGGCACGTTCTCGCTCCTTGGGAGTCATAATATGAGTAAACAAGCATGAACGGACAACGGAGCGGCGCGGACAGGTTCCCTCGACGCCTGCTGGCTTCCTAACTTGCTCGACTGCTTGCTCGCTTGCTATAGGGAGGTCCGCGCCCATCGGTGCTAAGGAGAACGGTGCGCCAGTCCATAGCCCGCCCGTGAAAATCAGATTACTACGTGCGCGGGGACGCCGCACGCACACATGTGTCGCTACGCGCGTGCTCGTCAAGTATATGTTTCGTGCGGCCAGTTCGAGCGCGTCGGAGTCAGGGCGTAGGGTATTGCTCCAGATTCTTTAGGCTCCCGGTTGTAGGGCGGTTGATTGAAATGTGTAATTGCAGAAAATTCTGTAAGGACAAATAAAGAAACGAGGAATGAAAGAAAACAAGACACTGGAAAAGGCAGCAAGAAAAAAAAAACTAAAATTAAACTGGAAAGAAAGATGGAAGGAAGATGGAAAGAAGACTGAATGCAAAGGTCAAAGGAGCAGGAAGAGAATGCGTGATAAAAAAACGTGAAGAAAGAAAGACAGAAAGAAAAAAAGAAGAAAGGAAAGAAAGGAAGGAAGGAAGAAAGAAGAGAACAAAGAAAGAAAGAAAGAAAGAAGGAAAGAAAGGCAGAAAGAAAGAAGGAAAGAAAGGAAGAAAGAAAGGAAGAAAGAAAAAAAGAAAGAGGAAAGGAAGGAAGAAAGGAAGGAAGGAAGGAAGGAAGAAAGAAAGAAAGAAAGAAAGAAAGGAATAAAGAAGGAAGGAAAGAAAGAAAGAAAGAAAGAAAGAAAGAAAGAAAGAAAGAAAGAAAGAAAGAAAGGACGGAAGGAAGGCAGAAAGAAAGAAAGAAAGAAAGGAAGGAAGGAAGGAAGGAAGGAAGGAAGGAAGGAAGGAAGGAAGGAAGGAAGGAAGGAAGGAAGGAAGGAAGGAAGGAAGGAAGGAAGGAAGGAAGGAAGGAAGGAAGGAAGGAAGGAAGGAAGGAAGGAAGGAAGGAAGGAAGGAAGGAAGGAAGGAAATTTGGTAGGGGTTTAACGCAGCTAAACCGAGTAGACATGCGAACGCAGCGGTTCAGTCTTCAAATGATCCTTAGTGGGTGAATGCCCACATATGCAGAATTGGTCATTCTCTAATTAACATTCATAGATGGCGTCGAGCACTCAGACGATGCGCCACTGCACTGCGAGGTGGCTGTTTCTATCACAGAATTGACACAGAAATTAATGTGCCCAAACGCAAGTACTCTTCCCTCGAAGTCAGCAAGCAACTCGGCGCATATAGATAAATGATGATGATGAAAAACGTTTATTGGCATATATATTGGTATATTGTCTATGAGTCGACCGGCTCAAACTTTGCAAATTATCAATGACGAGCTTGGAACGGGCCCTAACCGCCCTGATATGCTCGAGATCGTCGTTGATGGTGAACCAGTTTCCGGATCTGTATTATCTAACTGCTTTGACACCCACTTCGCCGCCAGACCAAAAAAATATGCGTCGCCAACTAAAGCCACATGCTGCCTACGGAATGGTTTTTCTGAGACAATGTTCTTGAAACCCACAGATGAATGTGAACTGTTTGACACGTTTCTAAGCCTGAAGAATAGTAAAGCCCTTGACATTGACGGCGTTCAGATTAAACCTATAAATAATGTTCTCGATTTTATCTCTCAGTACTTAGTGCATATAGTCAATCTTTCGCTAGCATCTGACACCTTTCCTAACGACATGAAACGCGCAAAAGTGTCTGTTATATACAAAGGAGGAAACAGGAACAATATGAGCAACTACAGACCTATATCTATTATTCCAACCTTCTCAATGTGCGTTGAAAAGATTTTGCTCTCTGGACTAGATGAATCTTTTACGAAGAACAATATCTTAGAATGTCAACATGGTTTTCGTAAGGGCGAGTCAGCCCCGCCGCGGTGGCTCAGTGGTTAGTGCTCTCGACTACTGAGCCGGAGTTCCCGGGTTCGAACCCGACCGCGGCGGCTGCGTTTTTATGGAGGAAAAACGCTAAGGCGCCCGTGTGCTGTGCGATGTCAGTGCACGTTAAAGATCCCCAGGTGGTCGAAATTATTCCGGAGCCCCCCACTACGGCACCTAATTCCTCCTTTCTTCTTTCACTCCCTCTCTTATCCCTTCCCTTACGGCGCGGTTCAGGTGTCCAACGATATATGAGACGGATACTGCGCCATTTACTTTCCCCCCAAAAAACCAATTATTATTATTATTATTATTATTAAGGACGAGTCAACAGAATCTGCCCTTCCGTTGCAAAAAGGAATTATCATCAAAAGTATGGAAGCTAATAAATTTACGTTGGGATTTTATATCGACTTCAGTAAAGCCTTTGATTCGATATGTCACACAACCCTCCTTAATAAGTTGGATCATTATGGCGTCCACGGGATAACAAATACTCTTTTGCAGTCTTATCTAACTGGCCGATACCAATGTGTTGACATTAATGGCTACCATTCCACTTTCCGGCAGATTTCATTCGGTGTCCCACAGGGCAGTACTTTCGGGCCATTTTTTTATGTGTATGTAAATGATCTTATATGTATAGTGATGATAACGCTGTATTTATATTATTTGCGGATGATTCAAGCTTGTTCTTCAGCTCAACTAGAGAACTTGATTTGATTAAAATGGCGAATAGCGCTTTCCCAAAACTGCTGAAATGGCCCGAAATTACCAGCTTAATGATAAATGGGAAAAAAGCAAAGCCAAATTTTATTTGCGCCTAAAAACAAACGCGTGGCCTCTAGACAAGACCTAAAATTAGGACCTGATAAAATAGATATCGTGAAACAGCATAAAATTCTAGGTGTCATATTCTCCAGCCAGTTGACATGGGACAGTCATATTGAACAGGTGGCCAATAAACTCTCATCTGCTGTTGTTGTCTTTTTTCGGACACGTGATTTCTTTGCGATCTCCATTAGACTACTTGTTTACCACGCCCTCTTCCGATCGCACCTTAGCTATTGTACACTAGTATGGGGACGACAACTAAAAGAACGTTAGTACACTTCTGCATCTATAAAAAGAAGCCATACGTTGTATAAGCAATGTACCATATTTACATCATTCAGCCGAGCTATTTCACCAGCATCATATAAGTAACGCCAGTCTCTTTACAGTTACCGCCTCCTCTACCACATTCATTGTTAATGAAAAGTATAAAGAATTTCTAGTGACGCTCTCAGGTGCAACGTTACGCTGCAATACTTCTAGAACACATGCCCCTGATAAATGGATGACTCCACACCACCGAACCAATTACCTTCTGCAGTCATAAAGCTCCACAGTGCCAATGTTACTAAATAAGTTGAATGTATTCAGTCTTAGTAATGCTGTAATATCGCACCAAGCTTTGCGTTCAATGTTTATAGACTGAAATGTGCCTGCTGTTTCTAGCTTAAGAAAGTGCCGCGTGTAACGAATATAGCAATGTTAAAGTTGTGTCTGTCATGTGATTGATTATCGATTTTCTTGTATCGTGTGCATGTAAACGCTTGTCTTTGTATAACGCTTTCATATATTTTTATCGTTTTCCTTCTCTTATTTTTGCAAAATTATTATACAACATGACTTCTTTTTTCCCGAATTTCTCGAAAAATAGCAGATACCTTACATATTTTTTTTTGTACTGTTGTCACTGTTGCCTGCCGCCGGCTCCCAGGCCTCGTCAAGCTGTCCCTACAACTTTTTGCCTGGGAGACCGTCCACAATGTAAAGTGTTGAAATAGAGGTGAATTCAATAGATTTAAAAGTAGTCGGTCCCCTGCTAGGAAAAACCCTCAGTACAACGTTCCTACGTCTTCTGTTCCCCGCTTCAACCAGTCTACCACCTACATGTAGCTGGACCTCGAGGCCCATGCTGTTCAACGCAGCCACTCACTTCTCACAGGTTAAAGCTGGGCGTCTGGGTGCTGCCCTTATTTCTTTGCAAGCCCAACTAGTGTGGTAAGGTGGATGACCCGGGTTGTTCTTCCCGAGGAAACGCTCGTGACGAAACAGTAACTTAAGTGCGATTTAAATGTGAGGGTTCTAAAGAAGAAGCAGCGTTCGCTGTTTTTCGAAGTAAAAAACATTTGCACCGTTTAAGACGCCTCAAGAAGTGGGAGTTCATTTAATAGCTCAGATTAAACCGCATATGTCTTTTCTAAGGTTTACTAGCTTCAACTTATGGCAGACCAACGCCTGCTCCATGGCTTCCACAGAACTGCTTGGTTACAGATCGTCGAAACCTGAAAAGCTCGCACCTTTCCCCTCCCGTTTATTCCATGCTTCTCTTTTTATTTATAGCTTCCATTGCTGTTATCTTTCTTTCTCTGCGATTCTCTGATTCTTCGCTGCCTGTGTTCCCAGCCATATCAACAAGAGAGAAATTAAAACGGCGAGGAGCGAGAATGGAAAGGCGGTGCGACCGTTGCACGCCAGTTCGCGCATTTTCCCCAAGTAAGAAACAGAAACGGCAGCTCGCGCCACGCATGTAATTACGGCTGCCCAAAAAGAGAAAGCCCGCGCTGCAAACGCGCTAAGCACAAATCAAATCCTTCCGGGTTAGGGTTGCTTCAGCGTTGTCGCCGCCGCAGCCAAAGCACTTTTCTCGTCAGCGCATAATTTTTTCTTTCCCTCTCTCTCTCTCTACATGTCTCTCTTCGTACCTTTGAACATGCCAGGAAATCTCTCGTCGATTGTCGCTGGGCTGCAGACAGAAAGTCGGTAATCAATGCTCTCACTCTCTTCCTGGAGCGAAAGTTGTAATTGCGGTGAACATTACATTTCTTCGGGCAATCTAACTTTTTGTGTGTGAATCTTTTTTCTTCTCTTCGTGCGTGTTTGATTCGGGAAAATTGGTGACGCCTATCGCTCGGGAGAGAAATGGTATTTCGCGGCTTCGTTCCGGGAGACGCGATAGCAATCAGGGAGATAAATATGAAAATAAAAACAGGAAAATAGATGGGACAACCGGAAGCGGAAGAAGAAGGGTGAGTTGATTGCACCATCACTTGGAAAGGGCGCGCCGAAAATGCGCGAGCTGATGACGTGGTAGAAATGGAATCCATTGTTCCACAGTTGATGAGGAAGCACTCTGGCGCTGAAAGTGGTCGAACGTGATTTAGACACGCTAAAACAAAGAGCTTCTTTTTATTCTCCCCCCCCCCCATTTCTGAAGGGGACATGTTCTTGAACGTTCTTTTTGCACTTTTGCAACAGGGAGAAGTCGTGACTCAGGCTGACTCTCCCGCGAGCAGTTTTGTATATTAGGAACTACGATGCTTTCGCAAAAGCGAAATGAGCTCCGTATAATGTGGGCATGTTCGTGCTTCGTCCGCTACTGTGGTAGTTCGCACCGTTCCATGGACTATTCGTTGCATGTTACACGAAAAGGTTAACGCTAAGAATGTTCCGGAAGAAAGAAAAAGAGGATGTTTGAAAAATTTATCACAAAGGTGAGATTTCATTGCAAGCTAACTATATCTTCAGGCTAGAAGCTCGCAACTGCCATGCCTACTCATGAGCCACAGTTTGTAGCATAAATGAACTTATAGGCCAAGTAATGTGCTGCAGAAGAACGACGATAAGTGGAATTAAAAGCATAATCACAGAACGCCGCAACAATGCCTTAACATCCAAGCACAAAACGAAACAAAATAAATTGAAATTTAACGCAAGAAAAAGGATTCTGCCAATACTTTTGAAAGACAGAGGCTGTTAGATCATTTAAAATGCGCATCTCTAGCACTTTATTCCACCCACTATTCCACAATTCTATTTTTGTACAGCGAATTTGCTAAAGAGATGCCGCCAGTCATTAATTCGTTATGTTGACGCGTGACCTGAAAATGAGAAATTTAGTAATAATTTCTCTTCTGTCTTCAACTCTTAAACTGCATATTAATCAACAGGCATTTTGAGTACACTCTCCCTATGGCACCGAAGCAAGATTCCAGAAAAAAAAATTTCAGGACGAAACAATCTCACGGTGGTACGTTCGAGTGTTCAATAAATGCCCCACTAAGAAAAGTACATATTCTTATACTGACGTTTTTCAAAACGCTTATTTACTAATCGGGAAAAAGTAACGGTTTCTATCATATGTCGCGCTCAGAGACCCCCACCCTGAGCTTGCCCGCGTAAGAACCAAAACGCGACCCCTAGGCAACATTCTCAAGAATTAAACAACTTGTGTTAACTGTAGTACCCATCTGGCTTGCAATAAATATGTGCACATGGTGATAGTTTTCCAGATCTTAATGTTAGAAACTACCACAAACCACCAGAAGTAAAATAACATAGAATAAACGTAATGCAGTGCTTGGCGGTATTTGTTACATAAAAAATGTAAGGAACTTTCGATAGGCACCCTTTCACTCAATGCTGAAAGCTGTCAAATATGTGCTAGAAATATTGAGAATCTACACTACATAGGACAGATTAGCCGAATTCATTTCTATCTTTCTCATCGTTTGGCCATGCGTTGATGGGTTACCATAGCATCAAGTGCTGTAGATATCGCTATGAACCATCCGTCGAAACGCGCATCTTCTCCGGCTTCAAAACCACCGAGGGGCTCAAGCATTCAGTGAAGCGACGACCAAGGATCACAGAAAGAATAAACACCTGGCCACAAAGAATTGACAAGTGGCGATGCTCACCGAGAAAGGGAACGGCTGCATACACCACGAGCTCCTCTCACGCTGACGAAATCCATTCACCGATGCAGTGAAGCTATCACAGGCTGGGTTGGGCGCCGTTCCAAATACTCGAGTGGCTCAAGTCGAGCCGAAGAACGCGGCGTACGTACCGCAGAGACGCGAGCGTAAGCGCACGCCTTTTTTTATAATTCAGAGATATTCGTGTAGGGAGGGAGAGAGGGGGACTTTAGAGAGACTTTATCCAAAACGTGTGAAATCAAATACCATTATCCTCCAGAAAAGTGGCCAGGCTATGTGCCTCCCCCGTCCCCCTTCCCCTGTGAAAAAAAAAACCCTTCCCGCAGATAGTGGCAGCCTCCTAAATACCTCCACGAGTGAGTACTGTCGGTTGTCTGAGAGCAGTGGGCTATTTTTGCGGAACAGCAATCCTAAGAAGTGATTAGGCTGAATTACTGACCTGAATGTGAGCTGTTTTACCTCCTTTCTTTATTGTTCTCTGTTTTCTTTTTCACCGACTTTTGCCCCCCAAAATCTCAGGCTTGTGTTACTTGTGTATATATACCTGTATATGTACTTGCGTGCACCACACCTAATATATTTTATAGACTGTTTATTTGTTAACATTTGATGACACAATGAAATGCTTTGATGAGGTTGTGATGACGCTTCCCTCACACGCCATCCCACCCCGGGGCCTTTAGGTCATAAAATGAAACGAAATGAAATAAAATGAATTATGCGTCTCATTTGGCTAAGTGTCTGATGTTCTCAGAAGTCTCATAAAAAACAGGATGGTGGCAGTGTTGCGCCTGCAATTAAGGCGGCTACTTTATACGTGGTTTTGTCAGCGCCCTTGGTTACAGGCACGTCTTCATTGTATCAATCTTCTCACTATATTTTATTCAAAGACTGATTTAGTGCTTTTATATTAAGCATCTTGGCATTGCGATTGGCGCTGGTACCTAGAAAAAAATATCGCCTTTTCTCATTTTTGAAGATAGCTGAAAAAAATCGGTGGTGTCCTGAAATTCCTTTTCTTTTTTTTTTTCTTTGACAGCCATTCTCGCAGGGTGTAAAAGGTGCTCAATCAACACTAAAAGGCTCGGGCCGTAAACGCATTCCACGACCATCTCGTGCCACTTAGAGTAGGGCAGCCAGTAATAGTAGCTTGGCGCATGCCGTCGTAACGAGGAAGGGGCGCTTAAGTTATAGACGCGCAAATGCGGTACACATACGCACGCACGCTCACAAAACACATGCAAAAGCACACGCACGCAAAAGCAGGCCTCGGCGAGGGCTTTTCGAGAAAGTTCAATGGAGACTTCGACCACCCACTTCCTATTAGAAACCTCCTCTTCGCTTCTTCTTCTCTTCCTCTCGTCGCCCGTTGGAAAGCCCGTCTTTGCGTTGGTTTCTCCGGTAAGCGCTGTCTCACGCTGCCGTGCCCTGGACGGGGCGCCTGTTTGATCATCGCTAGTTCGCATCTGCCCGCCCGTGTTCTTTCGGAGAAAACTAATCGGCTGCATGAGCGGGGGAAGTCCCCGAAGCAGAAGTGATGAGGTCAAAAAGTGGTTTGAAGAGGAACAACGATGGGAGTATACCAACCAGCAGGTGCTGGTGCAAAGAGAAACAGAAAAAAATTGTTATAACCACTTTTTCACGCAGCTGTTAGACATACTGAATTTTGCCCCATCGAACACAGGGTGGCCTGTATGCAGTGCAAAGTTAATCCGTAAGTAGAGGGGGGACACTAAACGACCTCAAACTTCCATGCACGTGTGCTGTGCGATGTCAGTGCACGTTAAAGATCCCCTGGTGGTCGAAATTATTCTGGAGCCCTCTACTACGGCACCACTTTCTTTCTTCTTTCACTCCCTCTTTTATCCCTTCGCTTACGGCGTGGTTCAGGTGTCCAACGATATATGAGACGGATACTGCGCCATTTCTTTTCCCCCAAAACCAATTATTATTATTATTATTATTATCATTATTATATTATTATTATCAAGGCTGCCACCGTACGGCAAAAGTTGTTATACTAGTCTGGCAACGGTACCAACGACCACGATTTTCTGTATTTAACGTACGGCTGTCCGGCTCCGCTAAAACTGTGTAATGTCCCTTGGCGTTGGCCGAATGTTCCGTTCTTTCATAACACTTTTTAGCAAGAGCATTTCATACGTTCAAGGATCGCGATAGCTCTTGCAACGGGGCATATCCAGACTCCGCACTAACATGTCCAAACATTTCGAACAAAAATTTTGAAAATTGAAAAATTGTAAGATACTTAGGGGAACATTGAAGGTAATGATGCATTCTTCTGGTATATAGCAAAAACTGTCTTTTAAAGTGTTTCCATAGATCGCGTCGAACAGGTAAAACTCATACAGAAAATCAGTGGGGAACGCTTTTGGCGATAGCAAAAACGTAAATAGAGAAAAAAATTCAAGACTGCCGTCGAGTGATCTGCGGATATTTTTGTTGTTATAGGGAAATAATACATTTTATGAAAAAAATTGCGTTCGTGTAAGGTTTCCTGCTAAAAAATGCTTTTGGCCAGAATTGTTTGCTATGAATCATTCGGGATAAATGTCACAAAGAAGTGCCGGTCACGCTACGAAGTTTCACATAGAGGGCTGTCCTCCTCCTGCGCTCCAGGAACGTCGTCACCACGCGCCCACGAAATGATAATGTTTATTTATTTATTTACTTATTTGTTTCAGAATACGGCAGGCCACTGCTTGACCCAAGCAGGAGTGAATTTACATTGTTACATAACCAAAAGAATAAAATTATACAATATTAGCAGCACACGGACACCAAAAGAATCAACCAAAAGAATAAAAATGTAAACTGTTAGCAGCACACGGATACCAAAAGAATCAACGAAAAGAATAAAATTGTAAAATGTTAGCAGCACACGGATACCAAAAGAATCAAGCAAGAGAATAAAATTGTAAAATATTAGCAGCACACGGATACCAAAAGAATCAACCAAAAGAATAAAAATGTACAATATTAGCAGCACACAGATACAAAACATACATATAAACAATATTAGCAGGTGAGTAGACGATGGATCTTTGATATCATTGTACGCAAACCTGCAGCCTCGTGTTTATTTGTTAGGCCTCTTTTTGGTACACGGATGTACGGAAATTACGGATGACAAAAAAAAATATATTACTGATGCAGCGTGCTCGTTTTGCCTAGCCTCGTGGCTGAACAACCGCTCTTTGCTCTCTCTCCACTTTCTCCACACTCTCATTTCACAGCTGATGGCGAAGGCTTAAAAGAAAATGCATCATTAGGCACCCTCTTCACCACTGAGTATGCAGTATCAAACGAGCCTCATTTGTTTGATTGTAGGAAATTTCGCCGTGAGCTCACTACGCCGTACGCGAAGCTATACTAATGGACCGCCACTAGCCCTGTTGGAAATAGCCAATAAAGCAAACGAAGTTTGAACAGCTCGAGTGAGCATTTTCAAGCGGGTCAAAGCCGTACCTACATATTGGCACGCGTTGCGTCGTGCCTGTAGTTTAGCATGCAGTGCTTTTCCTTTCGGCGATTTATTGTAGTGTAATGCCACACTGGACTCGTAGCGCTAGCTAACCGCGTTCTTTTTAGATGTTAAATCTAAGTGTATGGCCAGATACGAGGAATGATTTGATTCAGAAAATGTAAGCATATTACCCGATAGCGTACACAGCTCGTTCAGTCGAAAGGCCGTCGGCGTACTCGGACTAGTATGTCGGAAATAGTCAAGTGCTGAGGAAAAAGAAAACGGTATCATAGTAATTTGTGGTTCTAGTGATTGATGATTGATTGGTGTGTGATAGGCAATGGCGATTCAATGAAATCATTGTAATAAATTGAATGATTGCTCAAAGACATAAAAATGAAACAATTAGAAAAATGGATTCGAAACGTGTCAGAATGCCCAGAATGAAAAGCCATTGTGTGAGGATGCTAATTAAGAAAACATTTAGTGTTTTTATGACTTAATTAAACGAAACAATTAGAAAAACAAAAAATGCATTAAGAGGTGTCAAACTGCTCAGAGTGGAAAGCCTAACCTACTACGCTCTCCCGTCATACCCTTTATGTCCTCTCCAAATTTCTTGAAAACCAGTGCCCGTTTAGATGAGAGCATGCAAACAATCAGTGCAGTTTCCCTGGAGTCACAAAATGCTGCACATCAATTCTCCCGCGAGGTTAGGAAGAATCAAACGGCATCGCAATTTTTGGCAGCAAATTTCAGGAAAAAGAGTAAGCTTGCAGTTGAAAGTAATTCGCATTTCCAAAGCTCTCAGATCGAAATTACCTCACAAGTCAGCCCCGAAAGGCCACATACTGACTCTCAAAATACTGCCTTGTATACATTCGAAAACTGTAAATTGTGGAATATCTTCATTCTTTTATAGTATCTAGCCTAACCTGACAGGGTCATAGCTACGACACGATTTCAAAAGAAAATGAAATAAAAACACATCTCGACCTTAGCAAAGGAAAAAAAAGGCATTAGCGCAGCACCAAATACAAAAGTCAGTGAATGCGAATAATAAAAACACCACAGGCAGTGAACTAAAAATATTATAGATAGCATAAAAACAGAAAAATATGTTTTACTAGTGAGTGGGTAAGCTCTACTAATGCGCAGTTCATATAAAGAAGTCGTTAGTTCCACATGCTTGTTACGAGAGATGAAAGTAACAACTTTCAAAGGATCCTCGGATCCACTTAACAACGGCGTGAGTGATCAACAAACCAGGCGTTCTAAAACTCTCTTAGTGCGAAGACAATATTCAGGGCACATGCGAGCTGCTGAAGCTTCAACTCTCGCGCCCGTTTTTCTAGAGTATTCGTGCTCCCATTTTATTTGAGACAGAGGAAAGTGGTCGAGCCGGCCGGGGAGCAGCGGCGCCGGCAGATCAATCTGGCGCATGTTAGAAAAATCGAAGAGGCTTCTTCTTTTTAGCGAACCACTGCTTCGAGAGCAATATGAGATATACAAGGCGACGCTGCATAAATTACACAGCGTCTAAAGCGCTTTCGATCGCGGTTTCCAGCGATGTCCTGAGTGGTGTCTCCCGTCCCTCATGAAACTTGAGTTGTTTGAAAAACTAGAAAGGTCTCTTAGCGATCGATAGGCGCTGTAAAAGGTTAGGTACTTTGCGCCATGCAGATAAGCCGAAGGTTGCTGTGTTGCTAGCGACGAAATAGCACTCATACGGGCTGGCGACGACAGCAGCCGTATATAGGGGAGGTGGTAGGGGTTTACGCTGTCGTAGAAGTTTTGTTGTCACTTAGATAAGGAGGAAAAGTAAGCAAGATTCTTAAAAGTGCATTGCAGTGATAACTTTTTAAAATTTATAACGCATATGGCGGTGGCACGCCACTGGCTGATGAGTGCAGTGGTGTGCAGCTCATTATGATTGACACTTACGAAACTGGTGTCTCGAAAGATATGTCATCATAACTGGAAGCACAATTTTCTTCCTTTTTATTCTAAGGAGAATGTTCCGAAAGTGTCGAATATTTATTCAAACTGTGTGACTGTCATTCCTCATTCAACAAAGAGAAAACCTCATCCATGACGGTTTGCACAAAACTGCTGCGTAGACTGTCAAGATCTTCAGGGAACTATCTCCATCGAAGACAAACATAGTATGGCACGCCGAAATACCGTTCGTGCTCGGCCAAGCTCTTCGGCGATTTGCATGGCAGAACCTCGGCGTAGGTATAAAAGACTTATTATTTCTTCGTCGGTGAAGTATTTCCAGAGGCCGGTGATCCCGGGAATTCAGGGATATGAGATGGCGACAGGCGCAGGGCTGATATCCTAGGGGCTATAATAGTAAGTAAACAAATGCAGACACTTATGGAAGCAGTCGTTACAGAACGAAACACCTAACCTCCGCCCTGGTGGGGTAGACGTGTAGATGGCGATGACATGCGGCACACCTGACAACATAGCACACGTGTGCCGGCATAATGTTGAGAGAGGACAGCTAGGTATTGCGCACGGCAGGAGCAAGGACCCCCCCCCCCCCCCCCCCCTCTTCGTTGAATATTCCGTACTACCCAAACAGCCGAAGATTGAGATGAAATGGCGGTACGAAAAATTGCGTCACTTCTTTCTCAAACTAAATTTTGAAAGCTTTCTTTCATCATTCTCTCATGATTATTTCTTTTGAGTAAACTCCCTATGATTGCGATATAAAGGGGTAATCTATGAGTGAAGCAGAGCTTTCACAAAAGCCTTTTTCTTGCGTTATTAAAGGAGAAAAACAAAATTAAGCACAAGAAACGGTAAGAGACTTAAGAGGACTGATGAACATGATGACAGCTGGCGGTACAAAGATTCCCTTTCCCCAAGAACAGCTTGCTCTTTTGGGCAATATTCAGAGCTATAACTGAAGCTCTCGGGAACGCGCCAGGCACTCCACGAAGTTAGAATTCAACAGAAAAAAAGAAGCAATTGGAACGTTATCGTGCAAGGTATTCTTTGGTTTCTTTGAACTGCCGGCGTAGGCACAGCAGAAATACCTCCAGAGCATCGACATAGACCAGAAGCCTGCGAACGTGGCCTGCACATCGTCTGCACTAAGTGCAAGCAGACGGCAGCGATAACCTACTTTCTTTCCGTTCTTAGAAACAAGGCGCATACGAGGCTCACGTTTGGGTTCATAAAGGGCGGGAAAGGGAAGATGATTGTCCACATTTGTTACAGCATAGGGTGTTTCCTGCTGATACCGCGACCCAAGAATAAGGGGTGCACGTGAAGGCGTCATTGATATTTGGCTGGCAGCCACCGTTGTGTAGCTTCTTGTGACTGAAAGGATTCTTTTTGTTGTGAAGTAAGAGCGTCCGGTTGAATGATACGTCGCGTGTACCCGTTTTAAAGAAGTTGGTCTCGAACGCTTCAGCCGGAAAAAAAGGTTTATTGGAAGGGTTAGCAGCTGGTACTATAATATTCAATGAACAGGCCCAGCTGTAAGCATTCTTTCAAGGAACCGCCTTTATGAAATAATTTGATCTCATCGGCATGCACGGAGGCCGTACACTGAGAACATACTGATAATAGTTTAAATTTCAGTACACTTGCGTCATCCGAATTGTAAGGCTACGTGATTACAAGTTCACAAGAGCGACATATCTATTACAGCCTCCTCGGTGGTCGCCGCTGCCATCTAACCAAAAAAGCCCATTTTAAGCCAGATGATAATTTTTGTGCAAGCATGTTGCATCATGTGCATGGGCTTCGCTTGACTCTGATCGTTGTGCTTGATCTTATGATCTCGGTAAAATGTTTTAGGGAAATCTCAGAAGGTAAATACTCCCTCATTGAGCTTACATTAATTTGGAGAAAGAGGAACAGTGGAAAACCGAGAGCTGAAGGGGGACAAGCAGCTTTCTCATCAAAGGGACACCGATCTAATATCCTGAGAAACATGGGCAGAAGAAAACAGAGCAAGCAGAGAAACGAGAAAAATAAAATAAAATAAAAGAAGCGCAGCAGTTGATGCGAAGGACAAGTTTTTGCTAATAATTGCAGAGATTTTTTCACTAATCAATGCAATAAATGACAAAAAATAACCAACCATCAGCCCTCATTTGAAACACCGCCTTCTCGTATTTCCCTCTACGCATACGTAACTCATTCCCAGTTGCAGATATTTTAAAAGGGCGGGGGAAGCCAAGGCAGCAAAATTCTCCTAAACACGTGCGCCGAATTCCAGCGTGGTATCATCCCGGGAAGCCTGCAAGATTATGCACACGTTATTTCCCGCCCGCTTTCATTTTTGTATTCTTGAATTTTTTCGTCTCCCTGTCAGAGATTTAGATAAACAAAAGAGAGAATAGCGTCTCTATGAGGACCGGTTAGACCAGCAGGAGGCTTAAATAACAGTGTCAACACTTTCATCGAACTGGGAAAAAACGTAGCAACAGCAAAGCCGTCGCCAGCCCAGGCTGCAGGACAAGAAATGCTAGCGGAATAAGCAGCAGTATTGGCAAAAACGGCAGCTCATGAACCAGCGGCATAAAAGTCAGGTACCGCAGCGATGGCCAAGTGGTTGGGCATCGGCCTCGCATGCGGGAGGTCTGGGGTTGGATCCACAGTGCCGCCGGTTATCCACCTGTGATACAATGGGTACAAGCTTTCTCCTGGTCTGGTGCTCGGCTTCTTTAGAGGGAAATGTTTGGGAAACGGGTCTTTTACCCCACCTTGAGAAATTAAAAATACCTTGTGCCATTTTGCACTTTCGTTGTAGATACGCTTGCGCCATAAGAACACATAATCATCATCATTATCATGAAAGTCAGGCAGGTTTTCAAAATGGCTTCTTCAACGGTCAACAGCAGCCCCCCCGGCGTCGGTTATAGCCGCCAACAGTGCGTTGATATTCGAACTGTAGGCAACCCTCGGGCTCGTCACAACCACATCTCTCTCCTCTTTCTTCCTCCACTCTTTTAACGTCCCTAAATTTCGCCTCAAATGCCCTTAGCGAAGGTCGTACTTAAAGTTTAGACACGCAGCTACAGCAGTTGTCTTTCACTTCGCTCGACACCGTTATCAGGCAGAGCGCGGTTACGGCGATTACGTAGAAATTGTAAAGCTAACAGACAGACAGGTGAGGGAGGGGGAAAAGCGAGGGAGAGGAGATAAGACCGAGTCGCGGAAATCTTGCATCACGAGCTGGAAACAAGAGGCGACTTCTTTGCCGGATGCAATATTGACATTTGTGCGCAAATTTCTCCTACCTTGTTTGTTTTTACTATTCCAGCGTTGCCCAAATCCCTTTATACATTGCACCAAAAAGCGAAATATTGTACCTATGTGGACACTTCGTCCCACGAAACTAAATGCTAAAACAGGTTATACGCAACTATAGTCGGACACAACAGAAGAACAAAGCGGCCTTTCCCCTTTCAATGGACGCCATCCCAGTCACTTGCGTGGGCGGAGTCTCATGACCCTGCTAGCGTGAAAATGCAGGGAGTGGAAAATGAAAGGGAATAGTCCCCTACCTCTATGGCCTGGAATAGTCCCCACCCTGAATTGTCTTGCTGCTCCCTGCATTGTCACGCAAACAGGGTCATGAGAATCGGCCGAAGCTATTGGCTGGAAGGGGGTACTTTGACGGGGAAAAGCCGCTGCTTCCTTCTTGAGTTGTATCTGACTACAACACACGGCAATAGTGATTTTAAATACATTTTATTTCGTTTCCTTTATATCGAACATTAATCGTCAAAAGTTCTGGCTGTACGTAAGGTGGTGAAGAGTACGATTTGGTAACAAATGAATACGGTTTGAAAAACCCGTCTCGGAAAAAGGTCAGATTTGTGCCGTGGTTTCTTGAAGGCGTCAGGGCTGCACTGGCAAATGGTTGCTTTAGACAGCCAATTCCAGAGCTTGAAATTTCCAAAGCTAAATGCATCAAAAGCGCAGTGCAGGGTGTGAAAAAGCCACTTAACAGAAAGTGACCGGTGGTCTCGCTGAATTATAAACCATTCTCTGATGCAAGGTAATTTTGGAGAAACGCCTACCGCGAGACAGGACTTTGGTGCTTCTAGATTTGCCCTCAGAGGTTGGAAACTAGTGCGCATGGGCAGAATTCTAACTGGTTTTCAAGCCCTGCGAGTGCGTAGAACGTACCCGTCCATAAAGCGAACAATGCTCCCACAGTGTGCCAGTTTTTACAATAGTTACTGAATATCAAACACTGACAAAAATTTATAAACGATAAAAAAGCAGTATGTGAGAACATACCGAAAATAATACAACCGTGTTCAGGAAGTCCTAAAACCTGCGACACGGCTGGCACCCTATGGAGAACTTGCGCTGAAGTTTGCAGTCCCGATTGCAGCGTCATAACACACTGCCTAGCGAGAAGTGCAAGCAGTTTTGGTAGTAATATTAGTAATTTTCCGCGCCACCTTCAGGCGCTTATTGGCGTGAGCCTCCGCGCTCTGTCGAAGGCGCACGTGCTCTGCGTCAGCTATCTGGGCTACGCCGAGAGAACATAGGCAATGAATGCTGTCAGTCAAACGCAGGTATCTAATCGCGCTGAATGTGTTCTGGCGTTTGCAGCGGCCCAAGCGGCTGACAAAAGCAGTTTTGAGTCACCGAATGGAACTGTTGCAGTGCTACTTTGGCAGCGCAGGTTCTCCATTGGATTCTCCTCTAGTAGTTGCTTATAAGAATTAAAAAGCCCATGGGGTGCCCAGCGGTATTTGGATTCGATCCCAGTTCCCTCCGAATACGAGGCGGAATGCCACCCACCTGTCTTGTTTCTTACCATTTTTCTCTGAAAAATGGAAAGTGTCAACGCTATAAACTGAATCGGCCTGCGCTGTATGCATCGTGGTCGTAATGACGCAGCGTCTTGATTCGAGCACCTGCCTTATCGTCGCTTCACTTGTCGGGTTCTTTTGTTTCACCTTAAGCAAGAGCTAGGTGGCTGAAAATTACCTTCCAAGCTTTCACTGCGGCCTGAACGAGTAAATTTAATCTTTCTAATCTTCTAGTTGATGACAATTATACGCCTAAAGCATCAGGAAATCATAATGTGAGGATCTCTTGTGTTCCAACTAGAACATATTAATACGCTCTCAATGTCAGGGAACGGTGAAGTAAAGATTTTGATCGAGCAAATAAATTCCGCCGCTGTCTACAGTGAAATAATGCGTGACCTCCCCTTTCCTGTAAAACATTTAACGCGTGGGTTCTATCTGCAACTAGCAAACAGAATAGGATATACGTAACGCGTGCATTGCCGAAGAGCAAAAGTACGGAGCAGAACTCCCCGAGAACTTTGGCAAAGTGGTCGTGCTAAATATTCATAACGTCGTTAATCACTTCCCGCCAGTGCGCACAGTCAAATGAACAAAAAACAGACTAGAAAATAATATCGCAGTTCACAAGAATGTAGAATGCATGTGCAGTCGCACTCTCCCCCCCCCCTGCTTCTCTTTTACCCATATAGCTAGTAATCAAGCCACCTCGTGTGATCGATGTTCCGAGCAGCGCTCACAAAAGCGTGACAACGTGCTGATCATCATCAAAATAAAGAAAAGAGCATGCACACAAGGCAATTGAGAAGGACGCAGAAATTCTACAAAAGAGCAATTCAGAACAAAGAAAGGGACAGAGAGAGATTTAAATGCTAGATAAAGAAAAAAAACAGTGCATAATGCGTCATTACGGCGTCCAACCTTGGCGAAAGAGACAGCATGCATGGTCTATCGCTTCAAGCCTGGCAGCGCCCGAAACCGCTAGCGTGATTGTGTTCTTTTGCAGGCACGTGCTATACGACACCCTTTCTACCTTTCTCTCTTTCTCTCCGCAACTGCAGTCGTGTTGGACGAGAGACGGTGCTTAAACTCGCTTATGCGTGCAGGGCAACACGGCCGCTGCAACAGAGACCGGCATCATCTTCCCAACGCTTTCTCTTTCACGTTTTCGCACTATCTCCTTCGTTTTCCCACTTTATTTCTTCCCTCTTTCTTTTTATTCTCTCTCTCACACGGTTTCGATTCCGGCCCCACGACACACACTGTTGTCCAGCGTGGCCGCTAGCCACCACTGCCGGTCGAAATCTTTGCCCGCACAGTGCATCATGTGCGTACGGTTAGCGGAGTCGCAGTGCATAGTGTAACGTGGTCACGCTTGGGCTGACTTCTCGGCCGACTTCGGCGGCCAGTCAGTGTTGTGTGCACTTGATAGTAGTATGGGTTCTGGTCGGTCATTAATTATTCTGCTCGCAGTTAACCGATCGGCGCTGTCTAACCTGCGTGGCTTCAGTGGGTGGCGGCGCGAGGGCAATCGATTACACCAGGGTCGGGCCCGTGGACAGGTAGCAACATACGGTCGACGAGTGGGGTGTGTGCGCTTGTCATCAGTGGGACCTTTTCTTGTCGATTGGAAGCCTTCTTCGCCTGATAGGTATAACAAACTTCGCCGGGATATCTGGGTTGTCACGGAACTAACAAAAATAGCGATATAGCGCCCAAATAAATAAAGAATTAAGGTAAGCAACTAAAATGCTCCGATGGACTCTTAAAGACCTCGCAGTGGGCACGCGTAAGGAAAATAATCGCCTCCCTACATGCTTATACACTTTGCTGGTGTAGATTTCCGCACACAGAGAAACATGACAGACATGCCAGACAGGGTACACGGCGGAGCACGACAGGCAATATGAAAGTGGGCAGGTTTATCCAGGGATAGACTGCATGGTAGACGAGGGATACACACTGTTCTCGCATTTAATTCCGTCCAGCTAAGCACGGCGTTTATTCGATGGCCGTTTCGACACCCGCCAGTCTAACAGATAGGGGCCTCGGAAGAAGGTGATGGTTAGACCCTTTCTTTTTATTTAATGCCGCGTTTCGCGGGCAGCAAATTCTGGGTGAAGAGCACTTCCGGCGCCTGTTTCAGCGGTTGGGCTCATTCTTTGTACGAGGCTGCGTCACGGGTTGTTTACGCCACATTGTCCGCTACCGATGTGCAACAGCGGCGAGCCTGACGCAACGACGTGCCTTTGAAAAGCGGTGGGAGGGAAAGCGTCGTGGATGAAATGCTTGAACGCTGCACGCAAGTGGTCTGGCTCTTTCTCAGTGGAGCGCATACGGTGTCATTCGTGAGGGAGACTATGAAAAGGAGACGAAAAGAAAGAAATAGAAAAGAAGAAAAAAGTGAGGCGCAAAAGTGAGACTCCCAGAGAGATGCGTAGACGATAAGATAGTAAAGAGGATGGAAACGCCGAGGCCAAATGGGATTTTGACGCGAAATGGACATGCACTATATTGAGGCCAAAACAGAAAATGTAAAGTGGGAGCCATAGCAGATCTCATAAGGTTAGGAAAAAAAATGTAAGCTACACCCGCCACGAATGTAAAGGACAAGGTATAGGAAAAAAGGACTAAAATTCAGTCACTATTTACGAAAATAGCCATACTTAAGCTGTTATGCTGTTTACGCATAAAGCTAGCGTTATTGCTCAAATCTATACTAATCAAGCGTTCAGGTGAACAACGCAGAACTCGCAGACGCAGGGCTACGTACGTTTCAGCACTGACTGCTGTGTGGGCTAGTAACGTTGATCTGCTTACTTATATGGTTGGTCATTCTGATGTTTAATTTGTTTATATTGAGGTTTAGTTTTTAAGAGAACCGAATTCATTGTAACTTTCAACATTTCCTGAAGGCAAATGTTGACGTGCGCCAGGTCAGGGCTCCTGAAATATTTTCCTTTAAGAGAAAATTCTTTTCCTTTAAACATTAAAGAATGCCGTGCACCTACCTGAGCGCATTTCGAATTCGAGACCCGTTTCTGCTCCTGATATGGCTTCAGGCCGGACTCGCAAAAGACCGGCTTCGTGTTGAGTCGACTCGACAGTAAGAAGAACGCCCCCGCAAGAGACAAGACTTGGGATGTCAGCAAAGGCGGAACCGCACGGAATGCCACTCGCCGCTTCAGTAAAAAACAGGGGGGTAAAGAGAGGCCGGGCCATTTGTGGCCGGGTAAATACGCGCAAGCTATTTCTGTCACTGCGTGGCCCTTCACAGCCGATGAATGCTAGTCACGCTCACCCTTCGTGTGTATGTGGCCCGAATCCTCGTGGCAGTTTCGTTCGCTCGCTAACGTGCACCTCAGAGGTTTCGGTTAACCACTTAAACCATCAACGACGGCGAACGGACTGTTCAAGTGGCCGACAGACTTGCAATTCAAGTCACAGCGTAATTTAGTGAGAACATGTGCAAGCAAAGCGTGCCGCGAAAAATAGAGCACGGAAATAGCAACACACAATCGAGAAAGCCGGCAAGCGTCATCACGTTCAGGGTGGGAACGTACAAATCCTTTAGCCCGCAAGAACAGATAGTGATAGGCAGGCGATAGTGTTTTATCCGGTCACATTTCGCAATGATGTTTAAAGCTATTTATTAATAATTATTTTTAATTGGTTCTTGGTGAAAGGAAATGGCCCAGTATCTGTCTCATATATCGTTGGACACTTGAAACCCCGCCGTTATGGAACGGATAAAGGAGGGAGTGAAAGAAGAAAGGAAGGAAGAGGTGCCGTAGTGGAGGGCTCCAGAATAATTTCGACCACCTGGGGATCTTTAACGTGCACTGACATCGCACAGCACACGGGCGCCTTAGCGTTTTGCCTCCAAAAGAGCGCAGCCTCCGTGGTCGGGATCGAACCCGAGAACTCCGGATCAGTAGCCGAGCGCCCTAACCACTGAGCCACCGCGACGGGTCAAATGCTAGTTAACGACGAGCATATACGTACGACCACAATGATGTCTTCACACTCTTATCTACTGGCGAGAGGTTTGTAATAACTACAGGATACGGTTTCAGAGAATGTGTAAACTTTAAATGAAACGCTGAGTTGCGCCAGCTTTCAAAATTGCGTCAGCTTTCAAACATCGCATGAGAGACGCGCCGTGGCAGAAGTAGCATACTTTATCAGTGCCTGTGTTTCTTGGGATGGAAGATTCAGCCGAGAGTTCTGTGGATTAACTAGTGCATGCTTATACCGGGTGTTTCAGATAAACATAACGTAATTTTAAGAAATAGCCTATTAAGTGAGAAGAGCGCTTTTTTTCGCATAGACATGTAAACAGTTTAGTACAACAAAATACAGATAAGAAGCGCTAACTAGCAGGCTGGTTTACTAATATTGAGCAGCTAACTTTTTAACTATCAGCGGTTGGCTCATTAATTATTGAGGGGCGTGTAGCCCACCGTAAGTAATATTCATATCTGTTTTTAGAATTTTGAAAACATGGTTACCCTCGGAACCCGCCGCGGTGACTCAGTGGTTAGAGCGCTTGCCTACTGATCCTGAGTACCCGGGTTCGAACCCGACCGCGGCGGCTGCGTTTCATTGGAGGTGAAACGCAAAGGCGCTCGTGTGCTGTGCGAAGTCAGTGCACATTAAACATCCCCAGGTGGTCGAAATCGGTACGTCTTTCTTCCTTTATTCTTTCACTCGCTCCTTTATCCCTTCTCTTACGGCGCGGTTCAGGTGTCCGCCGATATGTGAGGCAGATACTGCGTCATTTCCTTCCACCAAAAAGCAATTTTCAGTTTTCCTCGGCGCAGTGACCCAACAAATTCTGTCTAACTCGCGCCAAAATACATTCGCTTTTGAGAAGCTCGCACGCAAATGAACCTCTACAGTACACGTGACACGTCAAAGTAGCCAAAATTTGTTGGTCCACCGTGAGTAACCCCATTTATGCACCTATAAATCTGATATGAATATTACTCACGATAGGCTATATTCTATCAATAATAAGGAGTAACGGTAATGAATAAAAAGTTAAGTATTCAATATCTGTCAGCTTAGCTGCTATTTAGCACGTTTTGACTGTATTTTGATTTACCATACCGTCTACAGTACTATGGCAAGAAAAGCGCTCTTATAACTCACAAAGCCGATTTTTAAAAATTGTGTACAGTAGTAGGTGAAACACTTGTTACAGGAGCATCGTCTTGTCACGGGGCTCCGGCTGATGCATCGGCTGAGAGAGTCTCCGCAGTGATCAAAACGTTTTTTTCGGCCCAGAATAGATACCATAATGTAATTTGTACAGTGCAGGCTGTGACTGTTTGCGTGCGGACTTAAGCAAAGGGCTAATGCACCAGTCCTGGTGACGCTGCGACGCGGACTATGGAGAGTCGGCACGGGCTTCCCTCACAAGATGCCTTGGTGCACCGAACATCTTCCGTTCAATCTGTAAGATAATTACGATGTTGTTCCGCCTTCATTGCCTATGATTTTTCTCTCAGCTCCCGCCGAAGTTCATGGGGGAACACGCACTCCGCATGCACTTTACTACACTATGCACATGCACTTCGCTTGCGCTTCGCTATGACTTCCACTGGAGTGCTACGTGTGCTTGCACTAAAGATAAAACTAATCACGCATGTGTGGCTAAAGGCTCGTTCTGATAAGTGGAATAAAAAAAAACTTGCCACACGTAAAGCTTGCTGACAGAACGTGCAGGTACGAAGAGAAAGTAATGTAGGCGCCACTGGCTTACGTACTGCGGTGTGTGGGCGGGATGGCGCAAAATATAGAAGCCTCTAAGAAAGAAATATGCCAGCGTCTTAAAACAGAAAGAAAAATGAATCCGGTGACATTTAGTGCCACTCTCGAAAGAACGAGAATAAAGCAAGCGGAAGAAATATAAAAATGCACGAAAGGTACACAGATAGACCACTATTGGTGTCACGCAAAAAGGAAACAACTACAAAACGAAACGAGACCGACGAAACATCAGAATGAACGCGGAGCCGAAGGGTGACACATGGCACAAAAGTAATGGTTCTTCCTTCAACAGAGGGAAATGCTCACGAAAATATAAACAAGGGACGGTGAGGAAAGTTAATAAAGGGGACCGAACGCTGCAGGTCTACGGAAAGAAAGCAAATCAGAAAGAAGGAAGAATGAAATGGAGTTATAAAAGGAGAGAAGAAAGCGAAGTCGGAGAACAGGACAAACTAAGTTCGACGACGGCACGGGCCAGTCAGGCGAAATGGCGTACGACAAAGAGGCTGGCGCCTGCAGGGTGAGACCAGATTGAGCGAAGTGCAATACACACAGGCCGCGAATGACGTGGACTAAGTGACAAACATAGCAGAGAAAGAAACTACGAAGAATAACAGTAGGAAGTGAGGAATGGGTTGTCTGAGACAGCGGTCGGAATTAAGAACCACGGAAAAAATAAAATAGAATGAAGAAAGCGTACACTAAAGAAAGAAGAGATAAAGAAAAAAGGAGGGAGGGAACATGAAAGTGGAATAGCGGAGACTGGTAGCGTAAGAACGTGAATGTGGGATGTGGAGAGGAGAAAAAGTGGAGGAAAATAAAGAATATTCCCAGGCGGAGAACACAAACCCCGCGCGATCCGCTTCAGAGTTCCCAGAGGAGCTTTAGGAGTTCAAATAGTTGGTGAGCCCTGTGTATGCGAGGCTGTCGCATCAGGACCAACGTTTGTAGCATCCGGTATTCGGTTGCGTCGCGCTCCTTGGCTCGATATCTGCCTTTCTTTCTCTCTCTCTCTGCAGTGACCGCTCGCTCTCGAAATTTGGAAACTGGGGCGCGTGCATCCATCCAGGTCTGCGGCACGGCCTCCGATCTCTCCTCTCCTTCCCTGTTCTTCTCATTGTTTTCCTTATTCTTGTTCCTTTTTCCAACTTATTACAAGCACTCGTCCCTAGACGAGCTACCTGAACTCATGCTTTGCGACGCACTGGAGCTCCAGGCGCAGGTAATCCTTACTAAAGGGCGTATGCAATTCCAGGAGAACGAGCTGTTCAGCTGAGTTGGAAGATGGGGGAACTGGTTGTACGCGGAATACGTGGAAGTGCATAATGAGGTCTTTTCAGTCTTCTGCGAGTTATAAGGGGGCTATGTCATGAATTTCAACCCAGATATATAACGCCCTCACACTGCTTATTTCACCATAGGAGCTCATGAATTATCATTTTCTGACTTTTTCCTCAGTGAGATTCGAGCCATGCGTACGTATATTCTTGCGTGAAATGTTAGAATTTTTGTTGTTTTTTTTTGCTTAGGACTTTGAACAAACGTGGGGCTATCAACGAGCCCAATCTTTGCAGAAAATTAGAGACAGCCCTGTGTCTTAAAATGCTGGATGCTAATGTATGTATAACCGTATTGACTCAGTATTTGGATGCTAGGTATGTGCAGGCATCTGAGATCTGCTTCCGCCTGCACTGCTGCTACTGTCCTGAGACTGAATTCAGCGCGTATAAAGCGTCATTGTGAAACTTTCACCGTTTAATTCACCATAAAATGGTGCTTTGTGGTAATAAAGCAATTATTTATTTCTAACTATGGCTCCAAAGGTAACATCGAGCACCATATTCTGCAAAGATTGTACGAGCTATCCTGCAATCAACTGCGCCAGAAGAATATTTTTTAGCCGCACTTGATAAGAACACGAGGCAACGTTCGATGTCCGGAATTTGACACCATTTTAATTAAGGAAGTTATTTCTTTGTCGGCGACGAAGTTCTCTGAAACAGGTTTTATATTTCACTCTTGCTGCTACAATACTGCGGGGTTTCAAGCTATTACTTCAGCAAAAGTCGAGAAAAGAGTTCTCATCCATGCTGAACAGTTGAGGTTCGGACTAACTAACAGCAGTTAATGGAATGGCCTGGTAAAAAGAAAACCGGCTGGCACGCTGACATTTCAGTGAACGAATCAACTTCTTCGTTGCCCCTAGTTTACTTGCCGTCTTCGTCATTTTAATTCTTTCAAAAATCGCTTCGTGTGGCGGACAACTTTTTCTCTCTAAATTTAGCGTTCCAAATTCGTCTCACTTCTTGACTTGTCTCGAGCACAGGAGTCCGCTTGCTCATCGCTGTTCTAATCTAGAAACGCACCTTTCTTTCTGCACGCTTCTCGCCCTCGTTTAGCCTCTTTACTAACACGCCTGGGGCTAAACCAACAAAAGTGCTTCGGCGTACGGCGCGGGACGGCATTCAAAATCAGACGACAAGCGTTGGGATCCTGTTAGACCGGTATTCCTTCTCCTTCTCGGCATGGCCTTCACCGCGATATTCTGTTGTTGCGCAGTAAAAAAAAAATATAGGCGATATATAAGTCAACAAGAACTCGCACGGAGACCTTGCCTACATTTCAACGCTGACCGCATGCGCAGACCAGGGGCAGCATAATATGCGAATAAAAGGTCAAATGCCGAATCTAAGGACGTTGAGTTGGTATGTCGGTGAGTTCTCAGGATATGCTATACAAGAAGGGGACAAAATTGTTCAAAAAATGTACTAACATGACAAAAATGCTAGCAAAACAAAACAAATGCGAAAAGTGTATGTATGAATAAAGGGTGTTGTAAACGACTTTTTCCGGCTTTATTGCTAGTGTTGCATCACGTAACGGAAGCAGTAAAACAAAAACAAAAACTAATAGCCCACTGGATTGGAAGCGGCGCTATTATCCCCCTAATGAACTTAGACGAGCCAGGCTCGTCAAAAGCCAATGGTAATTTGAGCCTAGCTTATCGTGCGTTTTCTGGAACTCTGTGTCCTGTTGGAGACAAGTAGGGCTTGTTCAAAGAATTTTTTCGTTTTGCCCACCGTTGGCAGAACTGCTGCTAAAAGACCATTTGGGTACCATTTTGGTGAACCACATGTGCCCGTTAGGAGGGGGGGGGGGGAGAGGAGGGGGGTTCGACGAGAAAGCGGTGCTTTTTTGCACCGCATTTTATTCCACAACCTGGAATCCGCACAGTTAAAATCCCTAATTGCATTATTTCTTTCGAAACTCGTAACCTATGAACATGAAAGGTGTGCTGAAAGCAGCAGAAAAAGATGTCGCGTCTATTAAACCTTGCGAAACAAGATAAAAACAGAATTTTCACGGTAAAGCATCCTTGCCAGACAGCGTAAAAGCTACCATGGCGTGCGCTGACTATGCACGTATCCCAAGTCTTGCTCGCGGCGTCTGGCCTATTTAAATACGGTAATGACACTTTGAAAGGTTCAAGTAGGCCAAGGCCTATCAAGAATTCGCCGGCACGCCTGGATTTGAACTTAACCCTCCTGTTTAGAAAAATGACGCTCTAGGTTTCGTTATGTTAACAGTTCATGTACACTGCAGCCTTTGGCCCCTGGCGCCCTCTTCGCGTGGGCAGGGGGACGCGGTAAGCGGTGGCGGTAGACGGCATTCGCTACTCTAAATGCCTCTATTAACTTGTACAAATGTTTTCTCACTAAAGCCCAGTACTGCATAACTCGCCATCACCTAGTTCGAGGTTTATCTTGCAAGCTCGCAGGGACGCCGCAGAAAAAAAAAATTAGCAGCGGTTTAACTACTGCTGTACCTGTGTGGTGTATCGGACAAGTATAGCGTACCGCACACTGGAGAGGCAGCGCACCCACCATACCACCCTGACAGTTAAAAGTTCATCGCTAGAGGTTGGTCGCCCAATGAACCCTGCGGGCTATTCTACCGCCCTCTACCAGCGAATCGAATGGTCAAAGGTTAAGTGGTGCGACACCATGGTGGACCATATACGTAGGGCCTATAGCCACACTTGACCGCTTGGTCACTTGAAGGTCAACCGGCAACGCACGGCGACATCGGATTTATACAGCGTAGTGAAGCATTCGCTTCAAAATATCTCAGTAGTAACGAAGAGCCTTAGGCATACAGAACAATACGCCCATCACGCGGCACATCTGAGGATTCTTTTGCCTTGTTTACTCCCCCTCCGGAAAGAAGAAAGGAAAAGAGCCTCTTTTTAAACCGGAGTTACACAACCGGAAGCGAGACGCACGCCATAGATAAGGCAACGGCTTTTGCGAAGCCCTTTTTCAAGCTAGAGCGATCCTTGGGCGCCGCCGTCAAGACCGGAGCCCCAGGCTGTGTAGTCGCCGTACTGCGCGCTTCCGCTATGCATAAGTCCCCGTCGCTCTAACGACGGCACATTGCCTCGGATCGCCTCGTTGAGCGCCTTCCGCCGTGGAGTCAATTGCGCGTGAGCTGCTGGGACGACATCCGCGGGCACGCGTCGGGCCCGTAACTCATTCCGCGAAAGTCGTTTTCCGGAGAACAAGCGGCCGTTTGGAAGCGCCACCCAACGATGCGACGGATTCCTCCGCTTTTCCTACCCTTCTCTCAAAATATTTCCTTCAGTCTCGTGCCTTTTTTTCTAAGACTCAAGCATTCGTTACGTCTTGATTCGAAGTATACAAACAACAGGTAGTTGCGATGTTGTGTTGTCCTTGTTCTTCCTGGTAGAGGCTATATATATCTGCCATACTGACTGCCTCATACAAAATACTGAAGGGTTCCGAATTAGTTTAGACCACATTGAGGTGCTTTACCAAATGCCTCAATCTCAGTACGGGGAAATTCCACACCCACTGCGCACCGAAACGATACCGCGGTGTCCGCATTTAGTAAGACACGAAATACGAAGACGCCTGTTTACTTATATATGGGTATGAGGAACCACAGGTGGTAGAAATTAGCCCAGAAGGATCCACTACATTGCATGCCTTAAGGGCCATAATGTTAGTCCGGTAAATATACACTGGCAGTGCACGCCACGTACATTATTGGTGGACTGTGCCCAGAGTACAACGCGGAAAGGCATGTGATGTTCACTTCCTTCAAGAAGATAGGAACCCGTGACAGCACAGTGCAGGACACTGTCTACCCGAGTGGAAACCAGACATGCAGAAGGGAGGCTGCACGCCTTATTTTAACATTTCTGCAGAACACGGATCTTGTTTTTAAATGGTGACAGCAGGAACGGACTATGGCCTACTGTGATTGAATGTGTGCGTAGATGGTGTCTTCCGGAGTGGACTACTTTATACTGAGAGTGAATGTGTGTATGGAGTGTTGCACTACAATGACCTATGTTCTACTGTGACTGAATATGTGCATAGATGGTGACTTCTGGAGTGGACTGTGATGTGAACTGCGTGGACTGATTGCGTGCATAGATGGTGACTGTGGGAGAGAATGTGTGCTATTATAAGAGACTGTGCGCTTAGCGGGGTAGATGCGGCATTGTTAATATTGAAGGGACGCTGCGGTGGAGCAATTGCCGGCAGATAAAGCAAGGCTAACCCCACCTGTAGCATTGAACACCTCAACCTCAACCTGTGTACAGTGTTCACGGCATGTCGTTCCAAAACCAAAAAGCAACAGCCGAATGCAGTAAAGCGCCTCCATCCGAAGCACAGGATTGTGCACGGAAATCTCAAAAGCCAATCGCTCCTAATTTCGAATTTTTTTTTGTTGTTGTCAGCCGGACGCTTTAAAAACCAACACCAGTAGCAGCTTGTTTGGGCGATGAATCTCGGAGATCGATTTCAAAACGAAGAACCCGCACTGGCTAGGATGCCTGCTGCTCTTCCCAGGTGTTTATGGACCCTGGAAAAAGAAAACATCTGTTTACGACCCCACCGGTCAAGTCGAAGACCGCCGCAAGCGCTACGTGCGGCGGGAGTTGTTTCGGGTTGGCCAGCCCAGGTGGGGCTCGCAGACCGGAACGGCACCGGCGCCGGTCGCGCTGTAAACACGCGGGAATTAGCCGTGCCGCGAGCGAGCATAAACGTGTGGCTAACAGGCGCTCGAAGCCGGCGGCTGGACTGCAGAGCTCTGTCTTCGTATTATCTTCTCTTCGTGTTTTTTTTTTTCTCGCACAGCTAGTTAAGTGTAGCGGCGTTGTGAGCGTATTACTTAAGTGTCCAGCGTATTGTCCGCGGATTGTCACTTTAGGTGGAGATCGGAAGGATTAGAAAGAAAAAGTGACCACTAATAGGGGATTGTTCGCGGCATTTGCACAGAGTACAACCACCCTGAGAGCGGGTGTAGAAGGAGCCTAATGTGTTTGCAAGGAGGCGTTGACGACCACGCAAATGTTGCTTTGCAGCAATGAGCAAAGACCAGGAGGAACACTAGCTGGTACACATTTCCAAGTAATTGTACCGCTGAGACCTATACGCACAGCTAAGGGTTGTGTGCTAGACCTATAACATCAATGATTCCTGCCATTTCAATTCTGTTGGAATCCCTTCGTAGACGCATGTCTCGACGAGAAACAGAAGTGAAGGTTCGGCGACAAGAATTATTGACTACACCGTGGCAGTGACAAAGAAAAAGATAAAGAGAAGCAGACTGGTTGCACATTAACTGCATCGGCCTTTTTTTCATTTTGGCAATACTAGAGTCTGAGCAGGCTCGAATAAACATTCTTCAACTTTGAGCCAGTCCTTCAGTAGCCAAAAGAAGAACACATAAGAAAACCTTTTCATATTCATCGTCCCAGCCTATCTACGTGTACGGGCCATATCGACTAAACCATTGAGAGGTCACGACAGCTTGAAATAAATGTAGACATAAATTCATTAGCTTTTAGATTTTACATTCATCAGCATTCCTCAAGATTCGAGTTATTATAACCAGCATCGCTGGAGACTTTCCTAGGACGTCTTTTCTCTCGGCTAATAATCCTTACAGTCAGAGTTAAGACCTGCACAAAGATTCTCTCGGTTTTCCCTTTTGCGGAGAGAAGCCGTTTTTTTTCGCTCGGAAGGCTAGTAGCAAAGAGCAAAAGATGTTTGGATCGATCGCACATCCGGGCACAACAGGGTTCCACCTTGAAGTGAATCCTCCACGATCACTAGAGGTCTTTTGGGGCGCTTATCTCTACGTATCCCGAGGCAAAGTCTTCTCTCCGATCACCTCTTTGTATTTGTTGGTTCGGTTGCGTTCACCTCTGCCTGGAAGAGCGCTTTCTGAGCAAGAGTCCGATCTTGTTGCGCTGTATGTGTTGGGACCATTGCGACAGTCGAACCGGACAGAGTTCTTGGCTGAGCCGCATTAGACAAATGAAGGTTACCTAGCCAAAAGCAAAGAAAAAAGAGCCTCCCTTCGTGCCTTAATGTAATACCAATCGATTCGATAGCTACCTACTGCTCTACACCTGCGCTTCCTGTGCGGGCCTTAAGCGCTAGTTCGGGTGCTTTACTTAGGACAATAATATATTAAGAACATACATGAGCATGCGATCTATATATATATATATATATATATATATATATATATATATATATATATATATATATATATATATATATATATATATATATATATATATATATATATATATATATATATATATATATATATATATATATATATAAAAAAAATCACCAAAAATTGAAGAAACATAACAGGATTTAATTCACGACGTTTCGGCTGGAGGACCAGCCAACAGTCACCGAAACCAAGGTACATAGGGGAACGTTAATTTTTTTTAATGTGTTATGCTTACCAGTGCGATAATATTACTTAGATTAATAAATCGCTTAAAGAAAATTACTTATAAAGCAGCAGAAAAAACAACCATGCCGCCGGTGGGATCCGAACCCACGATTTCCGAATATCGCGTCCGGTGCTCTTACCAACTGAGCTACGGCGACGGCGGCATGGTTGTTTTTTCTGCTGCTTTATAAGTAATTTTCTATAAGCGATTTATTAATCTAAGTATTATTATCCCACTGGTAAGCATAACACATTAAAAAATAATTAACGTTCTCCTATGTACCTTGGTTTCGGTGACTGTTAGCTGCCTTCATAAATTTGTCAAACGGGCCCCTCATTTCCTTTAACTTGTCTGCTAATAGCTTAACGAGGGTCTCGGTTCTGGCAGTCTTGATGCCATAGGTAGCATAAGAGGGCTCTCGCACAGTTTCCGCCCTCGCCGTTAGATGACGTTCTACGTCACACTCGCGGTATTACAGGACGTGCTACGTCCGCCGCTATGGTCGAGGGTGGCGCTGGTGAACACTCTCAAGGCTCGCTTACACCCAATAAACATAAATACCCACGAGAGCACAGATTGGACGGCCGTCGCCGTAGCTCAGTTGGTAAGAGCACCGGACGCGATATTCGGAGGTCGTGGGTTCGGATCCCACCGGCGGCATGGTTGTTTTTTCTGCTGCTTTATAAGTAATTTTCTTTAAGCGATTTATTAATCTAAGTAATATTATCCCACTGATCAGCAAAACATATTAAAAAAAATATATCATTCCCCTATGCACCTTGGTTTCGGTGACTGTTGGCTCCCTTAATATATATATATATATATATATATATATATATATATATATATATATATATATATATATATATATATATATATATATATATATATATATATATATATATATATTTAAAAAGCCGAGTGTACTAATGTCTCTACTGGAGATATTAGGAGCATATGCTGAAAGACTATTCATGCAAAATTAACAATTAATAGGAAAAGTAGCTGAAAAAACGCAGCAGAACAGTCATTGCCCTGGTGCATTCTGCTCCTGAAATTGACGACGACGCAACTAATTCTAGCTGTATTCATTACTGAACTATTAGAATTCTTATTTACAAATCTGCAGCTCAGTCGTTTTTTTCCTTCATTTGCCTAATCCAGTTCACTGAAAAAAACAACAGTGGCCTTGGAAGAACATTTCTATTCACAAGCAAGGAGTTTCTTGCGCAAAAAGATTAACGACGATGATTTCAGCCGATTTAAAATTAACGCACCCAATCGAACACGTTATGACACAAAAAACATTTGCCATTCTTTTCCGTCATAAATAAAAAACAATACCTGTGAGTCGAGCTACCAATTCTCGAAAGAAAAATAGCGTAGCAAGAGAAAGTGACGAAAAAAAGCCCCCAACAAATTAATAGAGCAATTATTCTTCTATGTTGAACGTTCCTAGCTGTACCTCGTCTTTCAATGTTTTTGATTGGACACAGGTCCTGAAAGAAATGTTTCAGTGGTTTTCACGTTCTAAATCTTGCGCAAACAAGTCGTTGCTTTTGTTAATCCCCTAATTATTGGTTATTTGATACCTGAATCGTGAATACTACCTACCCTCTCATGCTGACTCAACCCGTGTCATCGGTCCTAGAAAACTGAAACAAGCAAAGTTCCTGTCCCGTTCCATTAGCCGCTAACCTCTCTCTCCGAAGGCAGCCGCCTTGAAAAGGAAAAAAAAAATATTCAGGTGTGCGCACGGGTCCCATTAATATGCACGTAGGCACCCGACCGTGAATAACGTATACGGAAGCCATTAGCCAGAAATGTACGCAAACAAAGCGCAGAAAAGAAAACGAAAAAGGAAACCGAAAAAAGATTCTTCATGGTTCGAGTTTCCTCACCGGGCCTGCCGAGACGCTTCACTCTTAGGATGTCTCGCCGTGGAGGAATCGAGGACAGCTGGGGTTGAGCTTGATTTGTGAGGTCCTTTTCAGACCTTCTAAGGTGCAGGTGGTCGACGGAACGACTCTGCGGAGGTAGCAGTAACCCTACGGAAGTAACGGCGGAAACGGACCCCGTGTAGCTTTTCTGCAGACTAGTGTTTGCTGCCAACCATGCTGTTTGGTATGCATTATAAAAAAAAAGCTACTAAATTCGGTGAACCTAAACCTCTAATAAAAATGAATGCATCTGTTATGTTTAGTGCCCGGAAGTGCAAATTAAAACAAACAATATACCACTGCTACACAGGTAGTGCCCAATTCAGCGTTGAAACCTCAAAACTAAGGCGATCAGCATATTTATCAATTATAAAAGTACGTGAAGAAACCGTCAGTGTATTCATCGCAGATTTTCGACTCAACCGCAGCGCATTTATCTTGCTTCACCGCCAAAAATCTAGCCTAAACATAACCGTTGTGTACCAGAAAAGGTAATTGAATGGAATGTTGAATATTCGAAACTAAAATTTTCACCCAGTTCAGCCTGTAATATTGCAGAATAAACAAAACAGCGCTTTTATGCAGGAAGTATTCACTGAAATGTGCACCTGCCTTATGTTAGACTCAACTCCACAAGTGCCTCTTGCATTATCCAGCCGCCGACGCGTTCCTGGCTTAAATCTGCGGCATCCGAATTTTGCCACATTACAGGTATATTTGAAGATGAAGATATTTCTTAATGTTAATTAGGCGCCTTAATTGAAATTTCCGAAAAATAGTATGCAGAAGCTACGCCTAGCGGAATTCTTC
The DNA here is from genome assembly GCF_052857255.1 of Amblyomma americanum. Classification (NCBI taxonomy): domain Eukaryota; kingdom Metazoa; phylum Arthropoda; class Arachnida; order Ixodida; family Ixodidae; genus Amblyomma; species Amblyomma americanum. Next base: position 41,019,016 of record NC_135506.1, on the reverse strand, counting down.
CGTTAGCGAAGCCGCCGCATGTTCTCGCCCGCATAACATCTCATCAGCGAGTGGCCAGTTTCAGGCCAAGAAGCAGTTTCACATCGTAACTGAGAATGACAACTTCTCTAAATGACGTTTGAAAATAAAATACACGTGTAGAGAATGGCTAATGTTGAAAATTTCAGATCGTCTCTTTCGATATGACGACTCCAACTGTCTCTTGACAGCTCAGCTTATAGTGTTTATCGCGCCGTGACAGAAGCCTCGTTAATGCGTCAGGTAACGTAAACATATGGTTAGAAAAAGTGCGTCTCGCGAGAAGTTTATAATCGCCTCTGGTGTCACAGCTGTGAACGAATTCGGATGACCGTCATAGAAGGCATGACTGCGCGCCTTCTTCATACGAAAAGAAAAGGAAAAAAAATGAATGACAATTTCTCGGCGACACTCGTTCGCACAAAAGCACCACTTACCTCTTCTGGCTAGTGCGTTCTGGCACAGCAGCAACATCCCGACGATCCGAAACGTCGCCGTAAATCCAAACCGTTCACGTCGCACGTACGAAGAGGTCGCCATGGCGGCACACATCGGAAGAGGGGATGTTGATAGATGAATGGGAGGAAGTCTGAAGTTTCCGTCGTCCTAGCAGGAGTCAGAACCAATAAAATCACCTCACTAGCAGCAAACCTCGGCTCATACAGTTGGGCATCGTTCAGCGAAATAGAATCACGTAATAAACCAAGCCGATTTCGTCGTTCAACAGCTCACAGAAGCAGCTTCCTTCTTCCAAGGTACGCGCACAATAATCTGAGATAGCGAAACTTATTTCAGTGGCTCTTCAGCGCATTTTCCAAGCTTGAAGTGATCACGCCGGAGTCGCGCACGATGGAAATAGAACGATCATTGCGGCTGGCCAGCACGAAGCAGACAATAACTGGACGCGACGAGGATCACGCCGACGGCAATAAAGAAAGCTTGTGAAGTCGTCTGCTTTCGCCTGCTGCTTTGTCGGGGCTGTGCTTCAATCCAGCGACGACGCAAAGGAAGGAGATAATAATGATAACCAATAAAACAAAAGCAATACCGCAATCCACAGCCAATCCAGCAGATGATGGTAGTTAGATGACGACGCAATGATTTCTAGGTGCGCGAAAGAGGTTTGCCAGTAAAGCCGCGCTGGAGAAAATTTCCTCCCATTTCAGCGTTGTTTTTCTGCTGGAAACACGAATTCCCCTTTATGAAAGCAGTAGCGCGCTAACTGTAAGGAACAAGACACATACACAAGAGCGAGAGTAATGGAGAAGTCGTGCCTCAGAGCGTGGCCGAACGGTTGGGACGAGCTCGCACCGAAGAACAACGCGACTGCGCCGGACGAGAGCCGAATGCGCTCTCCCGAGTTCGCTGGGCGAGCTTTGCGAGGTTGAAGGCGATGAACGAGAGGGCGAGGGTTTCACCGAGAGAGCTCCCACGGGGCGCATGCGCACATCGACCCCTCCGCTACTAGCGCTCGACGGATGAATCAAGAAAGGTGGGGAGAGAGCCTAGGCGCCCCGGAAAGGGAGTTATTGCGAGATAGGCAAGAACAAGAATAAAAAGGAAGTGGTTATAAAAGGTCGAGGCAAACCGGCGTGCTCTTGCGCCTCCGAGGCACCGCAAAAAACGACACAGCATATGAATGGATGAAAGAGAGGTAGGCAGCCGATGTAAACAAAAGCTGCATGCATTCCCATAGGAAAATTTACCTAGTTACGAAAGGGTATGGAAGCACTAAGAAAGTAAGGACGAGGAAGGGGGGAAGGGGAACATAACGGTCATTCTTAGGAGGCTCCTGATCACTTACGGGATCAGCATAGTCGGAATAAGTGGTCGATGAGTAACGCGCCCGCGGGGGCGCACCGGTGTTGCTTAAGCAAAGTGAAAGGAGCGCGATTTCCTAATCGTGGTGTTCTTTTCCTTTTGTCCTTCCGCTTTCTTATACTGGTATCTTTCTTTCCCTTCCTTTCGCCTGAAATTTCCTTTTGTTTTCTTTTATATCTCTTCTTTAAGTGCTCGGCCTCTTATGGTGATCATTGCCTCATCTGCTGCTTTTTCGGCGTCTGCCATCGTACCCTCTAGTGACGATGTTTCTCTCCGAAGGACAGCGTTGGATGATGAGATTTATTAGACGAATGCCTGGTCTTCCGTCTGCTCTGCATTGACAAATACAGGCTGGGGCTGGAGCAGCAAGAGGGTTACGGTACTTTTTTATTTTTGTGTGGAAAAGCAGTACCATCACGCCTCACGGATGGATACTTTCTCGCATGCCCCGCTGACGATTTGGAGCACGCAAAAATGGCTTTTTGTAACGCGCTATTTGAGTCAGCGTTCACGACCGAGCACTTCGCGAGCGTCGTGATTTCTTGTGCCCCCACATTCGAAGTGGCTGCGTCTATTTCTGATCGCGAATTTTTTTCTTCCTCTATTTAGCTGAATGCCTAAAAAGAAAGATACAAACCCCGCATTACATAGCAATCGTGCCCATGTTCACGTGCATCTGCAAAACAAATATATGCCTGCCTGCCTGCCTGCCTGCCTGCCTGCCTGCCTGCCTGCCTGCCTGCCTGCCTGCCCGCCCGCCCGCCCGCCCGCCCGCCCGCCCGCCCGTCCGTCCGTCCGTCCGTCCGTCCGTCCGTCCGTCCGTCCGTCCGTCCGCCCGCCCGTCCGTCCGTCCGTCCGTCCGTCCGTCCGTCCGTCCGTCCGTCCGTCCGTCCGTCCGTCCGTCCGTCCGTCCGTCTGTCTGTCTGTCTGTCTGTCTGTCTGTCTGTCTGTCTGTCTGTCTGTCTGTCTGTCTGTCTGTCTGTCTGTCTGTCTGTCTGTCTGTCTGTCTGTCTGTCTGTCTGTCTGTCTGTCTGTCTGTCTCAGCTGCTTTGATTCTCCGAGAGGCACCGACGTCTGAGCTTGTAAACATTAGACACCACTTAGGCGCATCCTGTAGACTCACCTCCCACCGGGATCTTCCCCGCTTCCCTGCTGCCCCCTTTTCCGCTGCTCTTCTCCCTCATCAATGATTCTCTCTTACCTATCCTCATCGTCTGCTATCTTCTGGCCAGTATGTCTCGATACTCGAGCCACGCATAATTCATTCGCTCGCGTAGAATAGCCAATCTCCAGATTCTATGACGGCCCAAGTATGGCTCTCTGCATCGCGCACTCTCTATCTGTCTTCCCTAATAGGCACTGCCCGCGCTACCAGTCTTTCCAATTATTTACTTGCTTCACGTATTTTCATGCTCACCTAATGCTTTTTTTCTTCCAGTGATTTTTGATCAACCGATCGTAAGCCCTCAGGTCTTCCTTAATTCATCTGCCACCGGAGTATCAACCCATTTCTGTGGTAATGACGCCCGCCTTTCGACTCCTGATGCTGTATCAAGTCCTACTCATATGCTCTTCCTCTATTCGCCCCACTTCCACGTTCCGTGCTGTTTTCTCTTACTGCTCTCCTTCGAGAGTTCTTACACAGACGAATCGAAATTACTTCGCCATGGCTGAGGCGTTCGCCCTCATAGCTGCACTGTTTACTTGCCTTTGCTTCTTGAGGTAGTCGGGGACATTAGGCAACTTTCCGGGCATAAATAACCGGTAGAAAATCCTCACAACCAGAGGACGGAAAAGGAATGCGTGACTTTTTTATATAAGCTGCTGGCTTGAGGGCCATCTATGAGCATAAAGTGCTTTCTTGCGTAAGGTAGTCAAGAGACGCTTCCTGCCGCCATTTCGAGTCGCGCATTGGCTTTCTTCTTTTTCTTTAATTAAACTCAGTGCGTCACGAATTCTCCAAATAGATTCAAAAGAAACAAAGTGGAATATTGAGTCGTCAACTAACCGGGGTGAACACTGTCAAAATTTATTCTACGCCTGAGGCTAAAACTGCAGCTGAACTTCGAATTACCGCAACAAAAAGTGTTCATGTCTTTAGACATTGCGTCAGCATTTCGCAGCAGCGTTCTATTTAAAGCAGGAATTGATAGAACTATGTAAAAATTCACGTTTATCGTTTACTGTGGATTTATGGAAGGAACCCTCCTACGGCTATGGCGCAGCCATGAATCTACTGCTTATGGAGGACTGACATATCAGGAGCCAGAGGTTGGTCTTATTGGTCGAGGTAACGTGCCAGAGACTCTATCGATCGGTACCTCCTATACTGTGCACTGTAATATAATAAACTGTACTGTACTATACTTGGCTATGCTGAAACATACTATACTATACTACACTATACTATACTATACTATACTATACTATACTATACTATACTATACTATACTATACTATACTATACTATACTATACTATACTATACTATACTATACTATACTATACTATACTATACTATACTATACTATACTATATGGCCTGTACGTTGGCATGCTATAGGATACATGCTGCTCGCTACCGAGGGAAACTGCAGCCAGCGTTAGCAATTCGTGATTCTAGCTATCATTGAAGTTGCACGTTATAGTGCTAACGTGCCGGCCTGTTTCAAGCTTATCGTACAGTTGGATACCGAGAAATCGTAGCCACTGTTGATAGCCAGTCTAAAACCGTTTTTGAGTACGAACAGCTTTGAGAAAATGCCGCTTAATTTGCTGGCAGCATCTCTAAGTTCACTGCTAGTACCAGCAGACTTCTTGATCAAAGTGCGCTTATAGCGCTGCTAGAGGCTCCAGCACATTCGCTCTCCAGACTAAAAAAAAACAGTAGGCTGTGCACTGGTGGGCTTACATGGATGCGCCACTTTGCTTATTAACTCCAAACACCCCCAAGGTCTAACTAGCTATGAGGTTTCATAGGGCTCGGAATATGACCGCCGAGCGTTAGTAGGACATACCGGTGGCCGCATTCACATGAATAATGCCACACCTAGCTTGTGGAGAACCTGTTTCCCCCCTCCGTTTCGATGCGGCCCATCTTCATCGTCGGCCGTCGGGACGGACAGCCCCCGGCTGGGCGAGGAGGGAAGTCTCCCTCATGGGGGAAAGAGAACGGCGACGGGAGCGCCACCTCGTAGGTTACGCGGAATTCTGCGGAACCGGAGAGAACCCTTCGGGATCCGGCCAGCGTCGTGAGCGGTTGGAGCAGCACGCTCCCGTCACCTTCCGCGGCAGGCGCACGGGGATCCGTTGTGCCTTGCCGCTGGACTTCTGGTTCCAGGCAGCGAAGCGAGCGCAGCAAACGCGCGCTCTGACCGCCTTCCCCAGCAAATGCTAGGGAATGGCTTTGCCCCAAGAATGCTGCGCGCACGGGAAAACCCGGCCGCCATTATCGGCGCATACAAACGTTCGCCGCCGATACCTCCGAAGTCGCGCCCCTGCCCCAGCCGGTAAGTCGGAAGTCCTTCTTACGTAGCCTTCTATTTCCGAGGAATGCCTCGTTGATGTTTTGTAGCTAGCTCGCCCGCTCTGTGTATTGATTGCAAGTGCAATAAATAGCATATGAGTGTTAACGCTGTGTCGTCCCTTCCCTTTGTCCCTCGAGCACGAACCCCTCCGCGGTTAGCGAGCGGGAACGCTGCATCCGCGGAGTGGGAGTGCGGGCGGGGCGAAAGGCTTTGTTCCCCCATATTTCCACAATGGCGCCCAACGTGGGGCAAGCTCTTGGGACGAGGGACGACAGTCAGTTCGGTTCGTGGAATGCCCGCCCGGATTTGGAACAGCGTTAGGCCTGAACCGAATTCGGAGTTGCTAGCAAGGCGAAGATGCTTTCTTGACAGCGAGATGAGCGTAATAGCAGCATGGGAGGATTGCCGTGCATGCTAAGCTTTTGATGAGCACTTCATCGGTACACCTGTGGAAGGTGAACCTACGAGGTCCGCTCATGGAGAGCGAGACCGAGACGTCCACGGAGAACAGCAAGCCAGAAGCGAGTGAATGCGGAAGCCTGGAGGGTGGCCCGATTTTTCTTGTACATAGTTGTAAATATTCTCTGTTCTGTCTCTTTGGCTCTGGGAGCCGGGTGCCGTAGTCAGCTGTTTTGGATTGCAGTCGTGATTACAGGAAAAGCACCGGGGCGCTGCGACACCGCGGGAAGCGGTAGGCGCCGTTCGCGTTAGGGTCACCTTGGCAGAAACGTATCTCCTCGTGGCGTTGTGTTCTAGGTATTGTCCTTGGCCCTTTGTTGGCACCCGGAAGTGTAAGAGCGAGTAGGCCTAAGGCTCTTCGGGAGCTGCCTGTCGCTTTTGGGAGGACACAGTCGTACCGTGGCACAAGCACGCGCAAACGGGCTTGCTTGTTGTATATTTAACCTCGCTAGAGCCGAGAGGTCTCGCTCAACTACAGAAAGCTGACTTTGTTCGAACGGACTTAATTTTTTGGGCTGCGAAGCGAATTTATAATTTCGCGGAACCAGAGACGCTAACGCAGCTCAAGTGAGCTTAACATCACCATGCCGGAAAGCGAACCGCGAATGTGCTTCGTCCGAAGAGAGCCAGCTACGTTCAAATGAACCGAGCGTTTGGGCGGTGCCGGATAGGATTGTTTGGCACTTGCATTACTCCGCATTTTACCAAATGGTGAGTTTACGCGGTCTCCATTGTTTTTGTTGCAAACTTTTGGAGATCCTAGGAGCGATATGCAGAGTTGATGAGAAGCTGCCCCGGCCTGCTGTCCATTGTATGGGTCTCTGCCTGCTGCCTTGCGGCCATGAGTCATCGAGCTGCAGAGTCTCCGGCGAGCAGTTTGCAGCGGCTACGAGAGGGGGGGGGGGGGGGGGGCAGCCCCTCTACCTTCCAACAAAGGCGCGTCGGCGCGAACAACACCCTCCCGACACGCTAATTTTGGATGCCTGCCGCGGGACAAGGACGGGTGCCCGGTGACCTTGCTGCTCATCGGATGACCCCGGCACCCCGCCTGTACGAGCTGTCTTGCAGTCATCATCGCAACGCTCGTGGCCCCTTCGTCGATGGCATCCAAGAACGGGTTCAACCGTAGGCCGACATTTAAGGAGGGAGGGATGTGGAGAACCTGTTTCCCCCCTCCGTTTCGATGCGGCCCATCTTCATCGTCGGCCGTCGGGACGGACCAACACCCTCTCATTTAGAGGGTGTTGTACGGACAGCCCCCGGCTGGGCGAGGAGGGAAGTCTCCCTCATGGGGGAAAGAGAACGGCGACGGGAGCGCCACCTCGTAGGTTACGCGGAATTCTGCGGAACCGGAGAGAACCCTTCGGGATCCGGCCAGCGTCGTGAGCGGTTGGAGCAGCACGCTCCCGTCACCTTCCGCGGCAGGCGCACGGGGATCCGTTGTGCCTTGCCGCTGGACTTCTGGTTCCAGGCAGCGAAGCGAGCGCAGCAAACGCGCGCTCTGACCGCCTTCCCCAGCAAATGCTAGGGAATGGCTTTGCCCCAAGAATGCTGCGCGCACGGGAAAACCCGGCCGCCATTATCGGCGCATACAAACGTTCGCCGCCGATACCTCCGAAGTCGCGCCCCTGCCCCAGCCGGTAAGTCGGAAGTCCTTCTTACGTAGCCTTCTATTTCCGAGGAATGCCTCGTTGATGTTTTGTAGCTAGCTCGCCCGCTCTGTGTATTGATTGCAAGTGTAATAAATAGCATATGAGTGTTAACGCTGTGTCGTCCCTTCCCTTTGTCCCTCGAGCACGAACCCCTCCGCGGTTAGCGAGCGGGAACGCTGCATCCGCGGAGTGGGAGTGCGGGCGGGGCGAAAGGCTTTGTTTCCCCCGTATTTCCACAAGCTGTCTCACAGCTTGCGGCAGAATAAAATGCAATAACCGCGCGTATCTTACATCTTACAATGTAGTATATTGAATGTCCGCGAGACAACAGCTCATTGAAGCAGTTTTGCATTATTACAAGTCATTTCAGTCACTGCTAAATGGTAATCGCTTCGCGCCCGCCAAAGCGAGTAATTCTTCCAGCGTTTACGCATGCTTGATCGCGTGAGGTCATAGCAAGCCCGCGTTTAGGACTGGCAGGGGCAGGTGTTGCCCGTCGTTTGTGGTAACAGGGTACATCTAGACAAACGTCGTATAGACGTCATAACCGCCACATTCTTTGCATTCAGCTGCCAGACCTAGGGACTGCTAGCTTCTAAGTATGCCAGTTGACGTCATAGCCGCCACATTCTTTGCATTCAGCTAGCAGACCTATTGACTGCTAGCTCCTAAGTATGCCAGTTGCTTTTTGCTTGCCCTTTAGTTTCTCGCTGCATCACCTCCGATTTAGTTTACGGCCCCAGCCACCAGGTGGCGCTGACTGCCGAGCGACCAGTGCGTCGCGTAGCGGCTCCGTCCTCCCTCGGCGCGCGGAAGTCTGGCTTGCGCGTTTCTTTCCTTGTTTCTTCGTTTCTTCCTTTTTGTCGCCGATGTTCGGTTAATGCAGGCGCATGTATCCGCCTAACAGGTCAGTAAACAAACAACAGACCAGATTCCAGCGCACGTCTCGTGTAAGCGCCTCCGTTCGTAAGCAGAGTCCTATATTACGATAGCGCTCGCTTGTAGGGCTGCTGCACAGCCGACCATAACCGACAGCCATAAATCTCAAGGGGGGGGGGGGGGGGGGGAGAAACCGGTGTACGTTGTAGTAGTAGTGCAGCAGTAGTAGGCGAGCGACGCTTGGGGCGAGAACGCACAAACATCCGGCTTTCAAGTACCAGGTGACTGAGTGCCCTCAGAGGCCGGCGAAAGGGAACAAAAGTTGACTTGTGCGCCACCGCTGCTGCCAGATTGTGACGCACGTTGAATTACGTCGTAGCTTCTAGGTACATGGGTTAAGTGGTGAAAAAATAATGCAAAACGATCCAAGGCGAGATGCACGTTAGTGTGAGGCTGAGGGTCTCGTCTAATGGCTAGAATCTGTTCTTGCACTTGGTTGCGCTAAATGCAGTAGGCTTTACCGTAGAGCTTACGCATTATTGGCTCAGTAAGGCAGTTCTATCTTTGCATCAGTTATTTGCCCTATAATATCATGGTATCGTGCCAATATAGCTTCAGTGCACGGAATGTGCAGTCAAAGGGCACTTTTCTCAGCGCTAAGTGCTTCCCACGAAAATATGTCTAATCTCAATTGCCTTATCTAGGCAAAAAAGCAGTAATTTCGCGAAGACAACCAATAATCGCTGAAGTACGACCATGAGTAATCGTGGAACTGTTCATGGCAGCAAGCCTGTAGCAATGGAAGTTAATGATGTTGTCAAGTGTCATAATCACTGAAGTTTGGACGAAGACGCGCATTTATATTGCGCCCATCTGCAGTCACTGATTTTCCTTGATGGCTCCGTTAGGCGTTTGCACAGCTTTTGTGCACTTACTTCGCGCGTGTACAAAGCACTCCAGTTGTAGACATCTCCTCAGTGGCAGCTATTGGACATTGGGCCAATGGCGATGAAATGCCCTCCTGTGACGTCATGTGCATTACTCTATTGCGATGCATTAGCAAGATAAGACAGATAGAAGCCGGCTGAAGCGAGTGTGACTACGACCTGGAATGACATTGGTCACGACAAGTCACGCTCGATTTCCTAAACAATGGTTTTCCTCAATCTATCAGTTCAATATTAGGCCACCTTTAGCTAACTGAAAAGGCGGCTCACAGCTGGATGTACCATAGAAAGCGTGAAATTCTTTTAATTGCAAGCGGCATGAAACGCAAGAAGATTTCATTGTCAACTCTAAACTACGTTAATGGATGTTAGTTTGTAACTGGCCGGACAAAGACTGTGAGTAGCTCCGCCTCGTCTTTTGAGGAAAGCTGAATACAGCGCAGTTGTGTGCCCTCTCCCCACTCTCGGTCAGAAAACTGTGAAACTTAGAAACCGCGCTAGAGTCCGCATGGATTGGCCTTCCCATTTATTATTTTCCTGCTTTACCACTGCACCATCATCATGGTGATCTTTTTCAGGCCTGACTCCTTGTCAAAACAGAAGATTCGTTTGAATCTTCGATAGCTGTTCAAGTAAACCTGTTCACCGCAAGCAACAGCGCTCTCGTTCCCTCTGCTTTTCACTTTGTACAGACAGAGCACAGTTCGCCCCTTTTCTGTAGAGGGAAGAGCACCCCTCCCCACCTCCCCGTACAACTGCCGTATCGGAATGGCAGTGAGTACTCGAGGCCCGGGAGTTGCAGCCGGAAGCGATGACAATCACTATGATTACGTCATCCATCGCGAAGAAGACGATGAGGACTGCTATGCTCACCTCCAGATGACAGCCGGAACACGGGAGCTCGTGTCCCCCGCATTTCATTAATACCATGCAGCGCTGGAGAACCTACCGTAAGCTCTTCAGGTTATAGGAACACCATTCAGATAGCTCTCCTTGTGTGACAGGATGATAGCGGTTTGCAAATAACGCTGCTACAAGATGGTACCGGAATGAAAATGGGCCTCCATTCTCAGGCATGGGCATGCCAGGAATTCCGTGCCTCGCAATTTTGATCCGTGAAAGTTACAGTACCAAAAGACGAGGTTTCGCCTTCCAGCTCTTCTAAAACGGCAATTTTTGTTGTGTGAAATACTACTGAATATGCACTCTAAAATGAAACGCAAAGACCGGAGAGTAATTCATCTACATGGTGCTATTTCTGCAGAACTCCTTTCATCAAACGGGACAATACCCTAACTTCATTTACCGCCTCCCGTCTCATCTCAGTTTTATGAACCGCGATTCCGACCTCGAAACTTAAATGAATAAAACCCAAAAAGGAACGAGCACTCAGAGAAGGTGGTAAATAATTAGAGCACTGTTAATTATTGTTTTATATATAAAGAATAGATAACTTTTGTTCTCGGCAAGGGGATTCGAACTATTAAGTTTCGTGTTCGAAAACATAGCGCCCATTCGTTGCACCCCAGGATCTTTGTTTCTTTTTCATTTCCTGCTTAGTGTAAAAAAAAAAAGGAGTGAAGCACAACTCATAATGCCAGTGTAGTAACACTGAAAGCTGCAGCCGAAACTAAGGCTGCGCTGTGTTTCAAAAACGTTCTATGACATCCAGCCCGCTCAACACAGGCGACCTATGAAAATGGTTGCTTGTCTGGTGTGTTGGGTCAGTCTCGTACACGTGACAAAAATGAAGTAACTGATTACAATTACATTTATTCCTTTTTAAGTGTAACTGATTACAGTAGATTATTACAACTCCAGAAAAGTAACTGAACAATTGCAGAAAAGTATTCAATTGCTATATTACGTTATTTTTTTTCCGACGTTTATTGCCGCAGCAAAAATTTGCTCACTCGACAATGAACTACTACGGCTTTCTTGAAATTTTATTACACGTTGTTAAATTTCAAGACGCTGTGTTTCCTGAAGTTGTCGTGGCTAATTTTCCCCCCAGATCAGCACCTACACTTAACGCTCCCTCAATATATGCGCTGGAGCGAAGGGCGGTATTATAGAGCATGAAAACCTTGCGCACCAGTAGTTGCGCAATGTTCAATGCTAATTTTCAAGTCTTCAATGAAGCACCGTGCTTTGTTGTTGCTCCGTGCTTTGTGTGGAAGCTTCTGAGTTGGGTGTAGTGAGAGGCAAGTTCTGGCGCGATCTCACAGAATGGGGAGGTCCCTGCAGTGCGGGTAGACATGTGATATTTAGCGGGACGAGAACTACCGTAGAAGACGGCGAAGATCCGTTGGTGATCCGGACGTAATCATATGTGATGCTACTCCGGAGCCAATCCGTGGTCTCTGTCCCGTCCTTGGAAACATCCTCGGTATCACCAGTGTTTGCCGTAAGGCTCACGTTTTCGAGGCTGTACTGCTGGTTACAACTTGTTTTTGGATAAAAGTAGTTGATTACGAGTAAACAATTATATAAAAAAAGAATTGAATTACACGGAGTGTTACCATTTTAAAAAAGTAATAGAAAATTAAAAAATGAAAAAAGCAATTGGTTACATGTAATCAGTTACTTCTAATGCGTTAAGTACAACTTACGAACTTGGGTTTCAGGCACATAAGCGGCTGAAGCTATCATGCGCCGAACACAGGTTCAGAAGGATGTCACGGTTGTGCTGGCGGACTTGCAGTTTTCAATGCGTTACAGTCTATTGAAGACATTTCCTCCTTTTAGGAATGTTACAACACGACAGTAAGGAACATGATCATGTTTGAATATGCTCTTGATGCATTCTTTAATTTAAAAATATTTATTGACAAATATGGCGTCAGTATGGCGTGCTCAAAGCTTTCATCCGTTCTCATAAAATACTTCCAGTTTGCACACTTAGTGGAGCTGCTTAAACGGAAGCCACGGAACTATACCTTGAGAGGAGAGACTATGCATCTCAGTCATGTAAGGTCTATTATTCTTATCCTTCCTTCAGGTTATCCCACTTGTTTTTGTGATGTTCTTGCTCCCGAAGATTGCCGTGCATCTCTTCGTATCCAGTACAGTCGTCTGTGAAAGCTTCTTCTAAGTTCGTTATTCACAAACAAGCGATCACGTTCTGAATTATGACAGAGGTAAGAACTTTGGACTAGGAAGATGTGCGATGAGAGACGAAGGTTATTCCGTATGGCTTGAAAAAGCCATACAAGCGGAAATAAAGCGTAGTCTTTATTGTTGATTGTTGCCAACCGCAAGCAGACGTAAACTTAGTTATGCTAAAGAAATTATTCTTTCAAAATAATCAAGGTTTAAATTTCCGCCAAACACTATGAATTTTAAGTTAAAAATACATTAAGAGAGACAGTAAAAAGAGCACAAATCATGAAAATCTGGCCCTGGCAACATTACTGTCCAAAAGGTTTTCCCGCCATGCACAAAGATCCCGTAGTACGAAGTGACCATGGCAGGGAGTGCTTGATGCAAGCATAATACGCGCTGTAGCGCTGGCAATTGTTTAAAAGCTACGGCCCGAGAGGCTCTCTTCAGGCAGTTTAAAACAAGACCAAACACACTTTCTCGGTGGGCCCATACTAACAGAAATTGAGTCTTTTGGTAGTTCCTTTAATGCCCTTAAAACTCCCAAATACTGCTCTTTCTGTGTCTAAACCTATATAACGGTGATAGTTTACTAAATAAGCTCGTTATTCTGCCGGAAAAAAAAACGGTCCTGTGTTCTCTAGGAGGCTGTTATAATAGTTAACAAGCCTCATTCCTTCATGTAATAATAATAATAATAATAATAATAATAATAATAATAATAATAATAATAATAATAATAATAATAATAATAATAATAATAATAATAATAATAATATTATTAATAATAATAATAATAATAATAATAATTCGTTTGGGGGGAAAGGAAATGACGCAGTATCTGTCTCATATATCGTTGGACACCTGAACTGTGCCGTAAGGGAAGAGATAAAGGAGGGAGTGAAAGAAGAAATGAAGAAAGGTGCTGTAGTGGAGGGCTCCGGAATAATTTCGACCACCTGCGGATATTTAACGTGCGCTGACATCGCACAGCACACATCGCCTTAGCGTTTTGCCTCCATAAAAACGGAGCCGCCGCGGTCGGGCTCGATTCCTTCATGTGCAGTTTGCTTTTTTTTTCATCTTCGCTACCTTACGCGGGATGTCCTGCGCACGAACAAAATAAGGCGGGCTCCAGTCACTCACTATATTCATGCCCGTACTAGCGCCAGAGCATAGCTGCTCTCGATGGAACGCGACGAGAGCAGAAACACGAAAAAAGACCCGAAATGTCTCTGGCTGTTATCCATGAAGTGTATGCACGTCCTGTGTCTTCCTTTCTGCTGGTCTCCTGTCTTTTGTGCGCAGTTTTTTTTTCCCAATATGCGTTCAAATAAGACAGCCGACGATGAGCAGACTCAGCCTTAGTGCAAAGGCTCTCTGCAGCACAGGCCATTTACTGCAGCTGAAGTCAATATGTGAGGATTGCGGGAAAGGCAATTAAATAAATAAGCATACATCTTTGCCTTGGGCCGATTGGTCAGGAACAATGTGTGACTAAAAGAATGGCAGAGCTAGCGTATAAAACACAAATCTGGCAACGAATCTACAAAGGGCTGCTTGGCGTTTCTGGGCCTAAACAGGCACAGTAAGCAGATTCCTGTATTTCGTGATTTTCGTGGAAAATCGAATATGGTTTGTTTTAACCCGAAAGTTTCTTTACTTCACCCAACTTTGCTTTTACTACTTGTTTTGGTGTAGGGTGTAGGGTTTTTCTAGCGCGAAGTCATTGTTTTGCACCGTTAGAGACATTACAGTGTAGTGTGTGCTGAAATATTTTAATTAACGTTGGGGGGGGGGGGGGGGGGGGGGGCTACTTAACAAAATCTAGCAAGAAAAAAAAGCCCAATATTTACCTTTGCGTTTGAAGCGCACCCATGCAAAAGTCAGTGGTCTATATTTGTGTCGTTATATCGAAAATACTCGGCTGTCTCAGTCCTCAGTTAATTTTTTTCGTAGTCATAGTAGGAGCGCCGTACGCAAATCGTAATGCACAGGTATTCGCTACTATCGGCAGTAAAAAGACAACGTGACAACGAATAAATGACAATGTCATCTTTTTAGCCGATGTTTTTTCGGAAAAAAACCGAGGCAAGAGTTGAGTCCTTGAGGTAACGCAATGAGGCTAGAGGAGGCAAACACGTGAAAAAGTAAAAACGTGGTGACTCATTAGATTCACCGCGACGGCACTACAACCTGCTGTTTACTGAGCAGCGCCGCATATTCCTCGACCCATCTGCCCGTTAACTCCTTTATTGCAAAGTTTTCATGTCATGTGCCACAGAATGAAAGAAATGGATTTCAATGAGCCATTCTCCCTCGGAGTACCATTTTAAAAAGCCGCCAAGAAACAGCTTTGTAAAATCACTCATCTGCAACAAAAGCAAAAATGCCACAATAAATCATGCAACTTACAGTAACAGTAGGCAGGGCGTGGACTCACCTGCAAAAACACAAGAAAGAAAACTTATGTTAGCAATGTTCTTTTTTCTTCTGTGCGTGTTATAACTCAATACGTCTGGGATGAGTGTCTATTGGGGGAAAATTCCGCAAGTGCAGTTGTTTTTTCTCCAGCTCACTGGCTGAGTTTACCCCTCATAAACACGTACCCACAGTCTTGTATCACGACAAGAGGACCGCATACTCATTAGCATCAATCTGTTATTATTGAATGCAAAAAGAATGTCATCATCAAGAACGAGCTCAGACCCAAATTCTTCGATAATTTCTGTCCACTGGATCTCGCAGACCGTCCGCAATACGACATTTCATGGACGTTTCATCGTGCATTCCTAGTTATATTAGCCGTCTGAATGCTGCATTGCCGTGCTGTCATATATCTACTTTATCTTTCGGAGAATTCACAGGAACCATCAAGGGCAGGTAAAGGAAAGCTGGTTATTCTATCACTTAAAATTGGAGACAACGAATACCGACATCTGGAACACAAGGACTGGTTTCTGATAGGAGCGCACACCGCGGATAGAACTGGAGAGTATGATTTGTAATTTCAATATGCAAACGATTTCACTGGATCAGAGACATCTGCTTTGCTTAAGGCTCAACCTAATGAAGATTAGAATGTGGAGTGACGTTTGTCCTACATTGTAGCCTTAATTCATAGTAGCCGTATCACAGCTAACAGAGAATTTGAAGCTTGCCTGGCTCCGAAAAACGAAAAATGGGCAACAAATCATGCAAAATCATGCAAAACAAGCGAAGCAAACAGTCGCAATGTTTCTATGGTAATCACACCTTGAACAATAATTTTCGTTCTCTGAAACATAATGAGTTGATAATTACTTCAGTGTAGATGTTTGGGCAATCACTGTGCTTATGCTTAGCGGTTTGCTACTATAAAAAAGCCTTGTGCAGGTTTATACGTAGCTCTCAAAGACAAAGTACGAACACTTTAGAACTTGATTTTGCTATAGAGACGCTTGGTATTTTTGTGCCCAACAAATTCCTAAGTGGACTTTTTGTGGTCGTTTTATGACATGAATATAGGCACTGCTGGCTAAAAATAAGCAATCACAAACTGCGTTCTGTATTTTCATTTAGGCATTTGCTACTGAGAGAACTGTACTCAGAAAACAGAGCTTCAATAAGGTTCTTAACATCTTCCATTCCGCGAATAACAAGCTAGAAGAAGGCGGCAAAAGCTTTATGTTTAGTAAGAGCAATTCTACAGAAACCTTTGCCAGTATGTCATGCTGTTTCCGCTAAAAACAACGAAAGGCATTTAAACTCTGCTACGAATGCTTCGCACCAAGGCGTAAAATAAGGGTTGGAAAATGGTCGTTGTGCGCCACAACGGTTTTTACGGCTTTGCTTATTTTGCCCATGTGTGAAATTGTTGTGAAATTCTCCCTTGATTTCCGCGAAAATGCGATAGCACGGCTAGTGCACGCGCCGTTATTAAACTAGGCTGGTTATCCCCACCAGGTCGAAGGAATGACACTGTAACTGGCGTACTACTGTTGCTCCTAATTTGCCGACAAGGCCAACTATCAGGTTTAAAAGAGCAAAAGTTGATCACGTGATCCCAAATGAGGAATTCTCTTTGACCAGCACGTGAACAAGGCAGTGTTCTGTCCTGAATAGTTTTTTAATTCTTTTTTGGGGGGAAAGGAAATGGCGCAGTATCTGTCTCATATATCGTTGGACACCTGAACCACGCCATAAGGGAAGGGATAAAGGAGGGAGTGAAAGAAGAAAGGAAGAAAGAGGTGTCGTTGTGAAGGACTCCGGAACAATTTCGACCACCTGGGGATCTTTAACGTGCACTGACATCGCACAGCACACGGGAGCCTAACCTTTTTTCCTCCCCAAAAACGCAGCCGCCGCGGTCGGGTTCGAACTCGGGAACTCCGGATCAGTATTCGAGCGCCCTAACCACTGAGTCACCGGGGCGGGATCCTGAATAATCAGAATATGATTACGTCATTCCTGAGTGCAGTCAGCACTGTCTTTTAAGATGTGTACAATAATACGGCGCCAGATGTGAACACCGAAAAGCTTCGGAATATAACAATCACTGTTAAACCTTGCAGCGTAATAAAAGCAGTGCATACAGCCGAAGGCAGCCTGCAGAGGGCAAAGTTCACAGAGCAATCCTCATGGGATAACTGTTCGTTATAGGCTGCCGGCCTGTTTGTGGCAAAGTTTGCTATGTAGCGAACGCCCCAAAACATTTGTGCCTCCTAAACGGAAATCATCTTGAAGCACAGTTTTGTAAATTCATTCTCCTCGTTAGCCGGCACCACCTAAACCCTCCAGTCATCGAATACTGGGCATCCTCTAATCCTCGGTTCTTGGATTCGGGTTGAAGTTTGAAAGCTTTTCTCCTGCAGAAGAAAAAAACACTTTGTGATCAGTTTAGTTTGGAGTAAAGTTATTTCAATTTATTGCTTAGTGCTAAAGTACTCATCCCATTTCTGAGGGAAGTGCGCGCAGCCTAAATGTCCATACATTTGTTCAGCTTGCAGTGCTTAGAACACTGGTTCCCCCAATCATAATTTTATGAAGAATGCTCGGTATTTTTGGCTTGCCGCAGGTATAGGGTCGGTCAAAAGTTTCCAGACCAGATGGTCTGCTTTTGAGCAGTATAGACAGAGAGTAAAGACCACCGCGAAGCGAACAGTAAGTGTAGACTGTAAAAGAATCATCGTTCTATCCTCTCACAAACTTCATAGATTTATCTGCATGATAAGTGCCAGAATGTACTGAAGAAAACCAGACCCTGTGGCATGGGAACTTTTGACCATCCCTGTATATTACGGGGCAGTCTACCGTTTTAATTGACCGAATTGTATTTGCCGTTTGACTCGGCGACATCAGCTCCCCCTTCCATTCATTTAAGAAATGAGACGAAGATCGCGATAGTTGAATTTTTCACTCCGCCTTTTGTGCTCTTGCTGCTAACAAATATTCAGTCTCCGACTATATTTACACACACGGAAACGAGAAAACGAGGCGCGCTCCTGCATTCCGACTTCGCCCACACACTTGTTGGCTAAACGGTATGTTTGGCGCATCCTTAGGATACTGAGTCACAAGCGCAAGCTAATACGACCTCTCAATCCCCCCCCCTCCCCTCTCTCTCGCTCTCTCTCCCTTCCTTTAACTATACATACGGGTTCGCGACAAGGAGTTAGGGTCACAGATTCCGGATAAAGCCGCGAGCTAATCGGCAGGCCGAAGATTAAAATAAGCTCCAACAGCGACACTCAGCCAGTAAACAGCGGTAATGCCTCACACGACGACTGCACTTTGAAGGAGAAAAACGCAGTCCAAAGTAGCGAAATGGCCTTCGAAATAAAAAGCAACAAAACAGAAAATAAATATCCCAGGCTCGAAGCGCCATTAGACGTGCCACTCCAGCCATCTGGATTTGATGCGATTATCATAATCCTCATTTACTGTCATTCCGTGAAATGCAGTCGCCGGTTGCCTTATATTCTCTCATTCGTGTATGTGTGCTTGGTTCCGTTTGGTTGTGAAGCATGAGTACATCCCAATGAAGTGTCGATCTCGTAAGTAAAGACGGGAGTGTGAAAGATTAAGAGGAGTTATTTCCGAAGCAAGGGGTCAAAAGACGCAGTTTGGAGACCCCAGAAAGAGCGTCATAAGGAACTCTCTTATTCGCGGAGTGTGCGGTTCCAACTGCGAAAGATCAGCACTGAAGTGATGCAGTAAGTACAGCTCTTAGTCTTAACACCCACAGAGCTATAAAAGGATAGGCAGACGGGGCCGAAGGCACAAAAAAAAGTTTCCAATTTATATTAACCACAAGAGGTATGGCACAGAGACTGAAGCTTTACTGAAAAGCTGTCCACACGTCATATGACTGGCCTTTTATGTTGCAGCCCCGCCTTCGCCTTTTCGTAAAGTCACCTTCAGCCCGTCGTTGTATCTCCAGCTTAAAGGTGAGCCGGCCAAGTAGAGAAAACCAGTGTCACAGACAGACAGACAGACAGACAGACAGACAGACAGACAGACAGACAGACAGACAGACAGACAGACAGACAGACAGACAGACAGACAGACAGACAGACAGACAGACGGACGGACGGACGGACGGACGGACGGACGGACAGACGGACAGACAGACAGACAGACAGACAGACAGACGGACGGACGGACGGACGGACGGATGGACGGACGGACGGACGGACAGACGGACGGACGGACGGACGGACAGACGGACGGACGGACGGACGGACAGACAGACAGACAGACAGACAGACAGACAGACAGACAGACAGACAGACAGACAGACAGACAGACAGACAGACAGACAGACAGACAGACAGACAGACAGACAGACGGACGGACGGACGGACGGACGGACGGACGGACGGACGGACGGACGGACGGACAGAGACTCACATATAGACGGAGAGACTGACCTATAGATGAATAGATAGACTGACATGTATGTGGGACAGGTAGATTGACATGAAGGTGGGACAGATGGATTGAAATGTAGGTGGGACATATAGATTCACTTGTAGGTGGGACAGATAGATTGAGTTGTAGGTGCGACAGTGAACTGACTTGTAGGGGAGACAGATGGACTGACTTGTAATTGGGACAGATAGATTGACTTGTAGGTGGGACAGATAGACTGACTTGTAGGTGGCAGAGATAGATTGGCTTGTAGGTCGGAGAGATAGACTGACTTGTGGGCGGGATAGATGGACTGACTTGAAAATGGGACAGGCCGACTGACTTATAGGTGGGACAGATAGACTGACTTGTAGGTGGGACAGCTAGATTGACTTGTAGGTGGGGCAGATGGATAGACTTGTAGGTGGGACAGGTAGACTGACTTGTAGGTGGGACAGGTAGACTGACTTTTAGGTGGGACAGGTAGACTGACTTTTAGGTGAGAAAGATTGACTTGTAGGTGGGACAGATAGAAAGGTTTTTAGGTTGGGCAGATTGAATGACTTATAGGTGGGACAGATAGATTGTCTTGTAGGTGGGACAAATAAATTGACAAACAGGCGGACTGATAGATCAGTAGCTCCAACTGTCATATAAAGACGCATTACACCACCGCATATAACTGGTGAATAGGCGCTTCTGAATGTGTTTACTCTTTCGTGGGTACAGTTCCTGAGGAACCTTCACGATCAATGTTTAGCTCCCCAGTGTCACCGCAGCACTAGTGGCAACTTCTTAGGCCTAGAGAGTTCGGCCTTTCCTGTTTTTATTCGACATTGTCCTACCCGGTAACCTGATTGCACACTTAATAAATCCGCACACATTATCGGGCTAAACTTTTGTGGAGAAGGAAGCAGAGGAATACTATCAAGTCCGGTGCGATAAAACTTCACTCTAATGGCTTTTCAGTGCACGGGGACGAGGCTGTGTGCAGCGAATCACTGTTGACTTTCGAAGTTAGGTGGCCAATTAACCGCCCCACTCAAGCCCCGGATCTCCTACGCACGGGCTGCGACGGGGCCTGTAGTGGCAGGAGGACCTTCATCAGGCTGCAGTGGCTTGGTTGTAAGCTTTGGATATATTTTTTTTCTCCGTGTGCGCTGAGTTTTGCTCACATGCTTGTGTATTCCTTTGCAAGGCAGACCTGTCAAAAGGAAGTGAGGTGGGTAAGGCAAGCTGCCGAGAAAAAGTCGAGTAGCAACCTTATATATAAGCGCCGGTTGGTAGTGAACGGGGCCTCATTCGACGCGCTTCGCAACAATCCATAGGCCATATCAAAATGAGCCCGGCTTGCTGACGACTTACTGCAAGGTGTACGCTTTCAAAAGCAAGGATTTCGACCCATATTCGCGTAAACACTAGGCAATTTTGATAAAAATTTTTTGAATAATAAATAATTTGATTTTCAGGGAATGCATTAAAGCCAACTTTGGTATCCAGTGACACGGGACTCAGTACGTAAAACTGGCGTCATTGGAGTCATTTTTATTAGAAACAAACTGCGAGGAAATCACGAAATAATCAGGACTTGCAAATAAAATGTCCGAGAATCGAAGCCAATGTATATGGCGTTCTAAGAGCACTTGTGCGTTCATTGAGTGAGCCTGTTTAAATATCGGCTGATTGCGGAGCAACGTAGTTTTCGCGGTGCAAAGATTTTTGAAGCCAGTATACTTCAGGTGGCTGCGGCTCGAAGCACTTATTCTGTTTTTCTGATTATACTAGACTTCATACAGTTATCAAATTCTGGGTCAGAGAATTTGGTGTTTCATGACAGCACTTAGGAAAGAAGCGCATGTAATTATTCACAGGAAACAATTATGTGCCCTCCCGCTCATATCCACTGTTATCGTCAAGGAGCGCGCGTGCCTGTCCTTAGAACATTCTTTTGTGTCCCGTTGCTTGTACTGCTGTTGAGAGCTGCTTTTACAAGACACTTGTTAGATGTTGATTCACTGTGTGAACTCCCTATTCTTTGTTGTTTTTTATCGCCCTGCAGGCACAGTCTGCACATAAAGTCTTTATTAGAGCTGTTATTATAAGGGAATATTCTATACGCGTGAGAATAAATAAACCCTTTATTTTGCAAGCACGAACTGCTTTCAGCTCTAATTAGCCGCAATTTTCTTATGCTGCTTTCTGGGAACGCACGTCGCAACTTTGTTGCGGCTCTCTCGAGTCGTTGCGTTACTCCGTTCAATACCAATCAATACATCACTACGATGTCCACTGAACACTCTGCGGCCGCATATGATTGTCGGACACATCAGAACGGTGAATATGCGGAATAAACTCTAAAGCCTCACGACAAAAAAAAAAAAGAAGAATAACGCGTTGGTTGCATGGAAAGGACAGACGGGCTAACTCTCTCCCTCTGCTAGCAACTGAACCGCACCGTAAGGAAAGGGGCTGAAGCAAGTGAAATGAGCGAAGAGAAAAATTGACACAGACATCTAATTATATTATGTCGTGGCAATGCGACACCATTAGAAGCTGTTCATGTCTTTACCGGAAGTGACATAACGTCCGGTCTGGTGACATCAGTTTCCTCCACGCAACAGGAATTATCCAATCCAGTGGCGTCACTTGCCTCCAGCCAATAGGAATTATCCACTGCAGGGGTGTCACTTGCCTCCAGCCAATAGCAATTATCGGGTCCAGTGGTGTCACTTGCCCCGAGCTAGTAGGAATTATCCTGTCCAGTGGCGTCACTGGTCTTCAGCCAATCGGAGTTATCCTGTCTAGTGGCGTCACTGGCCTCCAGCCAATAGCAATTATCGGGTCCAGTGGTGCCACTTTCCCCCAGCCAGTAGGAATTATCCTGTCTAGTGGCGTCACTTGTCTCCAGCCAATAGGAGTTATCCCGTCTAGTTGCGTCACATGTCTCCAGCCAATGGGACGATTTTATGAGCGACGACGCACTTTGGCCCCATGAGACTGTTAATGCTGTCGCATTGAAAGCGTCACTGCTGTACATATCACACATTGTCTACTGCGTCCAAGCATGGGAACACCGCCATTAAATCATTCTATCACCATCTGTCTTGTAGTCGCGCTTTCACCTGCTTGCCGTCACGTAACATTATGACGTATGCTTGGAATCGTGGTCTCGAAATTCCTCACACGCTAACGCACAGTAGGCGCTTAAACTCGTGGAGGACCGCACCGCGGAACAACGGACTTCGTAGCACGAACTCCGAGGTGGTACACGTTTCCCACTACGGGAGGTTTGAAGTACTTTTCTCGGCGGCGCGAAATAATGTATCGGCTAGTTTTGTCATCCATATATGAACTGAACAAAAAAAAAAAGGAATCACAAATGAAGCTCTAGAAATTGATTTACAGACAAAATATGGTTCTCGTTTCCTCAACTCGCCACTGGGTACCCTGGTTGCGAATCATAACCGCGAAATCTCAAATGTTCCCACGTTCTCTCAGCTCATGATTATGCTTTCTCTGAAGAGTATGATGAGGATATCGTTTCATTCACGGGTCGTCGCAGGCAATATATAGACTCAACATTAAAGGTATTACGCTCCGCGATGCGTCCAAAAATGAAAGAGGAAAGTGTTTCACAGCGAAAAGTGAAGACGGGGCTTTCAGGGAGGCAAAAACAGACTTAATGAGCTAATGTATGCAGGAAATATTTAAACAGTACGCTAGTTATTTCATTAAGAAACAACGGAGCGGTGAATTCATGAACGAATGAAGTCGTCGTGAAATGATAAGACCAAGAATTAAGGTTTTGGATCCAGGATAGTTTTAAGGATAACGAAAGAACAAATTCATTCGCAGGTGTTCCTAGACAGCCTCGTGGTTCCCTACGCTGTTCAGGAACCATCATTTTTGTGTTCAATTAATCTCCATTTCTCATATTTTTGCTCCAAATAGGAATCATTCTTTCGTCTCTACTCGCAAATTCAGAGGTCATTCTTGTTGACAGCCTGTTAAAGCACAGGGACAGAAGAAACACTGCCGAAACTGTGACCCACAAAATCCATGCCATCCTTTGTTCGAAAAAGACACTGTGATAAAAAAGCACAGGAAAGAGTGGACACGTGAAATAGTGGAAGCAACCGAGATTGCTAGGCACGAGGGTGAATGTGTAAGTGCACCCTCGGTTTCATTGTCGAAAAAAGAGTTAATCTTTCTATCGGGGCCTGTTTGAAGTAGTAATGGTTTTGCAAAGGAGTTAAACAAAAATGTTTTTCCCACTATTCTCTCCTTTTCGCTTTTATTGTTTTTATCCACCTCATCTTTTAGCTTTAGCCGTGTTTTTTGTTGGCTTCATATTTCATGCTCCTCCCAGTTTTTTATAGGTTTTTTTCGTTTTATCTATCCAGTGCATTTTATCTTCTGTGTTTAGCCGCGTTAATTGTAGGCTTCACCTGTATCGTTAAATTTTCGTTTGCCTATCCAATCACCTCTGTGCTTTTTCATTGTTGGTTTTTGCTTGCCACTATGCTTTTCTTTTTTCGCCACGTTTGATTTTTGTTTTACGCGTATATTTTGGTTCAATGTTTTCGGGAACCGTCTTCAAAATTCTGTCTGTCATCTGCGCCACTATTTTCACGTGTCGGAGTGTTTCTTTCAAATGACTTGGTAAAGTTTTTTGCATCTTCTTGCTCTGCTTTTTCCTGCTCTGTTCAAAATTTTTCGGTTCTTTTAGCCTTTGTCATTTTGCCCCACCTGCCTTATCAACTCTGTTTCCACGAGCGCATAAAACTTTCGCCGCTTGGTGGCGTCTCTGACATGGGTATATATGCAGTGTTTCGATGATTCTTGAATAAAGTTGAAGTTCAGCGCCTGTGACGTCGTCCTCTGTGTTTCTTCTGTCCCTGTGCTTTAACGCGCTGTCAACAAGAATGAATCATTACCAACTAGCCCGGCAATTTGTCCTGTTCAAATTCAGAGGGCCATTTGATCAATCTAGGCTGAATCGACTTATAAAAGCCTCGCCTACTGCTCAAAGTTCAGGATAGGCCAGGGAGCTTAGAACGATTCATTAATGAATTTTTTTCCACTTTGAGCTGGTGCAGTGCTTCCGAATAATTTTAGATCACGATGATTATGTTTCTAATCTGCACTGAAAACAAAGTGCACGGGAGAATTCTGCATTATCCTCCATTGAATTGAAGTCGCTCAGCAGCTCAACTCCAAATAGTAGCCGAACAGGAGCGGTTGTTAAGGAGGGTGAAAACCACAGTTTGATGACGTCACTGGATACAAAGCTTAGGAAGCAGAGCCGGCGGATAGAGCGAACGAAGAGCGCGAGAAGCGCAAAATGAGCCTAATTACACCTCTAAGCCTCGGCCTTGAGATGTGGAGCCCCTACTCTAGGGGCATTCAATGTTAGCAGTGCGACTGTTGTGTTGTGACAGCTGCTTCCCTTCTTCGTTCTAGGCCGGACATTTAGAAAGCACTTTACGGAATAGTGGGACATCTTCGAAAGCGAAAACTGCAAACTGACTGCGGAGCAACGGAGTCTGAGTGAAAATCGGGGAATGCGACGGGTGGACACGAAGCAGAAGAGTGATGCGCGTAAAGTTTACTGATGAAAGGCGATCGGTCAGGCGGCACCAGTCCCCTCTTTCCCTCTTCAAACACTCACTCTCTTTTCCTATCACTCTCTCTACGCAGCTGTGCTCTGCTTCGTGTCTGCTCCAGCCCTTCTCCCACCTTCAATACTATTGACTTTCTTCTTTTTCTTCTTTTCTTCCTTCTTTCCTTTTTCAGGCACCAGAAAACAGATGACGTCTCCGCTCGCGATAGACGGTGCGGTGAAATTCGCAATCGCGGCCAGACGTTCCGGAACGTTGACTTCTTCCCTGCCGGCCGGGCCGGCTCGCTCGGCTTGTTTCCTTTCCAGGATCGGCGCGAGATTCGAATTTGACTTGTTCTGGCACGCTTCAAGCTCGGCTTGACCTCACAGGCAAGAATAAGGGTTCGGAGGGGCACAAAGGAAGACTGAAGGTGAACAGCGGCGGAAAGTAAGATCAGGTACAACACAGCCAAGTAACGAAACACAGATACAAGGAAAGTGAGTATAAGGAGGGAATAAAGAAATAAGGAAAAAATACTAAGATGAAAAAAGCCAGCCAGAGTTAAGCTTGACGCGTTCGTGTTTTGTATTCCGTCCTGGTTTCGGCCCTGGATATGGCTTCAATTTCTTTTGCTCGGCTTCACAGGCGTTCGTTACAAAACGACAAGTACAGGCGTGTATTACCTCACGTGGGTGCGGGAAAATAAGAAAGGAGGCGTGGAAGGAAGCTTGCGAAAGGGCTTTCAGAGAAGAAAAATTGAAGGCAAGACCCGGCTTTTCACTCTTCCACATCGTTTACTGCGCCTTCGTCTTCTACGAGGAAAATTTATGCCCCCCCCCCCCCTCCCCGCCCACAAACACACGCACAAAGCGTGGTGCAACTGAAAGAAGAATAGAGCCTATGGGTTGTAGGACTGCAATAAATGAGTGTGACACCGGAATGCCGGAGCCAGCACGGAAAGTATTGAGCCGCCTCTTTAGACTCCCCGTCAGAAATAAGCTAAGTAGCTCAAGTTTGCTGGAGCAGATACCAATAGAACGTGCCGCTTGAATTAGCGATACATTGTCCCCTGCCACTCCATCAACTTGGCAGTAGTAATTGAAAACAGCGCAGTGGTCCACTTTCAAAACGCAGTTTTTTGTGTGTGTTTCCAATAATGCTTCATTTCACTCGGAAGAAAAGATGAAGTCGTATTTGCAGGTTTCTATAATCAATTGCTAAACATAAACGTTGATCCTAATTTCGTGCTCCTCAACTGTTGTAGCATTGCCAGCTGTCATTCATGAAACTCACGAATGACTTAGCAGCTTGTGCGCGCAGGTCCATTTCGGCCTCAGCATTAGTCGCATAGCGCGACAGAATGAACTAAGGATTGCCTTCATTTCCGCTTTTTACAATCATTTTATTCTTTAATGCAGCACAACGAGCGACGAAACTATATAAGATTACAGCAAAAATATAACAGCCGCTTCTGTGCACTGATCTGTATGGCATCTCTCGAATATATTCAAACCAATTTTTTCCCTCCAGTTTCTATTCTTGTAAAAGATAAGCCAGGTTGTGTTGTGTTCTGCAGTATGCAAGATAGAGACAGAGAAAGAGGCAAGGAAAGGCAGGGAGGTTAACTAGGCTTCGCCCAGTAGGGGAATGGAGGGAGAGATAGAAAGGGAAGAGAGGAATGGGAGATAAAACCCATCAAAATACTGATAAGCTAAGCTTTGAATTCCTTCGTTTATTACAATCCAACCACACCCGATAACTAATACTGAACGCGTCTATTCCCAGTTTTTCAAATCTGAATACTTCAAAAACGTTGCACTATATTAGGCAATATAAATAAAAGAACATTATAGGCGATCAATGTGAATTACCTGGAGAATATTCGTTAACATTTTGTTCCCCCTGGATGGATCAGTAGCTCATGGTTGCATGTTCAGACCTAGCGAGCGGGTGGAGTGCTCCCGTACGTCAATGACCTTGTGAAACGTGTGACCTCTTCTACTCTACCAATCCACTCTTGCAATCTTGCCTGCCGTAGCACATCCTAACTCTCCCCCACAAGCCACTCGCCGCCCATCCACCTAACCCTCTTTCCGTCTTGCTTTTCCCAATTTTCGCTCTTTCCTCTCCCCTGCAAGTGAAGAGGAGGATTTTGTCCCACCCGCACTCCCTCACCCACCGCCTATCGCCTCCCACCTTGATCCTGCTTCTACCACTCTTTCCTGTCTTGCTCTCTCCTCTTTATGTGGAGAGAGCGATTTTGCTCCTTCTATTTTCCAACCTGGCAACGAAAGCTTCAGACGGAAGGACGGAGAGATTTTGCCGACGTGGGGCTCTAATGCTGTCGCATCAAAAAGAAGTGGTGAGAGAAATACGCATGGCTATCCGAGACCACAGGCCGCTTAACCTGCACGGTGGAGGCTAGAAAAGAGGAGCAAACATGGCAAGCGGTGGGACAGTATGAGGGAGAGGCGACAGCAAAAGGAAGAAGCATCCTTTAGAGTGAACAATGCCGAGTCTTCCTTGTCCTGTTCTCGATAGAATGTAAGGGCTGGGGCGTTTGCGGCGTGTAGGAGCCCTGTGAGCTACGGCACAAAGGTCCCGACCACACGTGGGTTGCCCACGCGCAAGCCCGGTCAGGTAGGCGCATGGTGCGTATCTACACATCTTTCTGTCTTTTCCCTTTCTACTCCAACCGTTTCTTTCAAAGCGAGGCTCAAGCGCTCACCCGGAGAGACAGTTACCTCTGCTGATTCGCATGCTAACCTAATTAGCTATACAGCCCCACAGCGGATCATTTATCGCCATGCAGTTGACAGTGCTAATTCATACACACACACCGCGTGTTTTTCAGGTGCGTATGTCGAAGAGTGCAGTCGGCCGTCGCCACCAAAGTGGCGAAAATGATAATTTTTTTCGTTGGAAGTGTACGAGGCTTACTCTATACCTGTATAACACTACGAGACCTGAAAATTAACTGAATAGGCTCAGTATGCTTGAGTCGGTGCTACACTGTATGCGAATATATTCTACCTGATTACAACTCCCGTCAAGAGTTTAAATGCTGTAAGAATTGATTATGGTCTCTGCAGAACAGCTAAAAACAGTTTTCTTACTGTTCCAGATTATTCTAGAATTTGGATATGATTTCTGAAGACCAATTCATTGCTCTGGAGCACCAAACAGGCTAATATATAAGACCCAGGAAGAAACGCATTCTCCTTTAAACTTTTGAGAGCGGAAGTAAATTTTATTTTCTATTTCAGCGTATCACACTTCGTGTTTTATTCTCACAAGTGGGATAGAAATTAGTGCTCTATTATCCAGCTGGAAGTGCTGAGATGCGCTCTAGTTTCCAGGAACCATTCGTTAACCTATGGGTTCAAATTTTTAACGTTTATGTTTTGGTCTTGATTGAATAATGATCAATTTTTTGAATAACTGTCAGCCCGTATTATAGCCTTCTTCACTTTATCTTTTAATCTGGCTGAGTTACCCACCCTGGTGGGTTCGTGGTTATGCTCTTATCGCACAGAGCACAGTTACAGGTTAGAACCTGAACAAAGCAGTCGAATTGAGGGACGGCTTGCGAAAACTCTCACCTACTGTCATTCACAAATTATTTTGAAATACCCCCTTCATCGAAATTATTGCGGTGTCTGTTCTCAAGGCTTCTAATTCTAACTATAAACTATGCCAATTCCGATACAATTAAAACACTGTAATGGATAAAAACGAACCAAAACAACCATAAAACATGAAATTCACTCGGGTCCTGGTCTGACTACAACGGTCCGACGAAGTGCTTCGTTGGTTATTTTCTGCCTGTATCATTTGTTGAAGCACCCTGTCTGCCCGAAGCACAATCCAGATCGAGCGGTTTCACAACAGCGGTGGAGCCTACACACGACAGCTCACGCAATGTAATGCTGCGCCCGGAGTGGGCTCATTCTGGAACGAACTTCTGTTGCGACAGAGCAGAGTGGACAAAAGATTCCCAGAACAAGAAAGGTTGCTTCAACGACAGTGCTTGCTATGCCGAGAATCACGTCAGCATGTACAGGTCGCAAAATTTTCTCGTGTCATGCGCCGTGCTACTAAGGCCATTAGCATGTCGCAATCAGTCACTGCAGTAGCTCCCCTTGGTCATCAGCCATGGAGAGAACGGAATCAGAAGTTTTTATGGAGGCAAAAGGCTAAGGCGCCCGTGTGCTGCGATGTCAGTGCGCGTTAAAGATCTCCAGGTCGTCGAAGTTATTCCGGAGCCCTCCACTACGGCACCTCTCTGTTCCTTTTTTCTTTCACTCCCTTTTTTATCCCTTCCCTTACGGCGCGGTTCAGGTGTCCAATGATATATGAGACAGATACTGTGCCATTTCCTTTTCCCAAAAACCAATTAATATTATTAACACGAAGTCTAGATGTAACTATAGAGCTCCAGGAGGGTGAACACAAAGTCCGCTAAGCCGCTCTCCAGAAGCTCACATCCGCCCTTGTATGCTATACGCATGCAAGCGGATGGTGAAGCGCCTGCAGTAACCGGTATTTCTTTTAAAACACCAAAATGCTGCCCAGTTTAGACCAAACATTTCTGCAGGAGCTGACTGAAAGGGCAAGATCGACTACAGGATTGAAAGGGCTCGCGGAATAGAAGGACTGACAATCAATTCTAGGTCCAAATAAAACGTTTTCATCTTAATCTAGTCACACTGGAAAACGTCACTTCCTCTTTTCTCTACTTGCTCTAGAAGCACACAGATGTTGCTGACATTCATTACAAAAATGGTTGATAGCTATTCTCTAAAATAGCAGCCTGTCCTTGTTGCTGCGTATTAAAACTCAAAAGCGGGTATCCGTTCATTAGGCTTACTTATTCAATGCCACAAAGATTTGTTGCTATGCAGTCGCGACGAAAGTAAAAACGTCCTTGCATGATTTACTCTTTTTGTCAGCTGCTTTATTTTTCATTCGTGTAATTAGGAGTCTTCACGTCGCTATACGCGGAACGTTAAATCCGCTTTTGTATCTGTGGCTTTGCCACCGACCTTAGCGCAATGATATGAAATGCCTTCGGAAACTTATGAAGCAAGTAAGCGCTGTAAAAAAAAGTTTGCTCTGATAAGGTTTAGTGTCGCCAAGTTTAGCCTAGAAAGCAGCCAACTATTGCTGGGCCTGTGAACGCTGAATTGAACGCGCAATAGATAACTAAAAAAAAGGAATCAAACCTGAATATTTCTAGGAAACAATGAATTCAACTCATTTTTGTGAAACCACGCTATACAGTCGTGTTCAGGAAGGGCTGCTTGGTATGTGTCACCAAGCGAGTTCACTCGCGCAGGAAATGCACATTACATAGCCCCAGGGCTCGCTCCATAGTGCGCACTCTAATCTGGCGATGCTGAACTTATTTTCTGTGTACTACCCCAATCCGGAACAACCAACTGTTGCGCAGCTCAGAAGCGCTGCATCGCACACAGTTCGCATATAGTTTCAACATCTCTCCTCTGCGTTAGTAAATAGTAAGACAAGAAGACGTGCAAAACTGTGTGACGCAAATTGGGAGGGACGCATGCCACTTCCTTCCTGGACAACCGGAGTCCGGAGCCTCGGAGCCAGGAATGCGGGACGGACAAGGGTGCATACACGGAGAAAGAAAGAGAGCTGAGAAGTCGGGTCACGTGATCCCTCATAAATCACTCGCCATAGGCTACGCGCGGACGGCCTACGCGAAGAAGAGAGGATGTCGCCATTCGCTCGCCATCAGTCTGGAACGTAGCGGTGGCCTATGTGGGGAGAGCTGGGCGCCGGCGTTAATGCACTTCGTCGCTGAGCGGCTGCTCGGTGGTCGCAATTCACCGGCAAATGCGTGCAGTGGCAAGTGATGCAGGGGTCCCTAATCGGCCCTTGGGTGTCCCTATGATTTTTCCATATTTCCTGCGTGGCAGAAGCTAGTACCCAAAGAAGGAAGTTGCGCAACCAACACGTGAATTAACTTTCTTGGACAGCCTGAATACTTTCTTAGGATCTTTACTTCTACGAACGGTACAGCCTTGCTAGAAAAGGGCATTACTGAGGGTATTAAAATGAAAGCGAAAATCGGCGCCTGAAGGAAAGCATATTGACATAACTGCGTAATTTTCCATCTCTTGCATGTCGAAACATCACTTAGTCAACTAAATGTATGTGTGCCACATCGGTATCGTGCGTCTTTATAGGAGGGCATTTTGAAGGAAATTTGCATAGAACGAAGCATATTTAAGGATACTGCGTGGAGGCCAGATGTAATAACGTGATTACAACAACTTATTTTGCAAGCAATTTATGGTGTTGCGTAGTACGATGTACAGCCATGTGGTTGCAAAGCTGGGAACAAACCTTTGACAGTTGTCCTGCGGTGTTACTCTAGACAGTCGCGTCAGAATAACGCTTAGAATATGACCGGATGAGTACGTATATAGTCCGAAGAGCCACGGTTTTCACACCAGATTATGGATCCCCGCTGCACTGCACACAATTTTTGCACAACGTGGGCATAACTGCCGCCTTTACTTTGTTCTCCCGACTGGCTTCCTGCGCATTAGAGCATATAGATATGGTGGCTGCGTGGGCTCCCCGCCCTCTTCCCTTGCTGCCTGAGGTGTCGCCGCTAATCTCCCTTTGTTTTCCAGCGCCCCTCCGTGGCTTGCACTCACTTCCGGCTGAGGCCACTGCAGGCATCTGGCTCACTTCCGGTGAGAACGTGGAGAGAGACGAATTCCAAACTCGCGCGCCCGGCGCACTTAGGCAAGGCGGTGGCGTATACAGGGTGCCTAGTAGTAGTACGACCTGGCAGCGGCTGTCGTGATGTGGTTCTCTAGCAGTAGACAAACACTAATGGGCTCCTACGTCAACTACTAGAAAGATGACGCGAGTGTTTGTCCACGTCGTCTTGCTCTATCGCGCAGCGGCGTCTGACAGTGGCAGACGTTGTTATGTAGAATGCGCTTTAAATGGGGCACCCTGACAGTCGTCCTCCTCCTCCCTGCCTTGCTCTTTGCATTCGCTTGCTTTTCATTTCTTAATTTATTTGTACTGTCTTCTGCACCCGTGATCGCTAAATACAAACGTTTAGCTGCTATGTGTGTCCGCATTTTCAAAGCACCCCTTTCTGTTCTGGCAACATTAGAATTAGGCTGAGGATCTTGGTGAACAAAATAGGACTTTTTATAGGGCGCCCATTTTGTTCCCAGGCTTGCTTTGCGTCTACTTCATTGGCTGAATTACGACGTGCTTTGCATTCTCTTTTCAGTCGAGCGAACAATCATGCTACATCAAGTAGCGCCTGTTTCGGCCGCAATGAAATACCTTTATTCACTCATTCATTTTCAGCGCACGTCTGAACCAACCTGAGAGTTTCAAGGGTGCAGCCATGCTGCACGTTTGCCCCCATTCTTCACGAGTAACGCGTTTCTCGTGCTAAGCATAAGGCTCGACGATCGAAGACTTGACGTGGTTGCCTTGCGAGTCTCGAAAATGAATTATTAACGCTGGCTCACGGCGAATATTCTTCATTCCGCTGAGAAAACAGCATAACCAGCGACAAGGGGAGAAATTCGAAATTTAATTACATTATGTCCAATGTTGAGGAAGATTCCATCAGGGGAAACAGGTCGATGCCGCTGTGCGTGGGCCTTGCACTGAGCCCGGCCCGTGAGGTCGCTTCGATGTACTGAAAATTTTATACGCAAAATGGAATGAGGAATCTCACTAGGCTTCTTCGTTCCATCCCATTTTTTATCTTGCTGACCTTTTTCTTCTCATTACTTTTGCGAAGATTGCCACACCCATCTGATTTCTTTCAATGCGCCTTGTGCAGGTTATTGATACACCTCCACTGCAGCGACTTCGGCCTGCGTTACGTAAGGAGTGAAACAGAATTTTGAAAGTAGAAAGCGCAAATAGATTAAATCAGAAGGAAATAAGAAGAAAGCTTAATGTAACAGATTGCCTCACGAGAAGTCATTGAAGCAAGTTTTCTGTTCGGTTGTTTTCACGTAGCTGAAATGCAGGTTTTATGGGTTTAATCAAATCATCTGGTTTTGAGAAATTTTTGCTCGAGTCAGCCACATGACATAATGGTGAAATAGGTTGCATGCGAAAAACAAGTAAATTGAGTATAAGAACTAAGTTTTCAAGGCACACTGCTGGCCAAAATTAAGCACACGAACAACCCGGTTGTTTATTAACGAGCACGCGCTGAAAGCTTATGCGTGAGTTCATAAAACGTTCCTGCTGCTTACTTTGAAACCCGTAGGTGAGGAAAAAAATGTGGCTTCAATCCACGATGTGCAGGTGGTTGAACAGCCAAGCTGTAAAACGACACCCAACTACCCATTGCGACGTCACTTGAAGTTCACGCACGTGGCTTTTGAAAGAGTGAAACCAGACAAGTGAAGTGTACTTATGTGACCATTTATTTTTTCAAAACGACATTCACGACTGCTTTATGATCAGTATGATATACACTGCAATTTTCAGTTCTAACTGCACAGATATTCTTTGATAAGGTTAAATTAATGCATTAACCATGAATGGTGGTTGGTTGAGCTGCATTAATGAAACGGTGTTCCCATTGTTTGCACGCGCCTTATCATTCATCATGTTGTTTTGATGCTTCTTTGCCTATTTTCTTAATGCGAACGAGTACTGAGCTGTAAGGTGTATGCCTGATTTCAAAAAAAGATTTATCCTTTATATAATTTTATTTTTAATTTTTGTTTATTTTGATTTTTCTCTGCACTTTTTGTTTTTAATTTATAATTTTCTTTTACGGTTTATCTCTGTTCTTTATTTTTTCTTTTACATTACGACTGCTTTATGATCAGTATGACATAATATTTCTATGCCGTTGGGTACTTTTCCAGTCGGAATAGAATTAAATTTTTTAGTCTGGCGTTCTTTGCTGACGACGCCGACGGCACGAAAATTTCCTGGGACGGTAGAAGTATACAGCTTTGCTGACTGCACACGCGTAACATCGCAGTGACTCACGACACTGATATGCAATCGGCAAAGAAAACCCAAAAAGCATGGTCGCAGAGCCTCATAATTTATATATACGTAAAATTTGTGCCCATTAATCTAACTATTCGCTGCCTAAGGCAGAGTGAATGTATACAACCTTCCTTTCTTAACAAGCATGCTTGAAGCTTTGTAGGACCATAAAAAATAATTTGTAGAAGCTTTATTCTACTCAAGACACTTCTTCAGACGCTTTTTTGTTACATTCTAGTGTTCGGCCCATGTTAAAAATTTCGAAGAGCTCTTTCTCTACAAAAAACTATCGAAACATTGTTGAGTTTTTCGCTGAGACCGAAAATGGCGTCCTTAGGACTTCCTGTGACAGATAGAAATCGGCACCGGTTTGGAAAGCTATGAAGATTCAGTTACATGGAGCCAGAAGAATAGGAGCCCGAGTGCACTGGAACAGTTCTTTTCGTGAAGCAGGTAAGTAGAAATTGCTGGCCACCAGAGGGTGTG
The DNA here is from genome assembly GCF_052857255.1 of Amblyomma americanum. Taxonomy (NCBI): domain Eukaryota; kingdom Metazoa; phylum Arthropoda; class Arachnida; order Ixodida; family Ixodidae; genus Amblyomma; species Amblyomma americanum. Next base: position 40,984,600 of record NC_135506.1, on the reverse strand, counting down.
CGACCACTAGATGTATGACAGCGATAGGTCTGAGTGTTCCTGCTCACCATGCCTTTGACAAATAGTTACGCTGTATTCATGTGGACCTTCTCTTGAGCAATGCGGTATTTTGTTTAACGCAGCGTTTTTTCATTAGCCGGGATGTCACCATCACTCTACAGCGGAGAACACCTCGTAACTCGAGTAGTCAAGCAAAGGGTAACGCGAGGTAGGGCACTGGAAACTGCTAGGAAATATTGGTGTCCAGAGTATTGCGCAATCATCACTGAAGCGAACAGGATGGTTAGTTCATGGCACACACGTATTAGTCGCGTCAAAAGCTACTGGCATCCAATAAACGGCACATCGGCATCGTTTGCTCATATTAGGAACGTTTGTTTTATTTTCTAAAGTTTTCATTCGTTAAATGAGCTCAAGCACCGATATAGTAACGACATAGTAAATGGACCTATGTTTCATCGCGCACGTGCCTGTCTTGTCACGTTTTTTGCAACTAGTCCTTGTGCCAAAGTATAGCGCGCCAATCTGACGATGACAAACCAACTAGCTGGTATTACAGCATCGCTATGTTTCATAGTTTCCTGGCCTTTGTCACTGAAACAAGCGATCGCTGAACAGCGAACTTAATCCGAACCGTTTTTCCTGCCGTCATTCCCTTTCCTAGCTACCATTTCGTCGCCTCGGTGACTGTATTCGGTGACAGTGACTACAGAAAGTAACTTGGCTACAAGACACAGCACCAAGTAGCCCAACGCCAAACTTTTATGCGGCATCCCACACCGCAAACGAAAACCTAAATATAACACCAAAAATAACAAAATTAATACCAACAAAGGACAAGGGTTGCCAGTCTTGCACTAAGCCTCGTCGTCTGCCGAATCGAGCATTTTCCCCCTCGTTCTCGCGAACATGTCGTAACCGGCGCCGAACAACGCGGTTATTGGACTGTGGCCTGCCGGAGCCAACCAACCGCACTCGTTTCGATCGGCTTGGCCTGGCTTAGTGCTTTGCTGCTCTGCAAATGCGCGAGAAATTTTCGTGGCGCCACAGCCCTTCGGCCTCAATAAAAAGAGGCCGGAATTTTGCTGGTCTCGGCGGCTTGCAGGCCCGCTTCTAGGAAGGACGAGAGAGGGCGCGTGTAGCAACAGCGTGGGGAGAAAGGGGACGCTGACGAGACAAGGAATAAAATGACAAGGAAAACTTGGGAAATAGGGAGCAGGCCCTGCGTGAAGGAGGCGTGTTTTAGGAACTAGTGCATGCACGGAAAGAAAAGTTGACAGGGGGAAATGTCATGGGGGGGGGGGGGGGGGGGGGTAAAGAGAAAAATACAGAGAGACGCATGTTCGGGCTGGAGAGATTGTTGCACTGGCTTCAAAGGAATGAAGCAGGTGCTGTGTCGTTGTAGGCCCTGCCTGGGCCCTCGAACACGTCAGCAACGCGGCGTCGCGCAGTCCGAATGTGTAGCATGCGAACACAGACCTCTTTGAAAGGAAGGCGCTTATATTGCATTCCTCCGGCTTCCTTAGAAGCTAGCAGTTACTTGAAAGAAAAAAAAATGAATATGAAGAGTGGGTGGACTCGCCAGGGGAATAAAATGGTAAAAAAATGGAAGGGCTGGGTTCTAAGCTAGATCTCGGAGTACGCTTTTATTGCATTGCAGTTTTTCAGATGCTCTCTTTACGTGTTGTCTCTTCTACTTGTTTTTGGCACTGTAAGTATTCCGAGGTGAGTTTATGTATTCATACAGGAGGTGGGCAGCTAAATACAGCCCCAGGGTGGCCAAATTCTGTTGAGGCGGATGAGTGCACTGTCGGCTGTGGTCACCGGGAGCAGGTCGCATACCTAGTCGTAGCACTGTTGGCGGAGCAACCTAAGCAAAATTTGGAGATCATGTGTTTGCATCTCACAGGCAGCATGTGGCTGTATTTTTCTCATACTTTGCAGTCTATTTATGTTTCAGCCATGGAGTAATTACAATATTATTAGGATACTGATAAACGGCTGCAATAATTAAAAAAAAGTAACATTCAAATGCTTTCTTTGCTTTCGCTGACTGTTGACTTCCTTAATAAAAAAAAGGGTGACAGAATGGTGATGCTTGTTTACAGGAATTCTTCAGACATCTGGATCAGGAGCAGTTGGGGATAAGAGTTAACGGAGACTATCTAAGTAATTAGCGGTTCTCTGATCCCAGTGAAAGTGCCTTCCTAGGAAACTCAGTGGACAAGCTACAAAGAATTATCTATTACGTAGACAGGCAATGCAAAACTGTGGCCCTGAAAATTGACATACAGAGCACTACAGTAATTCATGGTGAAGGGTAGCACGGAAAGAATAAGGACCAAAGGAAGAAGCAAGAATCAAATTCAACTCGCCCATCTTTCTACCTTATTACTACCACTATAATAATGTTCAAGTTCCGGAAGGGAACAGCAGTTTACGATAGGTAGTGAAGCGCCCGAAGTTGTAAAGGAATACCTCTACTCAGGGCAGGCAGTAATCGCAGATCCCAACCATGTTGGTCAAATGTTTAGGAGAATACCTCAAGGTGGAGTAGATTTGAAATAAGGGAGTAATTTCTGATTGGCCTCCGCCTAAGCAAAGCCATGTGGCTACAATAGAAAGCTATACATCTTTCTCAGAAAGTACGTAGTTAAAGAAAAATTCCTCCTTGTCCGGGATCCGAACTCGGGACCACCGCTTCAACGGAGCAGTCGCTCTACCAGATGAGCTAAACTGCCGGACCAGGACGTGTTTTACTTTAATTAAAAAGTCCCTTAGAAATATGTATAGCTTTCCTTTTCAACCATATGGCCGCGCTTGGGTGGATGCCAATGAGGAATTACTCCCTACTTCAGATCTGGATCATGAGAGTGAAATAACTAGAAAAATAGGAACGGGAAAATGGGAGCGTATTTGGCAGGAATGCTCAGATAAGAAATGACAGTTTATCAGTATCTCTCAAAAGCACAGTAGATAAAGGTTGTATCTTACCGCTACCATTATAGGGCGAAAAAGCGGAGACTAATGAAATAAAGTTACACTTCTATTGAGAAAAACGCAGCGAAATATGTAAAGGAAGTAGATATGTGTAGCGGCAAGAGACAAGAACAGTGCAGAGGCAGTCAGAGAACGAACGCGTGTTAAATACATCGTAACCGAAATCAAGAAAAATAAATGTCATGAGCAAGTCCTCTAATGAGAAGGAAAGACAACCAATGGTCATTGAGAGTACCGAACTGGATTCCAAAAAAAAGGAAAGTGTAGCCGGAGACGGTATAATCTCAGAGGGTCGAGGAGACTAGAAAGTTTGCGGGAATAAAGTGCCTGCAGCTGGCACAGGAACGGTTAATTAGATAAAATAAGGCGCATTAAGCGCCTTATTAAGGCGGTAGTTTTTAATGGCTCATACTCGCGGAGACCGTCCGTCCGTTACATCGCCACCTAGGTCACGTGACCTAGGTCGGTGACCGTCCGTTCATCACATCATCACTTATGTCACGTGACCTAGGTCACGTGGTGCCACGCTCTCTCCAACTGCTCTCCACTTCTGTGGTGAAATGAATTCAAGCGCGGCAAATTCAAATGAGTGATATGAGTCGCAAACGGCTTTCGCCTTCCAGCAGTTAAGAGATACCTAAGTGCTTCCAACGAATTTTTTCGCTTTGCATATTTTGTCTACCTCATTACCACACTGTGTCTACACACTACCTAATTCACCTCTTTCTTTCGCACTCTAACGCCCACTGGGCCTTTAGGCTGTTCGAAAGAAATAAATAATGCAACAGTTGTGTCTCGGCAATAATACCATATGCGGTCCGAACTAGGGAGCTAATGAAAATGCTTGAAATTAGACCAAGAGCGGAGCTGCGAGCTATGGGAAGGAAATTGATAGGGGCAATTAGGTACATTTAGCATACCATGTAGTGTGTAGCCTTTACCGTTATCGTTACCGGAGCACAGGGGCACGCCCACCGCCAATGCGCACACCTAGATTGGTCCCGACGCGGCAGGCGTGTGCGCCGCTGCCGGGCACCTGGTGCCATTGGCGCCCTAAAGGTGGTCTGCGCATGCGCACTGAGGGCGTGCGGGTTTCGGGTACTCCAGTAACGTCAACTTTAAGACGTTACACGCTACACTAAAGGTGCCTAATATTAACCAACTCAAAAGGCAACCATGAAAACCAGAGAATAAATGCGAGTTAATTATATTTCAGTGAATATAAAAAGAAAATGACTTCGTTAGGACGTGTAATCCCGAGAGCAGTTAACCCGTTCTCACTATTGACCGACAGCGTCGTCTAGCAAATCTAACTGCCTCTTATGTTCGACTGCTCGTATAAACACACGTCCAGTAATCCTGTTACATGCTTGTGCTTTTGGGTTGGGAATTCGGAGTGAGGGTGGCAGCAAGTGTAGTTTTGTCTGAACCAGAAAGAGGAAAAGAGAGAAGCAGAATGGGTGAAGCTAGAGAGAACGAGCCACTGTAGGTTTACCGCGAAACTAATGATAAACAAGAGCAGATAACATCCCAAGTCTCGGCCGTTCTGGTTCATGACACGACGCAACGCAATTAAGCGCTTCCGTGCACAATTTGGGATTGCTCGATCTGTCCCGCATGCGTCTAATCGTCTACGCACCTCGCCGCGAAAAACAGTAAACAAGCGAGAATTACATGGAAGCGGGAAGAAAGAGAGAGAGAGAGGGAAGAAAAGGTAAAAAGGAAACAAAGAATATCCTTCTTCGTTTTCTATACGTTTCTTCGCATTCGCACCACGCAAGAAAAAAAAACCAAATAATTCAGATAAATGCGCGTAGAAGCACACTGTCCCGGGCACACGGTGCAGTGAGGGAAGTTAGGATTCGGAATGGGAAGACGACGTGATCAGCATGTCGACGGCGGTGAAGGCTGACCCAGCTATTGGAGGCAAACAAACCAAAAGAATTGATTATTGCTGGAATTTTACGACGCAGATGCACCCATGGGTGAGCAAGGTGCGTGGCGCCATTTCTCTTGCCGCGGTGTGAGGGAAGGTCGGGAGAGTGACTGGCAAAAAAAGAGCAGCAACCCTGGCGTTCCTCACAGCAACCGTTCCTTTCTTTCCTCTTTTGCTATGTGTGCCTCCTATTCGTCCTCTCCATTCAAGTTGCACTCTCCGCCGTTATTAGCTGCCTGGCCAGACTCTGTGAAACGGGGTTATTCCACCTCTGTCACGTTTTCTGTCTTTGCAATCTAGAATCTATCTTCCTTTTTTTATTTTCGTAACGTCACGCATGCTTCTGTGGAGCGTGAAGGAACGTGATTTCCTCTATTTGCTAATTTCTCTTGCTTCCGTGCGCATGGTTCGTGCGCGAAAAAAAAAAAGGTTGCCTCATTTTTGTGTTTTTTGTTTATGCATTGCTTTGCCTTCCTAGAGCATCCACTTGCTTTTCTTAGCACGTTTTTTTTTAATATTAAGCTCACAGTCAGGCTGCGGGGATGCGACTGTTTTTCTTCATACCATTTTTTTTTTTTGCGACGAAACAAATCGTCTGCTCTAGGCTCGGGCGCCTGTTCTCTCCACCGAAAAAATTAATGCGGTCACACGTCGGGAAGCAGACGACACCACCAAATGAAAGCGGTCGAAATATAAAAAAAGTAATAGATAAATAAAATGTGGAATGAAAGGAAGGGAGAAAAAAAACAGAAGAAAGTGGTTTAGCCACCCTCGTGTCCCGGCACCAGCCTGCAGCGATCAATCAAAATGGAGCGCAGCTTTGACAGCTACTCCGTCTGGCTGTCGCCGTTAGGGTTGAACAAAGATTAAGCCTCCCTCTGCGAGTTCTTGGCGCCCGACGCCCGTACGGATTCTTGACATGACCCGTGTTGGAGCTTGATCGCGGGTTAACGCTTAAGGATGAAGTGTGTGCTCTTCTTGGAGTTGAAAGAGAACACGATCAGGACTTGTGCGCTTCATACGCTTATTTCTTTTCGGTATGTCGGATGACTTTTTTTTAACAATAAAAAAAAGAAACGGAACAGCTAAGAAAATTCTTTTTTCTCACTACTTGCTATGAAGTACGACTTAGTATATCGAATGTTCTTCGTAGTGGTTTAAATTTTTGAGAAAAAAAAACAATGCTACAAGATTACTGACAAATGTAGTTGCCCTTACAAATCTTTATATCGAACGTTGCGGGTGTTTGGTAGCAGAATATTCTTTGATCATTGACACTTTTAGGGCTTGCAAGAATAAAGCTGTAGTGCTGGGCGATGGTAGTTAAAGGGTGTATTAGAAATTTTTTGCCATATCGTTTATTTTAAACGATATTAGTAATTTATCTAATGAAAGAGAATGGTGAAGCGTTCTTTTGGAAAATTTCCGCACATCAGCGTTTCAAGGAATACGGTTATAGACAGGCAGTGTTCCGATAACGAAGGAGCTAATTTTTTGGCAACAAAACAAAGAGAAATTTATTAGTTTGCAAATAACTTGTTTTTGGCTATATGAAGAGGATGTAACGCTCCAGGTCAAAATATTCAGGTGCAAACTTTCCCAAGTTTATCATCGAAGATGCCACTTACAATGGGTTGCCTCAGTGTAGCGGAGAAGTAACGTAATCAGTCCTGTAAGCTTGAAGCTGGTTTTCGTTGAAGAAGCACCCTTATGTACCAATGAACGAACGGCTGGGAACGGTGCTCAGAAATAGAATTTGATTATGGTGAGTTTTAATATCTTAGGAGCAGCTTTAGCTAAAGAGCGCTATGGCGCAAACTACTTTTGTTACACACGCTGGGGTCAAAAAACTATATTCAAGCATTCAAAACTATATTCATGCCCACCCCTCCTCGCCCAGAGACGCCGAGCAAGCGGGCAGGGCAGAGTTCTTACCCATTGTATCAGGGAGGGGGGGGGGGGGGGGGGGGTACTCGGCGGCACTGGGGATCGAACTCTGCCCCTCCAGCATTCAAGGAAGATGCGCAGACATTCGGCCAGCGCTGCAGTGGAATGATAGCATCTATAAATGAAATATTTTGCTCGTGCAGCGCGAATCTACTTGTTTGCCCATTCTTTCTCGTTAGCAAAACATCCTCAATAACAAACACGACCAGAAATAGCTTAGAGACGCAAAATAAAGTTACAGAAGGCGAGGATGCCAGAACACACTGCGCGAATGATGGACTTGCGAGTAGCGGAGCAACAAAAGGCAGGCACAAAATGGGTAAAGGGCCGAGGGAACGCCGCAAACCCAATCGATAGCCGCCAGAGACAGGCCACCCAGCAGCGTTAAGCTCAAAGCACGGAAGCTATTTTCATAAGTAAGCGATGAAATAATGTACGACAGCATTCGCTGCCAGGCACCGCCGTAAATAAACAGGACGGCGTACGAAAGGAAGTGCATAGCGATGTAGCAAGCGCCGCCGGCGATGGTGTTGCTACAAAAGCATCAACGGCGTCTTCTTCGATACGCTTTCGCTGAACGCACGTTTACTACCTGCATAAACCTCATTCAGAGTACAAAGTCTAGAAGCCTTTCTTACGAAGAAAATGAACATCAACTTCATTTCCAAAATGAATCTGAAGTTTATAATAGCTGGCAGTATGTGCACTTTTGTGTTTACTTAATTAGGTCTTTTTTGGGCAGGCAGCCTCTTATCAAGATTCACGGTGAACTGAATGCCGCTCAATGGTTTGTGAACGTTGGCGCGAACGAAAAAGCTCCGAAATACGCTGCACTACCTGGTGCTCTTTAGCGTGCACCGAAATAACCAAGTACGGGCTATTTCACACTACGCCTGATTAATTAAAATGAAGATGCCACTATAGCTATTGAATCCGTGGCCTTGGACTGGGCAATCGAAAGCTGTGGTTTTAGATCCAGCGCGACAGGTCGATTCATGTCCTCTACGAACGAGATATTGTTGAAGGCCAGGCGACGAGTTTTGTGTTGATATTGAGCTACGCATTCGGTTTTAAAAACCAGCGCAAGGACAAATATTTCTTACATACAATTAATGTCATCAATCAATACGGCCGGTTCTCTGAACCGCGGATTTGAAAATTAAAAATCCACGAAATGGTTGCCTCAACTACCCTTTTCCGCAAACGTGGGAGTCGGTAGGACTTGCGAAATCGTACTTAGCCGTGTAAATGAGCTTAGTTGAGAATGAGACAGACGACGATATTAGGAAGAGATGCAGACTGCGGGATACAGGCGAAGGATTCAAACTTCAAACGTTACAGAATTATTAGCAAACAACTTCATGTCACAAACGTGAATGACGTCTGCGTGACACCTGTCGATAACGCAAACGAATGCTTTTAGATGCGCAAGACTAAACTGCGTGAACCGTGTCTTATAACGCAGCCTAAGCGTGGTGTAAGGAGCAAAAATGACTCGGTACGCAGTACTCGGACGATAGTGTGTTCTCTCTGAAACTCTGCTTGTTGAGATAATGGGCCCGTTTGCTGACGATCCGAGTTTATGCAGTCGCTGATGACACACTAAAGATGACTATTTGTGAGCATGAAGCTGCGTAAGCCTGATTTCGAAAACTAACTCATTATCCTCCCAAACTTTGCTCCACTTCCCACAGTACTCGGGGTTAAATAAGCTCCAACAACTCAAAGTTCAGTGCCCCAATTTCCTGCTGCTTTTGTCTGCATGTTTCACATGAAAAGGCGGCCGCCGCAAAGTTCGCTATTACTGCAGCGATTCTGGACGCAACTGCGATTGAATTCTGGCGCGTGATCTTGCCAAAACTGCAGTTGTATGTAATAACTCAAGCGAGCCTCTACGCCTGCGCACATCGCTCTATGCGGAACAGTGGCTCCTTGTGCAGCCAGGAACGACACGACTGAATTAGGTCCGCATGGTGCACATTGCGTCAGACTAACAAAACGTTCCTCGCTGGAAACAAGCGGTCAGCAGTGCGGCAAAGAAACACGGACGAGGAGGAGGAGGAGGAGGAGGAGGAGGAGGAAGCAAGGCAGGAAAGGAAGAAACACGTAAAAGCGCTTTGCGCTGAAGCGGAAAACGGTGAGGGACACGCCGGCGGCCCCACGCAATACATTGCTACTACGTAAATATGTCCTGCTGGGAGTCGAGCGTCACCAGATGCAACGATACAACCGCCCCCTATCGGTCGGCTCCCTCCGGACGAGTCATTCTCGAAACGGGAAGGAAACGGAAACAATCGCTCATGCGTGCTTGCCGTCAAGACTTCTGTTGCACTAAGGGGAAACAGAGAGACAGAAAGATAAGGGAACGCCTGGTAGAGACGGGGGTTCTGCGGGAGTTACGTAAGAAAGGGGAAATACGTGGGTAGGAGGAGCTGTTTCCTGGGGGTTGACCGCGTGCCGGGTGGGCATAGTGGAGCGGATTTAGTACTTACGAAAGGCGGGCGATGGCCTATCACGAACACAATTTTCTTGCGTGCGACGCCGGGTTCTGTGCGCATTCGCGCGGCTTACGCTAAACGGTATACAGCTGCTTTTCGGCCACCATCCGGCATGACTCAGCATAAGCACACGAAGAAAGAAGAAATGAAGAAACAACGGAGCGAGATAGAAGAAAGCCAACTTTGGAAGAAATTGTCAGTTAATCCATCATTTTGTGCAAGACTGACTTAGCTTTATCACATAGAAAAAGGCAAATACGAGCGGTGAAATCATAATTTTGCCCTATCATGCACTAAAACTAATACCTGCAGTAAGTTTTTAACGAATACAAGCTGGCCAATTAAGACTAACGCAAGTAGATTTAGGGTAAAAAGGAGTGAAGTTAATGCTTTTAACCAAGGTCCGTCCGTCAAAATAAATATTGCGCGTCAGTAGAAGCGCAGTTTTCTTAACCTGAAAGAACTTACTTTCGATTCAACGTTCATCCGTCGAACACAGGCGTGAAGTCCTAATTCGTAAGTTTTCACGGTATTTACGAAGTGTCAACACCAAGAGGGCTTTTGACCCTTTCCTTCTCCTGCTAAAGCTTCCGCCTCGCGCTATAGTAGAATTTCACGCTCTGTAAACAGTAAGCGCAGCGACTTGTCATGACTGGCTGCATTTTGTTTGGCAAGAGGCGTTGCAATTATAAAATATTATCGTGGTGAGTTAGTACAAAGTGGCCTAGTAAAATCAGCATGAGGCTCTGGCATGTCGGCTGGCATCAATGTGGCCACGATCATTAGCACACGCAGACTGAATATGTAATAAAGTGTTGGTTAAATTATTTTGGTTTTAAGTGCATTTGACGTTTTGGGTATGTGGTGAATCTCTTACACATTCACTACTGGACAGACAGGCATTTACAAACCTGCTACTTAATGCAGCATCACGGTAGAATTGAAAAACGTAATAAGCCAACATTAACCAAGCTCCTCCAGTGCACACAGTACAAGGGCAGTGCTTGAATGCCCCCCTTCGTGAAACTACCATGGAGAAACGTGTTTCAGGTCACAGTCCTTTAAGTCTAAATACATCACTGCAGAATTTCTTGCAGGAAGCAATAAGCAAAATAAACATGCACAAAACTGAACCAAACTATTCTTCAACACGGATTAGACAAAGAATAAGAAAACAAAAAACAAAGCAAAAAGTGCGAAAACTTTTCCAATCGGCTACAGATTACTTATGTTTTCACTTGCTTATGACACCATTGCATAGCAGAGCACAAAATGGCAATGTAAGACGACAAGGCGCCGGTTAAACATGGCATGCTTCTCCACCAATCAGCTTAAGGACAAAAACCGCATGACGAGAGCACTGGAGGGAGAGAAAAGGGGCAAGCTTGAGTCAACTCTTGGCATCAAGTGTCGGGAGCTTTCCATAAGGGATTCAACGAACGCTCATCACCGTGGGGCACGCGGCGCAGCATTCAGACAGATGAATATTGCTGGCAGCCGTGCGATGATTGAGAGGAGCTAGGTCACCGCTCTCTTCACCCCGAGTCGGTTAAATGGCAATTGACTCCGGCTTCCTTGCATGATAAAAGGAAGTCATTGGCTTTTATTAGACATCATAAACGAGAACGACTCCCTGACGTCTCGTGGAGTGCCCATTGGGTGACAGCAAGATTGATAGCGCAATGAAAAATGATGAGTTTATTGAAACGCGCATGGCATTAGAGCCGCCATTCGAGCATATCAAACATTTCATATCAAGGCTCTTTTTTTGCGAATTTTCGGTATCAGGAACGCCATTCAAGAGAGGTTCTCCGACTATGCAGGATTTTTAACTGCTGACGAACATCGGTAGATGGCGGCCGAGACGCTGAAGTGATGAAGCCATACTACCTGCGATCTCTTTTGATCCTGCCCTCTGTGGGTTCCTTCTCTATATGAATATCAGATCTAACTCCCCTTGAACTCAGTTCCGCCGATTCTGGGCAGGTAAAGTTCACGTTTACTGATTAAGAGATGCGGTAAATGTCTATGAAACAAAAGTGGCTAATGAGGGTGTCTTAAAGCAGACAAGTGTCGGGAGTACCTCATATAAATACGGCGGGTGACAAAAACATTGGAAGAAGCGAGAAGAACTGCATTCCAGGGTTAGTGCAAAACAGAAACCACATGGTGCGTAACACGCATAAAGAAACGTCAAATTGTCGTTACATTTATACGATACCCGTTTATACTATCATGGACGAGCTGTAACTTTTGTGCTACTGAAGAGTGTACTTGTGCTGCACTTAGTTCTATCGAAATTTAGTGACAAAAACAGTTATTTACTGACGAACAGTTTAAGAATTTAACGGAGAGAGATAATCACATCACACGCAGATCGTGCTATTGTTAGTGAACAGTTGACCAAGAAAGGATTGAATGAAAAGTAATAGACAATGAAAGAACGATAACAAGTCAGCTTTATAAGTAGCACAGACAAAAAAGCTGTGAATCTGATCAAGACAGATGAGCAATAAAGCGAAAGGTAGATAAAAACTTCACTTATATATATTAGTTAACTGTGGGGTTTCAATGTCCGCAAGCGATACAAGGGCTATCAGAGAAGCCAAAGTGGGGAGCTGCGACTTAACTTCAACAGCTTGAGGTTTTTACGGGCCACTGACATCGCACATCATCGGGGCATTTGTGCATTCAGCCTCCATAGAAATATGTCCGCTGAGGTCGAGTACAAATCCGCAATACTGAGATTACCACCCAAACGCAAAGCCACTGAGCTATCTCAGTGGGTCAAGACATCATGATTAAGATAATTTAGTTCTGAAGAAAAGTTGTCATTACTGGCTTCAAGTTATTTTTAACACTCTCATCACAATCCGCATTCGAGCATTAACAGTGTTACAGGATAGATGTTTACAGAGAACGATATTCTGTGAGCCCAATCGCCTATGAGCTGAGACACCGAAACTGCTCACAAGCGCGCAGACTAATGCGTTGTCGTCGTTGATCTGAGCACTGAGCCACTTTAACGTCGTCTAAGGGCTTAGAAATCGTACGTACTAACACGGCATCAGACTATCTATATGCAGGAGGTGCTTATTTTGAACTGCGGTACTTATGCAAGCTCAGGAAATATGGACAAAAGCTTCTAGTTTCTACGGCTGCCACCATCTGCTGCGTGGCGCTGGATACTCAAAATCACTGCGGGAATTTCGAATGTGCTGTACATCATACTAATTTTCGATGGTCGTCGGAAATAGTTGGTGCGATCGCAGGAAGTACTTTCTAGGAGCAAGGAGGAAGAGTTGGCCATGCTAAAAACAGTGTTCACACAGAATTTCTTAGGACTAGAGTCTCTAGTTCGCTCAGAATTGCAAGCTTGAAATATCTCCCCTCAGTCATGCGGCAATCGCTGCCCGCGGACAAAACATGAGGCTGATACGGTGACTTCCGAAACCCGGGCATGTGAACCCAGCACACGACAACACCGCTTTTCGTAAGAACACTTTGCACATGGCATACGTGGCCAGCCAGTATTTTTTCATGAAAATGTTGACTAATACTTCCAAAAGTTGGGAGACTGGACCTCAATTACGAAAACAATTTGTCACCACAAACTGACACCTCAAGACTCTAGCTCTGTGCTTCGAATTATACTGCCTTAAAATTACTAAGCGCCATATTATCTAGTTATATCATATGAGGCATAGCAGTTCTAAATAACATGTGTAAAATTAGCAATAAAGCTTTAATCTGGTCCGCCGCCACGGTGATTCCGTGGTTATGGCGCTCGGCTGCTGTTCCAAAAGACGCGGGTTCGATCCCAACAGCGGCAAAATTCTAGAGCCCGTATAATGTGCGATGTCAATGAACGTTAAAGAACCTCAGGTGGTCGATGTTTCCGGAGCGCTTCACTAAGGCTTCCCTTGTAGTTTTAGTCGGTTCGGGACGTTAAAGACTCCGTAAACCATAAGACAAACTAATCCTATCTTGTAATACCACGACGAGATTGGCTGCGCTGGGTACTGACTTTCTGTACCGCACGCAAAAAAACAACATAAAAATCTTATAGTATGAGGCAATTGGTTTCAGCGAAATTTAAGCTGACCACTCAGGCGTTTAACTTTGCGCGGTGACCAAGACAAGCTATGGTCTGCTTACACTAGGCCTCCGATTTATCCTATTCAGGCGTTCAACTTCCGGTGTTAGTCAAACGAAGACAGCAAGCCGATAATAAGCAGATAACGAAAAGACGCTGAAGCGAAATGCAACGAAGAGCAAAATGATCTTATGGGAGAAAAATGCGAATAGTTTTTTTTTTTGGTGATAGTACGATCTCACAAGCAGAAAAAAAAACTAAATCCTTTTGAGCCGTCTTAATGAACAGGCAGAGAAAAGCGGTGAAAAAAGTTTTTTTTTCTGCCGCAGCCACTGCCACATGCACCCATCTCCTTGCCCCGTTCCTACCTTTTGTTGTACCCGTCAATTCTTCTAAGAAGAAAAGTAATAAAAGGGCTTGCCAACAAGAATAAACAGCCGGTTGGAACGAGCCAACTCCAAGTCAGGAGCCCACCATTACGATAGCGTTTCCTTCATTCAAGCTGGCTTCCTGCTCGACAACGAAAATGAATAAAGGAAGAAGGAAGTAAATTCTCCTCCACAAGTGAAACTTTTCAGAGACGTTCCTTTACACAGCAGAAGGCAGACTCACGCGGATGAAGGCAGGCCGAGGGCAGCACCGAGGTCTTCCATCCGCGTAAACCTAAAGCACCGCAGACGAAGAGCGGACGAGGTGATGCTTCTGCAGCCGGTATTGAGCAAACACTTCTTTCATAGTCTACTTCCGTATCCGGTCTGAAGCTGCCCCAATCTCGCACACACATACAGATAGACAAATACACACACACAAAACACATACGCATATGTGGCTTCTCTCCGCTGCCCCGTTCACATACACGAGCACACTACCACCAGTGCCCTGAAGGGGAAGTGCCGACGCCTTCTCTACCAACATGCGGCCTTGGAGTGAGTGTTGGCCGCCGTGGGCGCTCTTGCCTCGTCTTCGAACCAGCCCAGTCTCGGCTGGAAGGTTTGGATCTGATGGCTACAGGAGCGTCTAACTAGTTGCCGGACTACCATAACGAAAGGCTTCAATCCCATTAATTAGGTGCAACTTCAATAAAAACGGCGGCATAAACAGAACCCTGCCCCTTATGGCCATATTGCACCATGCTGTCTACTCTATTGATGCAGGCTGCGTCGTCCACACAAAAAAGCAATGATGTTAAGGCGAGATCATTTAAAGACTAATGAAGAATAAAAATCTGACGTTGGTGATAAAATTCACGACTAGCTGGAGGAAAATGGCGTCACCAGAACGGATAATTCCCAGTGGCTGAAAGGTAGTTACGTCGGAGAGCAAATAATTAAAACTCGCTAGAGAGAAGTGCCATCGTAACACGGGAGTCGACGTCACTTTCGGCCAAGGCATAAACACGTAAGTAACTAAGTGTCCCTGAGAATTTTTTGTTTAGACATTGGGCTCTGGAGTCCTGCGGATGTAGAACGCTGCTTGACATCGGAACATTTTGTACTCAAATGGAAGATTCTTTTTATTTTTTTTGGCTCGCAGAATAAGGTTGTTCCTCACTGCACTCTCTCTCGCTTCCACAGTGGAGCGTAGTATTCGGCTCAGAAAATCTTTGGACCAACAGTTCGCTAATATTTAGCTTGTCTATTGGCTAAGTCAAGGAAGTTTTCAGCTCCTCAGAGTCCACTGTTCGTTGGGAGCTTCAATGTTTCCAGTACCAGGGTTATTGCAGAAGCTCTTTGCAGGTAATAGGCAGTGCAGTTAACAGTGCGGTAGACTCTGCTAGGAGTTGCTAATGAACCCATTCTGGTTTCGGCGACGTCTGTGTTTCATTTTTTGCACTTAAGCAATGAGTTAAAATGAAGTTCTGAACAAAGTTGAGTCCATACATAAACCATTCACTCTTCTTTTCTTAACCTCGAAACAATGTGCTTTTAGTACTGGAGCCAAAATGAGGATGAGATGTGAAACAAAAACTAAAAAATGCACGCAGGGAATCCCGCCTATAAATTATCTGTATGAAAAGAACATACTACAGAAACGCCGGAAATGAAAAAAAGCTCTAGTCACAACTGATTTATTCCTGGCAAAAAGCCATAAAATATAAATTGATTGCAATGCCTGCCTCATGAAGGCGCAAAATTCGCTTAATGAAGGGACACACGTACTACGTCAAATGCATGCGCAGCCCACAACAGAACAGTGAAGTGAAGCAGCGTTGATGAGTACACGGTGTCGTCAGCTGAGTTCCTGGCACTGATAGCACACTCCTAGTTTGTCCCTCCACCTTGTTCTGCTCAATTAAATCTCAGCGTGAACTTAAATACAGAACCCCTCATTGTATTCGACCTCCACCATGAGCGAAGGTAATGAGGAAACACCGAAGTACTAAATGACGTTTGTTTAGTGCGTTAGCATTATACCTTCCACTCACCGTCTTAGCCTTTGTCATTATGCTCCCTCTGTGTGCTTTCCGGGTTCTGGGCAACCCGTGCACGTGTGAGTTTTACATAGAAAGGCTGTCGGGAGCGTGTAGCGGAGCTGCCACAGGCGAGCCTCAGACACTTAGCAAGCGTGCTTGCTTTTAGCCGAATTCCAGGGTTAGGCAAGTTAAGCCACTGCCAGATTTTTTCTACCATCTGCCCCGAAACCACGAAATCGCTCACAGGCACGAATTCAGAAATCTAGCACAACAAGTAACCACAACTACACATCAGTCCGGGTTAAGTTAGAACCTAGAGCGGCTGGTAGCAGCGGTCAGCGGACAGCTTTTTTGTTTGAACAGCGCCAAAATAATCTGGCCGCAAATTTTTCCCCGGCACATAATCAGAAAAGATGCCTCGGCGGTAACATTAGGGCACAAGCTGGCACACTTTCTATTCACACATCGGGGGTAGGCTTTTACATGCGCCAACGACTCGACTGCATACGGGAGCCAAGCAGCAGATTAGGAAGGTGTGAAGCGGACCGTGTATTTAGGCTCCCGCCCGACTCAGGCCGTCCATGCGACGGCGGTGGGGGGCGCTCCTCGGGGTCCCCATTGTGCGCGTGTCCTCCGCCGGAGCGGAAGCAATTAGGCTAACGACGCAGCCGACTTCGCGTACTCGCCGGCTCCGTTGTGGAACCGTGCTGAAAAGAAGCGAGCGCGCGGCTGTGGGATTCTTTTCCCGAGAAACTTCGAAGGGAAAAAGAGGTCAAGCGTACCTACGCCGATTGTCTGAGGATTCCTTTCTTTTTTTTTTTTGCCGCTCAGGCTGAAACAGCGGCTGGCCATGCCTCAATTCGCGCACTGGAACAAAGCGGCACACGCGGGCTTGGGCGCTCAGGTGGTGCGGCAATATTTTTGTTTCTTTGTTTCTGTTTTCTGTTTTCACTCTGTAGCAGTGAACCTAGCTTCAAGCGCTTAATGGTTTTCATGTTCAGTAGCTACAAACGCTTGCAAACATTCGCAAGCATCCGCATTAAAGGGAAAACATCTGCACCGCACTGACGGGCTTGGATTTTAAAATAAATGGGATTCAAACATTCAAAGCATAGATTCAAAGCATGGCGATGAATATCTAAAGAGTGCTTCTGCCGAAGAATATTGGTTAGTTGAGCCGCAGTTGAATAATTATGCAGGACGAACGATTGCATTGAAACAAGAAATACACTCAGTTTGTGTTTCTTTCTTCACAACGCCATTTCTGAAGTATTACACATACGTCTTACGCCGGTCAGCCACTAATTTCAAAAGAATTTTGTCATTATTGGTATTCCAGCAATAACCAGGAAACCCTACATTCGGGGGCTGGAAAGTTGCTCATTTGAGCCATTGGTCGGGAATCGTGAAGATTAATCATAGAAGCTAAAACGAAGCAATATGACCGACAGTGCGTGTTCGGAACTACAGCGACATTCATCAGTCGAAGTATTCTGCAGCAGAAGATAAGGAATGTTCCTATTGTACTGTGTTTATAATAGCCCTTAAATTGTGAACGCGGTTTTGTAAGAACGTGCATTATTTTTGTGCCTGATTTTCAACATCGCAGAAACCTTTTGTTTGTACGTGTTTTTAAAAAAGTTTTGAAGTGCGGCTTGAAAAATACACTAGCCTTTCAATTTCGAACCTCCAATTTTTTGCCCTCGATAAATTTGCAAAACCACAAGTCAGTTGCGTACTGTTGAAGTTTTGACATCGGTACAACATGACTAATCGTTTGTTGATATCAGCATGCTGTATGAAACTTCTAGCAGCGACAAGTGCAACGGGCAGTAGATTTAAATATTCGCCGCGATGTCAGAGCACAGTTTCGCAGAGGTGTCTGCCTTTGGGAGGGAGTTTCATAATGCAATGGTCATCTTCTTGGACGGACCAGACCACATTGCCATGAAAAACCATCTATCTCAGGTCATTGGTGGGTAGGAAAGGATGTTACGCCGTATGAAACGCTAAAATCATGCGGCAATTTTTGACTAGGTCACACTGATAATATCCAGAAAAGCGGCGCGCGTCAAATTTTCACTAGGTTTTGTTTTCACTTTACTTGTTATTAGGTATAGTTGAATATATGCTCTAGAAGGACAGAAATGGTGCTCATATGAAAACTTCCTTTCAGAGAGAATCAGAGCACTTCCGACAAAAAGAGGTCAGGTAACTTAGGTTCGCGCAAAGACTAAGGGAACCGTGCAAATTTGTATCGAAGATACAAGAAAGGAAGATGCAAAGAAAGGAAGAAGGAAATAAAAAAGGAAGGAAGAAGGACTCTCTTGGCCATGCGTAATGGCAGTTTATCACCGGGTTGCAACCGTCCACGGAAATACAATTGCAATATGAACTAGCATATGAGCTCTAGATATACTGCAGGTCTCGTGGTATCTTTATGAAAATCGGGAACATATCTGTCATCCAGGAGCTTTTGTGCTTCTAACACGGGCTCGACACGCCTGCGCTGGGATGGAGAGTTGTTGATAGGTCTGTGGAGCGCCTAGGCGAAATCAATACTGTGGTAGAGGCCTGGAATGTCGTCCCCAAACTGAGCCACGTAGGCAAAGGAAAATTTCTGCCCTTACTTCAGCGAAAAGTTCCTGCTTACGGCTGCTCAGAGGCATTGCGTGTTGAGCCTCGTATTCTTCCTACTTCAGGTTATTTTACTTGTTTACGTGGTGTCGCTGTTTCTATTGAGCACCCTCTCCATCTTTGTGCCCTCATTTGTATCCACTGTAAACTATATTCTCCTGAAGAGCAATCCATCCAGTTCTATCTACGTCCTCTTTGGCAATCCCTGTGCCCTCTCCTCTTCGATGCTCGTCTCAGTACAAAGCGACAGCATTTCTTGACAATTAAGGGAATGCTGCATGGGCGGAGCGTCCGTAACTGTGTGGTTCCGCTAAACGGTTCAGCCTCACGATGATGCGCCTAGCCGCATTGCGCGCTGCCCTCTGCGCAGTAATCTGACTGTGTCGCTGTGTTACCTGGCGTCATCTATGACACCTTCTTCTAAAAATACGTATCTAGGAATTTCGTTGTAATCAATATTGTTAATCTTTATATCCTCTTTCTAACGTATAAATGACTCTAGTTTTAAATATATGCCTTAAGTAACGAATAATGACAATTACTACAAGCCTGGGCTTTATGCCCTATGCGCAGGAATAGAGGAATTCTTTTGGCTCAGTAGCTTAGAATTAATTGCAAGAAAAAGCTGTCGCACTCAAAAACCCGTCAGCCGGCATATTCTTAAACCTTCCTCAAAAAATGACCGAACCAATGGAGCCGTGTCTACTGGTGATGCCCTCCTATGTTCATGACCTTTACCAATCCCTTTACATGGTTGGTTCACAGTGGATTCTTCCTCGTCACTCCGCAAACGAATGTAATAATTTTTATTACTCCCACCCTGCCTACATTATTTTTTACAAAATGCTGATAACGTTGATCTTCTGAAATCAAAAAAGTGATTTTTATGCCCTCTTAAGATTCAAGAATTTTTTTCTTCCTTGCGAAAAGTGGAAAACCACAAATGGATTCAGGGTGTTCTTGTTGCGCTGCATGCGAGTAACATATTCATCGTTAAACCTGGTGTGAATTTTTACACTTTCACGCATCTCACAGTATACATGTGTTCATTTAGAAAAGAAGCGTAAAATACACTAGTCCTATGTGCATACCCTTGGTTCATGATTCTAGCATTGCCTTGCGAGAACGACATCTGTTCTTTAAGTTTATCTTCTCCCCATGGCTCATATATACCAAGAAGGGTACTCTTTACAAAAAGTTAGAATAATGTAACCGAGAAATACTGTGGTTAGTGTTATGCTGACGTTTCGACTATAGCGCTTCGAGAAGTAAATAAGAGTGGAAATAAAAACTTGGTGCTGTCGAAACAAACTTAGCAACAAATTAACCCAAAAAAGTGACCGAAAAAGTAAAATAAACTCCCGCTGCTCTCTGCACAGTTGCGCTAAAATGCAAGAAGCACTAAATTTATTTCCAGGCCTCTCTAGAGCGTGAAAACCTAAAGCGAACGATAGGTAACGTCCCCCTCTATACATTACACGAGTGAAACAAACATTTAAGCAAATTATCTCGAACGAACGTCGCTAGTCAACATAGCCAGATGTGGCGTCGATTCATCTGTTAATTGTGGAGCAGACAAAAATCAAATGTATTTAAATATGCCACTGTCTCTCTTGGCTTGTTGAGAAAATAGCAGTCAGAACTGTAGAGCTAGAGCTGGAAACTAATCACCTGCCTTCAAGACCATCCTATCAAATACATAGCAGAGTAGATGTGTCCCTGCTCCATACATCGGATTGCATTGCTTCATGGCGCCCCCATGCTCAAACAAAGAAAAAAAATTCTTCCCAACGCAGTTTAGTGTACTTTAAGTTTTTGGCTACGAGATAATACGGCGGTCATGCTACAATCATGTACAGCGAAAAAGTGCTACACAAATGCATTGCCGCTGGAAATGCTTATTCTCCGTAACAAAATTGTCGCCGAACCACAACCGTTGTGGCTGCAGTCATTTGCGTGCGCGTAAGGGTGCTATCACAATAGACCTATCTTCTGAGAATGTAGTTACCTCTTTGATTTGCTCCCATGCATTATTTCGAGCCCTTTAAACGAAAAAAAACAAAAAACGTTGTTTATTGTTGTTTAAGAATTTCAAGAGCTTGCGACAGTGCATACACGAATGCTCTAGGGAGGTCACATCAGTGGTACGCAAACAATTTGCATTCTAGGCACCAGTGAAAAAGCCCGTTGTGGTCAGTAATCAGAAGACTGAGCCTAACCAACTTGTTAAGAAAACCCGGCTTATATACTTCAATGGCCAACACATTAGCGAATACCCGAGAAAAAACGTATATCTATAACACAAGAAGAGTGCGCACAAAACTGCGGAGGCAAAAACAACCCCCCCCCCCCCCCCCCTTAAAAAAGGACGAAATGTCTCGAGTCCCAAACCGAATTCCAGATAAAGGAGAAGAATAAGAGGCTCATATAAAGTAAATTATTGAGGAAGCGAGTGCTGAAAGGTCGCGCCGCTGGCAGTGTTGCCATGACTGACGAACGCTTATGAAAACTGAAGCAAAAAAAAAAATTTCAAGGACAAATGTGGCACAAAGAGATCCAAGGCGAAATGGGCCGGAGTTAAAGGGGATCCGGCAGGCTCACATTTGATTACCGAGCTAATGTAGAATTTTAAATCGGCGCCAGCAGGGGAAGAAATTTAATAAGGCATTTGAACCCGAACTTCCATTCTTTTTCTTCTTAAACAGCCACACGAAAGCGCTGCCCTGTTTCGCTAAGCACGTACTGACCCTCGCGTCGAGTCCGCGCTATTTGTTGAAGCAATTTAAAATTAGGAGATCAGAGGAGCTTCGCCTTTTCTCCGACGATACCAGACGTGAAGTGAGATATGTACGAATGCATAAGCAAAGTGAAATATAGATGGTGCGCCCACAGCGATGGGAGCTTATTTATTTTACTCAAGCGCAGTGTGCGAAGATTAGCTTGCCTTTGAACGCACTTGACAATCAGTTATGAGACTTGGCGATCGCTCATTCTTTTTCGTCCTTAATTTGTTGGAGATGTCAAAAGAAGGTCGCCAGCAGACAGTAAGTGAATGCCTTCAATTAGTCAAGGTCTGCTGACTTCGCTTTTGATGTCTGTCTTTCAAAAGAAAACTGAGCAAATGTGGGCTGCAAAGAGAGCTTCCAGCTCTCTCTATCTGCGACCCACTGATTACCCTGCCCAGAAAAGAACGTAGATTTCGACATATGTGGGCCCTTTACTGGCAAGGAATGTGAAATGTAATTTCGTGTAGCCATTTAGCTGTGGACGGATTTTTACCCGTGATCATTCTTTTTTTGCCTTTGTCTTTGTTTGAAATGTTTTATTGCAAACATGAGTATTGTAAATAATTTTTTCGCGCAAAATGCGCCAAGTTCGCGCAAAATGTGAGTAAGCTATGCGTTTGATACAATCGTTCACTGCTTTAACTATTCAAACCCAGAAAATTGAAGTATAATTTGGAAAACTGACAAGAAATGAACTGCCGTTTTATTAAACTATTCTCTACTTTCTTCATTTTTTCGAAATGAAACCGAGAGGCCGTGTAAATAGCTCACTGCTCTCCTCCTAGAATATACCGTGTTTCTTGGAGCAACGAAAATATTCCCGAATTGCCTAAAGCGGCCACGCATTTTGTTATAGACTGAAGGGAAAAAATAAATATGTGCTATATTTTACAATACAACTTGACTGAAAGCAACTGTAACAGAAATTCTCGGTATGAGGGGCTGTTTTGGCAGCTTGCAAAATAATACAGCTTAGGGTAATTTTGAGATGAGATTATTTTCGCTCAAATAAAAATGGAGGAAGCACACAAAAACATTCGCTGCTCAGAACCTACTACGTGCGTCTGTTAGACAGACAGAAGGGTAGAAATAAAATACTTTATAGTTTTGTAGAGTTTAACATCCCAAAGCAACTAAGGTTATTAGAGACGCCGTAGTGGAGGGCTCCGGTTAATTTCGACCAACTCGAGTTTTTTAAAGTGCGCTCACATTGAATAGTACATGGACTTCAAGCATTCCGTCTCCGTTGAAATGCGACAGCCATGGACACAATCGAACACACATCTTTCGAGATAGCAGCCGAGCACCATCACCGCTCAGCCACCACGGTGACAGAAAAAAAATGAAAGAACGAATTAAAAGTAATGGATGATTGAGAAAAATGAATTGCTCCATTTATACCTTCGCTCTTCTTATTTTCTCTTTATTGTCCTCTGTCTAAATTTTCTAGACAATTGAGAAGGACAACACAGCGTGGTATCATCCACATAAACATAACGGCGACAGAAAATAAAAAAGCCATTGTGAAAACCTTCTCTGATGCTCGCACCTGAAAGAAATACTTTGTTGCAGTGAAACGTTGTCTTTTCTGCATCCTCGCTTCCTTTTAAAGGCTCAAGTATCTTTTCCGTAATTTGATATACAATAAAATTTGTGTGTTTTTAGACCAATACAGTGCAGTTGACAACTTACAAGGCATATCTACTGAAAGTAATTTGGCAGGACAGTTTCATGTGAAATAGAAGCGACTCCCATTTCATTTGAAAACAGATACGGTGCAGGCGGTGTTGGGGGCTTGTTCCAAGCCCCAGCATTTTATTTTCTCTCAATTTATAGCAGCACAGAAACTTATATCAGTGATACTCATTGCCGCCTATTATCGCTCCTGTCTGTCATCTGAGATTTGGTAAGAAACACAGGCAAGAGCACTGGAAAATTTTGTGTGCAACGGGTACTGAAGGTACCCACCTTTACGGAAGCATATAGTTTGACGCTGCAGGTAGTAAATCAACTAAACTGTGCAAAATTATACGCGTTTGCTATTTTGAACGAAATAACAAAACATTCAGCAAACTTTCATAATTTCTTTCACGTCTCTTGAGGAAAACGTCACAGCACACTATCAACTCATGGAACATCAAAGTTCCATTAAGTGGTTGTTTCAATATTATGAGAAGAAAATGACTTTTGCGTCGAAAATATTTTCCTAATTCCACGTATTGAAACATTCATTCACTGCAGACACGGAAAAACTGGTCATTTTCGTGGAATTCCAGAAAACAAAAGTGAAATCCACTGTATCTCGGCAGATAATCATAGCCTGCGATTCTTTCGCTAGTGTACTGTTATGGAAGCCGATATCAGAAGTTATTTTTGGGGGGGAAAGAGTCACTTTGACTAAAATATCAACGCCAAATCTTGCAGATGACTGGAGCAGAGGGGGAAAGCGATTATCCGAGTGACTTTGCTTCTTTAACTGTAGGAATCTGACGAAGACTATTTTCAGTTAGTTGAAACAGGAGTGTAACAAGAATGCCAGGGCGCTGAAGAAACCCTGCAGCGAAGGCAACTGAAAGGGCAGACTATTTCCTTCCTAAGCAAGTGGTCGACCTAACCACTATCTAACTACGCTTTGCTGAGAGTGAGAGCAAGAAGAAGAAAACAAATGCGCAGAAAAAAAGTAAGCAACAGAGTGAGATGGGGCGCCCTCTTCTGTCGTTTTCAAATCGAACCGCGCATTGCAAAAAAAAGAAAATTAAGAGAGCTAGAGAACGTTCAAACTGAAATTTCGATCTCAGCACCGGAGGGAAGAAAAACATTAAGTCCAAACACTGTGTCAACAAATAGACGAGGAAAAAAAGTAAATACTCTCAAACTTCTTCGTTTAAGGCCGGGTGAGAAAGTCTAACGAGTTCAGGAAAAAAAACACCTGCAGGCGACATGAAGAATGAGCTATAAAATGACAAGGACGAGCTCCATCGCGCCAGGAAGGTTTCTGCACCAAGCGTGGTTCGCCCAAACTTAACCGACTCACTATTTGTGTTGACAGAGACCGACGACAGCGAAGATCCGCGAGCTATGTGCTGAAGAGAAGGCAGACTGAAAGAAAAAATAGGTGGCCCTGCTTCCGACTAGACCTTATTCTAAGGTCTCCTTCATCGAAAGTAACGCCTATCCAGTCGTCTTACTTGCCTTTCAATTCGCGCCCCGACAGACGCTACGCTATTTCAAAAACATTTTGAGGCTAGGTATTTAGGCCATTATAGTTATGTCAAGTAAAACTGGGTTCAGAGTGCTTCAGTTCTTAAGAGAAAAAATGTACGGATAACCAAGCTGAAAATCGTTTCGTGATATAACCATCAATGCTGCATTAATCGCCGGAGATGTTGCCTTGTATTAAAAAAGCAGATGCAGTGAAAAGAGAGAAGTCTATGTTGCGTTTAAAAATCCTGCCCATTAACGTTTCTTTGATTGGCATTTGTGCTGCTCCGATGACACTGCAGTTTGATATATACTTATCTGTAAATGAATCTGCAGCGATAATAAAAAAGGCCGTGTTTAACAATGACAAATAATACTTCAAGCTGCATAAGTAAGGCAAAAGACGTTAGGTAGAGCTTCATCAATAGAGACGTTTCTTATTGACGACTAGTGAAAACTCCTTAGTATATTTAGCGTTACTATTCTCATCTTGCTAAAGAGTATACCTGAATTGCAGCACATGACAGTTATTATTTAGTTTGAAAAGATACTATTCCCACAAGAAAAATAGTTTTGCTGCACTGCTAGCATCTAGAACGCTCATTAGGGCGGAAGCTTTTTTATGACTAGTCTGCTCTCTTTCTTCCGAAAAATTCATGAAGTATTTCAACCCTAATCAGGAAAGCTTCAGGCGGCACATCTGTGTTGCCAAGGACGCGAATAAAAGTGAGGAACCTACCTATGTATTACACACAAGATGCACAGAGAACCTCATGCTTTGTGTGGAGTTGATAGTGCGAGGATATAATCATTGATAATAAGCTTACTTATTACCATTTGCTAAACAAGGGCTCATACATAACTCAGGTGCCGGCCTATGTAATAAGGCGCCACAAAACAACTAACTACCACAAACCATACCATACATTCCCCCCCCCCCCCAAACATATTTGTATGACTCGTCAGCCGGCTAAACAGTAACTCTGCGGTCGTAGCATCCCAATAAGAGAAAGACTGGAAGCAGAGGAATTCGCGTTTGTTACTTCCTCGGCTTCCTGAACGAAAATTGAGTTGTTTTTTTGTTGGACCAGAGAGCAAGAAAGCTTTATCCTTCATTTCTTGACTCTAACGGGCATTTGTCTCTGTGCTTTGTATATAAGGTCCACTATTCTCAATTTGTTTTCAAATTAACGACTTTATATTTTCATCACGGTAAGGTAGATGGTGGTACATTTTTTTAAAACAACTCGGAAACCTTTCGTACAGTCTGGTTGAACGTATGGAAGATAAACCTGCGTTTGCCGGCCCTGAGAGTTCCATTTTGCAAAAGAAGTGCGGTCCCTCGTTCTTTACTAAAGATAAAGAACCTTGAAAGACGTCAATGTAGAAAGCGCACACAAGAACCTACTATGCTGATAAGAAGGGTCATCTTCCTTGACGGTGGACGTTAATCAATTCTTAGTGATATAAGGTTCAAACTTTGCATATATAGATATTCTTTGAATCAAAACAATACATAAATAAATAAGTCTGTCAATCATTCACTGAATCAATCAACCTAGGAATATTCATAGAAAGTACATACGTGAGGATTGATAACCTACAGCCTCCAGCAAAAAGCAAAAGTAACCGTGCCACGGAGTATCATACCGAGATGTTTAGTCGGCGGCTAGCCTCAAGAGTAAACCTCGCGTCATATTATCCATTTATCAACCTTCTAAATATGGTTTCAAAAGTTGCGGTGCTATTGTGCGCGAAGATAGCTAAAATGTTTCTTTGTGTGTGGGAAGCCATGACTTCAGATGCTCTGGTCGGTGCAACCCATAATAACGTGAAATTGTAAACGCCGTCCAAAAGCAACAACAACAAAAACAACAAGACGTTCCGGCTCCTATACGGGAGCCTTGTTCACAAAATCAATCTCGACCCTAACATCATTTCGTGGCTTCAGTCTTTCCTCACTGATCGTTCTCAATACATGACTGCTAATAAATCCAATTCTCGTTCCTCTGCAGTGGGCTCAGGCATTCCCCAGGGTTCTGTCCTAGGACCCCTACTTTTTCTCATTTTCATCAATGACTTGCCTAACAACTTTGCTTCTTACGTATGTCTTTTTGCCGACGATTGTGTTATTTAGATTGAAATTAACTTTGACTCTGACACTTCCGTCCTTCGATCTGATATTAACCAAGTTTCGGCATGGTGTAAGTTACGGCACATGGAACTTAACATTTATAAGTGTAAACATATGCGTGTTTCTCTGCGTTACACTGAAATAGCCCCTTACGACCTCAGTAATACTCCTCTTGAAACTGTGTATTCGCATATGTACCTTGGTATGCACATAACTTCCAATCTTTCTTGAAATCTGCATGTGGAATTTATTACTAACATTTCTTTCAGTAGGAACCACCTTTCCCAGCACATTGTCGATACTACTAACCCAAGTTCTTTTAAGACTGCCCTATGTAATCTCTATTTGTAGAATTTAGTCAGTTTTATTTTGCATTCGTTTTGGCTGTCTTATTGCTGTCTGCCGCAAATGTTTTCCTTTTTTTGGGGATTTTCTGTTTTCCCCTTTGCCTTCTTTTGCCTTTTTTATGTTTTGTTTTGTTCATTTTTCGCCGCGATATCATTTCTTCTATTTGTTTTTCTGCTGCACTGTATCTTACTCACTGTATGTCTTTCCCACTCCCCTCTTTAATGCCTTCGGGCCATAAGGGTATTTGAATAAATAAGGAAATAAATAATAAACAAATAAAGACATCTTGTTTTTGTTTTTCGTTTTTTTTGTCGGCATCTACAATGTCATGTTATTATGACTGTACGTTATGTGTACGTCTGCAATTGTCTGTTTGCACCTCCCTACACCAAAGCAAGTTAAGCAGTATTGGACAACAGTTTCTCTTTCCATGCTGATCCAAATCCATTGAAGTGGCGCTGTACACGCATGGTTAGTGGAAATACGCCGCTGAAATGTGGTCGAATGCCAGCGCAATGTCTATTACAAGCTACGGACGGCGCTAAGAGGGGCACCAGGAAAATTGATGCGCACGTTGAGATGAACTGCTTGTGGCTTGCAGATGCTCTAAAGCAAAATAAAAGGTTTGAAAAACTCTCTCTTTATGCATTTTCTTGATGACAAAGTTTCAAGGTGAGCCGAAATGATTGTTTATTTCTTTGATATATGTAAATGCATTCGGCGGTGCTTCTGACTGTTGGCTTCCTTCCAGCTAGGTTAGGCGGGCAAAGGAGTACCCTTTACAGGGTAACAACGTTGTAGGCAGTTAATAAAGAAGTCTTGATTGTGGTAAATTTAGCAGAAATGTTCTGAATGCCAGTCAATGAAGCAATAAATTTTCAGGCACTGAAGATACAAGTGGTGTGCATCTGTCCAGCTGATGGACTTATTATAACTCTTGTCTATATCCTGTTCCAAAGCATCTGTTGCAGCGTCAAGCAAAGTCACAGATCACTCGGTTGTCGATATAATTAATATTCGAAAACCCAATTATTTTGGAGTTTTGGTGAAACTGAGCTTTACATTTGCAAGATATAAAGTGCACAAAATGCACGGGAATAATGTTTTGAATACGTTGATAAAATTCGTGGTGCCCGCATATTGTACACAGTAACATAAAATGAGCAAAAAATAACGCAACTTAAATAACTATCTCAAAGGTGCATCACATCTATCGCTGCTCTATACTTGATGCATTATTGGTGATAGAATCGAACACACAGCGCCATGCTCAGAAAAAGAACCTTATATTCATTCCCCCACCAATCAACAACAACGGGAAAATAAAAAGTCACCAATGACAAATGCCTCATAACCAGAAGCAGCAATTAACCTCGCTGTCACTGCATGAAAGACCTGGCTTGCTTTCAAATCCGTGCTTGTTTCGTAAGAAATGACAAAACATGGGAAGATAAATGCAGTGCCGTGCTAGTTCAAAGCGAGGATATCTATAAAAACGAAAAAAAAACTAGCAAAGAGATATTTCGTTTGTCGTGATTTGCTCGTCTCTGTTGTTACGATTGCTATAAAAATTAAATGTTTAGACAATTTATTTTTGCTCATAAATTTTAGGAACGCAGAAAAAGAAGTATTTGGAACAAAAAACCGTCATCAGTCAGCACTTCACACATACGCAAATAATGGAAATGATAACTGAACTGCAGGCACGTGCAAGTTTATTAGAACCAATAAAAAGATATCTATTCACTGAAACTGAAAAAGAACAGTTTTTGCAATCAAA
The DNA here is from genome assembly GCF_052857255.1 of Amblyomma americanum. Classification (NCBI taxonomy): domain Eukaryota; kingdom Metazoa; phylum Arthropoda; class Arachnida; order Ixodida; family Ixodidae; genus Amblyomma; species Amblyomma americanum. Next base: position 40,955,824 of record NC_135506.1, on the reverse strand, counting down.
TTGGATATCACCTCCGCCTCTGTTATAATGGTTTTATCCTCCTTTATCCCTCCTTTATCGATTATTCATTACCATTTGTTCATTATCCTGTTTTGTTACCTTTGCGGAAATTTTTATCAATTCCCGAGAGTTTTCAAATCGCGAAATTAAATTCGCTTTTGCAACTCCAGCTGTCATGAAACTTTGAGCCTCCAAGTTAATTTAGGCCCACCAGTCAAGTTCTTATGAAAGCGGGCTAGAGTGATTTAAAACGCAGTTGAAAGATCTGTGCGCGCGAAATAAATAAGTTATATAAATATCGCACCCACGCCATTTCGTAACGGTTGCCAGCATAAATGCTTGAAAGCGATTTATAAATTTCTATGATTGTTAGAGAACGAACCTCGCCATAAATCCACAATTCCTTAATTTTCCTCGCATATTGTGTTCACATTTGCATAAATGTGATGCCATATAACCCCCCCCCCCCCCCCCCCCAATCTCCGCTTCATAATCTGGGAATGAGAATATATTTCTGCTCCCGATATTCCGCAAGCAGTCTTTATGTTTGAGTTAAAAAACACTCTTATTTACTTCCATGAGCATATTTCTCAACTATGGAAGTTCAGAGTGAAGTTTGATAAACAGACTAAATTTGAAAATGTTTATAAACGATTTCCCCTAGTTGTCATGCTGAATACCCTCCATAGATTCGCTACATAAAGCAATAAATCCTTACAAATATCGGCAGCATCAATCTCTTTCCGCCTGGTGAAGCTTTGAGCACCGCTGCCTTATGTTATACACATAAGGCGCGACCGGGCATGTTTGCAGAAACCCTCGACTATGAAAAGCTTTGCGAAAACTTTGTTGTTTTTGTTTTCGGGTTCTCAATGAGTGCATGGCCACATGATTGAATCCTAGCTGCGGCGAACATTTTCGACGGACGCGCAATACAAAGCGCAAGTATTCTGTCCGACGTCACTGATTCTTAAGAGACCCCTGTTTATCAACATCAACACGGGGCCCTAAAAGAAGGCGCCTTAACGCTATTCCTTAACCTCTATCCTGAAGAAGGGGTGGTAGTGTCCACCACCATTGATAGCTACCATGTCTTGCCTAGTTACGACGCACCAACGTGTTACCCTATCGGGTTATATCCTTGTATCCTTCCACCCAATTTATTGCCAACCATGCGTTTAGACTAAATCTCCCCGGCTTCATGTGCGCAAAGCAACAGGGACTCCTGTAAGGTTTTCGAGGCCAGCAATAGTGTGGAGAGCCACTGAAGTTTACACGCACTTCTCGAGATATCTTTTACTGTCTTCTGGGTTTGGGCAAATTGCACAGTGCTATATAACTGATGCTGGCGTGAAGTTGTCGGTAAAATATTTCGTGAAGCTGTCCGCAGAAAGATTAGAACTAAATAATAATCCCGCATATTGGTTGTTGTATCTCCGGAGACAGTGAAAGCCCATTCACAGAAGCCTGCGAACGACACAGTTGCCTAGCGGAAACCCCGTTGGAACTAGGGTCCTAGCTAGGCCACGGCATCTGGAGCGCCTGCGAGGCTTGGCGGGTGTATAGACACAAGTAGCATGGAGGCAATATGATGCCACACGTACTCTCACTAAGATTGTTCAGAACTGAGAATTTCGAAAATGCGTAGGAAAAATTTGGCCTCTCAGCGCTTGTGCACTCTCATACCTCTCAAAAGAAAAGTGTACAACAGCTGCACTGTAGCTCACCGGTACTCACCTACGGGGCAGAAACCTGGAGGCTAACGAAAACGGTTCAGCTTAAGTTAAGGGCAACGCAGCAAGCCATGGAACGAAAAATGACAGGTGTAACGTTAAGAGACCGCAAGCGGGCAGGGTGGTTGAGGGAACAAACGCAAGTTGATGACATCCTAGTCGAACTCAAGAGGAAGGACTGGACTGGGGCAAGGAATGTAATGCGAAGGCAGGATAACCGCTGGTCCTTAAGGCTAACGGAGCGGATTCCAAGAGAAGGCAAACCTAGACGAGGGATGGAGGAGGTTAGGTGGGCGGATGAGAATAAGAAGTTTGCAGGCATAGGGTAGGCCGGCTGGCAAAGGACAGGGTTAATTGGAGGGACATGGGAGAGACCTTTGCCCTGCAATGGGTTTAGCCAGGCCAGTGATGTTGATGATAATAATGAAGATGCTTGTGCTCCGCCTAATGCCGAAAGCCACCGGTAAGGTTGCTAAAAGAATTTAAATCGTGCTTTTGACTAGCTGGGCGTAGACATAGCGATAGCGACAAAGAGTTCGGGCTGTGCTTCGAAGTCTTCCATATAGAAAAAAATTACTCGAATGGCATACACGTTGTTGTGAAGGTAACAAAATACCCAGCGTAGAGGCCCTGAAACAAATTCGCTGGAAGCAAGGAGTGGCACAAAATGCATTTACTCACGACGTTTGCCTGTCTCCATAGCAGCTGCCGCTAATGCCTCTAAGCGTGCCTTCCAACTGCAGATCGACACAACTGGCACCAATTTTTGTTCAGCTGCCGAAAGAGCGCAAAACCTACCTATGCACGAGCTGCCACTTCTAATTTTGCCTCCCAAAACTAGGTGCATGCAGAATAAGCGAAAACACGGCAGCTTATTCCGCGCGCGCACGTAACCGTGACTCGAAAAGTTTACAATTCGCAGTGGTGTTGCGAGCTTACGTGTGATACCATTTTCGAGCCCTAGCACCACAGCTGGCACTGGAACAACAGGCTGAAAGCGCAGCTAAGGGATTGCGAAACAGATTGTTCTGAGAGCTGGAGTTAAAAAAAAAAACGTAATTCACGGGTTCCCCGCTGTGGGCGCTTCTCTCTCGCGGTTCCCCGTGCTCGCTAAGTTTAATAACACGCGAAAGGGAGCTTGCGTGCCAGCGCGTTCACTATCCGTGTGCAAGCAAGCCAATTTGTTTTGCGGGAGATTAGGACAAGGGTCTGCGGGGAGACGCAAAGGCTGACGTTCTTTGTCCGGCTTGTGGCGTGGTTCTCTCTAAAGCTCTGAATTGGGGAATACCTGAACAGCGGAGACACCTCTTTTTTTGTATACAGAAATTTGGAGCCACAATGGGAGCTTTACAACGTTAATATGACTATAGGCTTCGAAGGAGTGGAACCAATTAGTATGTTTTCTAAGACATCTAAACGCTCTTCGCGAAACGCGAGGAGAAAGTTGAGCATTTTTTACTGTTTTTGTTTGCTCTAACACTCTCACGAGGCCTTGTGGCGCAGGGCAAGTGTTACCGTACTTACGCGCGTATAACCAGCCTTCCGGAAACCCAGGAAACGACGGAAAACCAAAACGGAGGTAAACTAGGGTAAATGTGTCAAGCATGCGTTGATGCACGCAACCAGAGAAACCGTTGCATAAATAACTATTGGTGAGAAACTTTTGCCAACAGCAGACAGCGATGAGAAGGACAATTGCAAGTCCTTACGTAACCACCGAATCATCGCATCCGACTGAACAGTAAACGGCAATGTCTATTCTTGGCTTCAGGACACAGTAGCGAGTCTGCCTAACTTCAAAGTTTATAGTTTTTTCTCTATTAACTTGTTGCTAACATTGTGGAAAAGTGCCTATTTTCACTTCTTATTCAGTCGTTGCAATTAGCTCGGTATTATCTGATTTCGTCTTTAACTGCTATGTAGTCCCATAGTCTGAGGTGTGGTTGCTTTCGTCACCATGACTGTCAACGGGCGTTAGTGTAATCATTTATAGCGGTCTTTAGTTTTCCATCCGTACGCACTACCTATGAGTGAGTTCTGCACAACTAGAGTCGGTTTTAGTGCCTCCTGAGAATAGTGGGAAAGGGAAAGTTTATTTTTCACTATTTGAATGGCCATATTCCTTGCCTATGCGAGTTCTTTCATTTAAATTTTTTCTTCACGTTATCGTTGCACCCTGAACCCGCTTAACATACAGCCCAGACTTAGCGGCCACATGGGGTTAAACTAGGAGGGAGCAAGTAGTATGTGGTCTGTAAGTCATGATGTCAAATAAGATTTAAACTTGCTAAGCTTTAAAGCGGCTAAAATTTAAATGTGTACCAACCAAGTTTCAGTTACGTTAGATTAATTGATGTTTCAAAAGCTGAAGGAAAAAGCGCTAGATGTTCATGTGAAGGAAGAAGAGTTATCAAATATCCGCTCGTTGTCCAGCCAGACGTGCACTTAATTTTCTCGCGGGATTTGCTGCGTGCGCGCGGAAATAATGGGATTTCGCAGCCACAAGCAGCTGAAAAAGTGAGCTGTTTATTCTTCTGAGATACGTAGTTTTTGTCGTAGCGCGAACAGTTCAAGCAAGAAAACAAACAAGGATTTTCACAACGGTGATGATGATTATGATGATGTTGATGAGGGTTTCTATGACCCAAGGGTAACTGGCCAAACAGGCTCATGGCGCAAAGTATCTTTAATTCGCGTCTAGTCAGAGGAAAAGCTGCAACCGTTGTATTTGTAACGTGTACCCGGCGGCATTGGGAATCAAAACACGCACTTTCCGCATGTGAGGCGGATGCTCAAATCACACCCTAAGTAGATAGGAGTAAAATAGAAGTAAACTGTCTTCTAGTGCGCTCCCTTTTATAAAACTAGAGGAGAACTTAGTGTCTTTTTACTCCCGTACAGGCACATTCGTGTCTTAAGTGCGCTAAGCCACCACTTCATTGCAGGTTTTGGCAATGCCGGCAATGTGTAAATGCTGAACAAAATAGTAAAAAATAATCAGTGATATTGAGATACCCAGACGGAGCTCTTGCTCAAGAGAAAAATATATTCTTTCAGATACTGCAAATAACGAAAGTTTACAGGCGAACAAAGCTCGGAAAGAATAGGCCTACACGCTCCATCCCACAACTCCGAACGGACTAGAAGCGACGAGGAGGGCTGCTAATATCCGCACAAATGCGGTAAACACGCGGACCCGCTGCGCAGGGCAAAGCCGCAGAGCTCTCCGTGTCACGCAAACGGAGGCGGCACGGAATATCCGCAGGCTGCTGCTTGGTTTTCGCGGCCCATGGGAAATAAGGAAAAGGGAGAAGAAGGGGGATGATAAATTGTGCTTCCAAAGTGAAAATTCAGGCCGACGATGGAAGAACGCTGCTTTCTAGCCAGCGTCACAATGCGGGGTTGTGGCGCCTGGTCCTTTGAGGAGCAGGGATTGAGGCGGGCAGTTACAGACTGAAGAAAGAAAAGAAGGATGCGTGGGATAAAATAGAACATTACTCCAGACTAGTGCAAAAAGCACAGGCTGTGGGTGGCGAACTTTGCAGCCTCCGGAACTGTGTCTAAAATATGAAAACAAACTGGGGCATCACAACGCAGGTAGAGTATGAATAGGAGAATATTTGCAGCCGCTGCCCCAGCTGACGAGCAAAACATTAATATATTTAAGAATACCTCAAATATTTGTTCTTTTCCTTGAACATCTTGTCAGCCTCGCCTTGTATTCTACACACAGCCATTCGCATTGCTTACCGCAATTAACCTCTGACGCCTAAAGCTGCACCCGCCAATGAAAGCAGGGGGAAGACAATGAATCCGAAAGAATTGTTACAAAATACCGGTCCGATGTTTTAGGAATGAGTTGTGGGTCACGCCCTGTTCTATTCGCGCTTACAATTGGACGCACAATACACTCACTGTGCTGTGTATTAAAATAAAAAAAAAACGTGTTCATTTAAGAAGAAGAAACACAAAAGAGACTGATGGTGGGAAGTGGAATATATGCTTATTCAAAGTGCATCTGGACGTCTCGTGTAGAGAGTGGAAAAATGAAATTAGTTCATAAACTAAAGACCATCGCTGAGAGCGCTCCTGCCTGGCGGTAAACAGAACCTGTCATTTCAGAGTTGAAGGGTTAATGTCGGTCACTGTTGTGCTTATGTTGACCCTCATACTCAATGCTTCTCCGAAGCGGGCAGATATGTACTAGAGAAGCGTGCTCCAAATTATCGCTACAACCTTTATTGCACTTCGAGCATCCCTGTTTATAATCTTTCCCAAGAGGCGGAACAACTGTCGTGAATAAAGCCACAGGTGATGTGGCTTCCGAACCGAGCTTCGAACATTATGTCATTGCCCGGCTTCCTGAGCCTTATGCACAAGCCTGAAGGCGTTCACCTTGACGAATGCCACATCCGGAAGCAGCTGCTTCGAGTTTCTGTGCGAATTGTAATGCGGTCTTCTAGTACATTCTACTGTCAGATCAGAATAAAACGCAAAAATTTTACTCGTGTACCTTCAGCTGGAGTGTACAAACTGGCTGAATCACGCCAAATTGTTACTGGCTGTTTTCTGAGCGCCTCACAGGTCCTTGTTGGAGTCTCACAAGAGATTACTCAGCTGTATGTCTCACAGGCTCGTTTCGACTTCTCACAAGAGACGGTGCCTCGATGCCGGTTACGAGGGGAAACCTCTAGCATTGCTGTCATGTGCTCCTTGACACGTGATAGCGTCTAATATTACTTCCAGACATCGAAGTCTTAAACTAAATTTTCGAACCTTTCTTACTAATACAGGAGTCGGCGCAATGCATGCGATTTAAAATGGCGTCTCCCGACTGGACACTAATGGCCGCCACCTTGCACAGCTGGGCATCCGCTCTTGCTTGACCAAGCTAAATCGTAAACTTAGCTAGGCCGCCCTTTTCTTTCATTCAGCCGCTGCGAAGGCTTCTAGTAAGTTGGGGCCTTGTAGAGATTGAAGGTACGCTGGTGGTGCTTCTGAAGGGCGGAGGCTTTACTGCCGGAGTCTTCACATATGTAATGCCGACATTTTCGCCAAGTGCCACTCTTACTGCGACCTCAGCAAATTTCTAATGTAATAGTTTTCACCATGCTATATTGATATGATTTCTAGAACAACTGAAGTGTAAGTTCTAGAAAAAAAAACCAGCGAAGAACAACGCGTACACACACTGTGTCGCTGGACATACAAATGATTAATTTTTTGTCCATCCACGCAAGTCATTTTTTTCCGTAAAAGCACGTACAATAAAAAAATTCAGTCCGCCCATTATTCCATACCCGATAGAAAGCGCCACACTTTCTATATTATAAGGACAGTTGGAACGCTTATGCAGAACCGCTCATTCTTTTTGAATAAATATGCCTCGAGCAATCCTCGCTTGTGCCTGTACTGGACTAGTTTTTTTTATTAGCATGTGTGCTTGCGCGAGAAAATGGTTTTAATTACGTGGATGAACAAAACGCAAACGCGTTGTATGTCCCGCGACAGTGTGCGTGTTTGTGTGCCTTCTTTTGGTGCTGTGCCTTGTTTTTTGCGGGTTTTTTTGCAAGAACACGAATAACCAACTCGCCCAGCAATTCACCATTTTGAGATGTATGCGTGAATGGTGTGTAGTGAAATCAATCATTATCATCAGTCTAACTACGTTTGCTAACGAAGTAAGGCCTATCTATTTCCCCTCCAGTTAACTTTATCCAGTGCCAGCGGCTGCCACGTTATCCTTAGAAACTTTCTAGCTTCCTATTTATACTTAATTTTGACGTGCCTGCTATGCATTCCCTGTTTTGAAATTTGCTTGGCTACCTTAAGGGACCGTCGCTTATCTTGCCTTCACATTACAGGCCCTGCCCTTGTTCATACAATCTTCGTCATTTAGACTACGATGTCGTTTACTCGTGTTTGTTCCCTCTTCTGTGATGCTCTCTACCTGTCTCCAAGCGTTACGCCTATCATTTCCCTTTTTTAACTTGCTGCGTGGTCTTCAATTTATTTTAAACCTTTTCCCTAGCCCACTTGTATCTGTCTCACCGGTGACTACCGGTAAGATATAGCTTATTTACTTTTCTCTGGACGGACACTGGTAAACTGTCTTTCACGATCTGATATTACTTGGCAAATTGACCCCAATCTGTTCTATTTTCGTAGTTGTTTCACTCTCGTAGTCTGGATCTGCGGTCACTACCTGCCCAAAGTGGACATGTTTCCTTACCACTTCCAAAGTTTCGCTGCCTATTGTAAACAGCTGTTCCCTTCTGTGACTTTTGAACGTCACTAGACCACCTTGCCGTCTCTACTGTACGTCCACCCCAAGCCCATCACCAATCCGCGCGCATCTTCAGTGCCTTTAATTCACGATCAGGACGATCGCTCGGTGGCTCTCGGGTAACGTGACGAAGAAGATGAAGCTGGCTGTGGCGGGGGAAAGACCTTCGGTTTTTACCTTTAATAAGTTTTTGTCGATAACTGCCGCTCTTTTGTTAATGGCCCAGAATTTCTCTATGTGGCCAGCGACATCCGTATTCATCAGGAATCGCAAACCCTGGCCTCGCTAGTCCTCTAAATAAAGAGAGCGTAACACGTGCCCGCTTTCTGACACACTAAATGCTTCATCCATCCTCCTAACTTCACTGTAAGCTCCATGACATCCTGATTTGTACCCGTTAATTCTTTGAACACCACTGTTAGGTTAATCATACTAAACAAGGTTCCAGCGCTCAACGCAGCCAGGATCAGTTGCCGATGGCAGCCAGTCCAGAGCAGCAAAATATTAGCATTAACCCGCTTCGTCACAGGTCCGACTGCAGCCTTGGTAAGCTGGTCCGCAGCAACAGGAGATTTAGGGTCGGGGATTAAACAGAGGATTCGTGTACAAAGCGGAGGTTAATTATTAAACTACAGTGGCCAAATCCTGTTCTGGTGAGAGGCTACATTTCTGGGTCTTGTCGCCGGGATCAGGCCGCACACCAAGCCTTGTTATTTAATTTCATCGTCACACGGATTTTTTTTATTCAGTGGTTAACTGGGCCGAAGCGATTTAAACCAACATCCTCTTGAAGTCGAGGCTCCTGATGTGCCTCTACATCTCAGTGCAACTGAAGCCGGAATTCTCTTTAATGAGAACGCAATGCGTTGATAAGAATAAAAAACTTATGATACAAGAGAGAAAGGTGTCGATAAAATTAATGGGAAAACTTGTGCAAAAGTTGGCGCGGAGGAAACGAGCAGAGATGGCAACGCCGACGTTAGCTTGTTCTGTTCGAGTTAAGTTCTCTTCGAGTTGTTCTGTTCTGGAGGCTGAAGCATCTCTCCATTACAGCATCAAATTCCTTCTCAGCCATCAGGTAAAGATCAATTTCGTCGCTGCTCTAATGGAACCATGCTGAGAGACAGACGTGCAGCAACTTTAAGGGTTTTTGTGCAATGCGAACGACAGTTACAGTTTTCAGAAACCACGTTGCCAGGCTCTAAAAGCAAAGCCACGATTTCCACTTCCTTCTTTCAGTAAGCTGCGCAACTGTCCAACTTTCAGAGCGGAGTTCTGGGACTGGTAAACTTTAAAAATGGGCTTGCCTGTTTGTAGCTTTTCACAGACAGCGAAGCAAGGAGGAAGTCGACGCGATGCGGTGTGCGCACTCAGCCGAGATTTCTGCCGGGTGCAAGCATTCTGTACGCGCATGTACATACAGCTATCCGAAATGCGGCCCGAGCTAGGCTTAAAAGCGAAAGAGCAGAGAGAGTTTGAGCGCGGCGCCACTATTCTAGATAAAAGTTTAACAAGCACGCCTATCGTAAGAGGCTTAACGGCGCAGAAAGTTTGTATTTCCGGTTTTAGAAAAGAAAATACATTCTTCCTTTTTACTTCCTGTTTTTATTTTTTCACCTCTTGGTGTGTCTTAAATTCACCGTTGTCTTATGATGAGTAAATATTTATTTCACGCATGTCGGTTTTGATTTTCGCAGCTGGCCGTAGCTTTCCGTGCCCTAATGAACGAAGAGTAAGAACGACTGAATGATGTGTTCGGTACGTCAGGGCGGAAGAAATGACGGGTCGTTAGACATGAGCGTCGCGTTTTGACGCCGGACATGCCACGGTGTAGTGCTTGAAATATTTCTGCCGCGCCGCCGCTGTTTGCTGGTGGGAGGGGGCTCAGTTCTCATTAATTGCCAAGGCATAAAGCATCAGTGACCATAGAAATCTTTAAGCGTTTTGAATTTACATGCCATAAGAAAATTTACGCTGTTCATCGGTCCCATGTTTAAAATTTGATACTTGTTAGCATTGTGATTAAGTGGAAATGATTTTTTTTAGGTCAATAAAACACTACCAGTGTTGAAGTGACACGCTCTGCACCCTAAAAAACGTGGAGCCACAAAACCTGAACAAACGATTGCAGGAAATCGTGCTTGGTAAAGGAGATAATGTGGCAGGCGATCATGCCATGTGCTTCGACAAATACGCGTCAGCATCCAGTTAGAGCTTCTCGGTCTCACTGTAGCTCAATGGATTCTTTTTCCTCGCGTTGGTGCAGGTGCCCAAGCCGTTGCTGTTGGTTGCGGTCGGTCTTCGTCATCCCCAAAACAAGAAGGAAGAAATTGCGTGCGTCCTAAGGGTTCGAAATAAGGCGCAGAATTGATCTGACGTGACGCGAGGACTACGACGCATGCGCTGATCGTGGCATCGTATTACGAGAAGTAATCAGAGAGTGTCACGCAAGTATTCCTTGGCATCCCCGCGCCCACGAGAGCCTGTGCGGTGAATTCATTAAGCGAGTCAGCTGAAGCTTTTGCGTTTCGTATACCTGACGTTTTGCAAGCACTCACTGGGGAGACGAAGTCTCGGACAACTTAAGACGGTCGATTTGCCGAAAGAGCTCCATTGCGCTGTCGCAATAAATATTAAAGTCTACTTACGAGCGCGACTGCAAAAACCATTTCCTGTCCTCTCTTTCACCCTCTATTTTTAATTTTCTTTAATGTTCGGTGTTTGTTTTTACTTTTTATTTCCATTCTTTATTTGCTTGTTCTTTTTGTTTGTTTTTCTTATTTATTTCTACGTCTTATTTTCATTTTTTTATTTTCACTTTTGTTCTTTGCTTCTTTTTTTTATTTGATTACATGTTGCTTAAGAACTGACGCTTAATAAACTTTTACATTTTTTTTGTTTTATTTAACACACAACTTACGATTGACAGTTCGCGGGGACAACTTCTACCTGCAACTTCTTTCCACGCCACTCATGAACCAAGAAAGGCTTACGCCCTAAAAACGGCTCTTCAGTGTGTGCAGTGCTGCGTAAGTTTTCTGTAGGCCCGTCTGGCAATGCAGCGCCGGTTGTTTTTCTGTTAAATTAACAGGAAACACACATATACAATAAATACAGCTTGAAGTGAATAAGTCAACGCTAGCCGTTCTGTGTAGTGATTATGCTCTAACATTCCACATACTTCTGAATAATTAATGATTGTAGCTTAATTCTTTAGTTGTGTTCATAATCCTCCCAACATCTCTAGCATAGTGATGCAAGAAACGCTAAGAAAACTTAGGATTAATATTAATGAGTCAGTTTCGTTGCTTCCCCTTTAAGAGAAATAAGCGATTGAGACAAAAAATACAAAGGAAATAGTAAATAGCCTCGCCTACGACGGGCGAATACCAAAGAACACAAAGACAATACAAAGAATGACGAATCAACTTGAGCTTTGCAGTCCTGCATGACTAGGCAATGATAGAAACGTGTAGCAAGATATTCGTGCTCACTTTACGAAATATGAGGCGCTTTTCCACTCTAGGGTATTTGGTGCGTACCCACATTAGGCCTTTCTGCGTTATTTTTGGCAGTTAACTTGCCCAATCACAATGGCACGGAATAAAATAACAAATATGACAGATTGTAAGGATCATTACAGAAAAAAGAAGACGTCTGGCATGCGCAAACTCTTTAATTTTTCAGAGAACATGTAGAAAAACTACAATATTTATTATTCTGAGCAACCTTCGACGAACGCTCTCTGGTGTCAATCAGCCAGAGTTAGGAACGCTGTGAAGAGTGGAGAGGGGAACGGTGTGAAAAAAGGCAGACGGAATGCGGTAAGACAAACGAACATTCTCCATATGGCCTAGTTGGGATAGCGATTTGTCGGAGCGCAAACTTGGAAAAACAGATTTGCATAATTTTAGATATGTCACCTATGGGAAGCGCCTTCGAGAATGCGCCCGTCTAGCGCATCTCATTTTCCGTTCTGTCTCTAATTTGTGCCGCTGTTTTTCACTGTCATGATTACTTCACCGTTGGAGATGCATTAGGAAGAAGACTTGCAGGGTCGTGTTTGATTTCTGCGATAGCTCCGATTAAAAAAAAACACGTTTACTGGGTAGTTTCGTGTTTATTCAGGGCCCTTCTGAGCGACACAGCTGTAGCTGGAGAACGGTGCAGCGGTTTTGAGACTGTGCTGCAATGAGCCAATCACATAGTAAGCCGTGAACGTGTGTCCCAGTGAAATCTCTTCGTGATTGTCTAGTGGCACCGTGTTAGCCCATCAGAATAGGCCAATGATACTCTGTCAAATGCATTAGCGAATCACGATCGAAAAAGTTTGCTAGTTCTCTAGTTCGGCCCTTATTGGTTTATGGAGACTGCCGCTTTAACAACGCTGCATCATTTTAGCGAGACAGAATGCAGGGTAGCGGGACGGATTTCTGCCGTTTTGTGAGGGGTCGGCATCGTCGTTCGTTGAATCAACAGTCAGCTTCTGTGTGTACAGACGAAGGTTCGCATCAGCAACATCGATACAAATGCTGATGAGATGCGGGTAAGAATCCACAAACGCTCTAACACAAACGGTAGCTTCATTTGTTACCTGGCTACAGACCTCTGATAAAAGAGCTTTGTGCTGCTGATTAAAGATCAAGCTAGCGGCGCGCGTTTGTGAAGAGCAAATATGCACTCGACTTCAATTTTGAAGCGACAGGCCTGTAAGAAAAGACACGGAAAAAATGAAGGGAGCGTTAGATAAACAAGTTCTCGGGTGAAATTTCAGTTACAAGAATTAGCGGGATTGCGATCGGACGCGACGATAAACAGACCAAAAACCTTTAACTTTATTCTATCTCAAGAGCACATTCAACAGGCGTTCAAAGTCATTAACAGGCAGGAAAGATAATTAGGGCAATGAGGGCATTGCACAAAAGTTTTCTGCTGTATTGCAGAGGCTGGTGTGATTTTCCGTCAGCCGTGTCTCTAATTTCAGTGACTACTCAGCGTAAACTTCGCGAAAAATATTATACGACACAAGGCGGACACCTAGAGCCCATTGTTTCTCAATTTGACCTTTGGACTGCAACAAAAATAAAATGTTCATTATCTTCACTCAATAAAAAGCATCGATTTCTTTCTTTATTAATTGTTACCGGGCAGTTCTACTCCGAACAGAGACTAAGGGGACCATAATTATTGGTGGACGTTAAAAATATTGTTTAAAATTTGATTAGCTGTCCCCTCTTCCCTGGACCATGCCCTAAACGAGGAAATCGCGTGATGTGTCCACAGCTTCTCTCAGAGCCGAGGCTTCACGTCGTTCTGCTAGAATCTCAGAGCAGATTGCTTCGGCTTGTTTACATCCGGACAACGCGGATTAGAAGATCCGTTATGTCATGCCTTGATCACATTAAGCACGTGGCTGCTTAATAACCAAAAAAGTTGGCAGCACCAGTCGGCGGCCCAGTTCTTAAGCGGAGCTTTTGTTGGCTGATTGTCAAATCATAACTGATTCTACAATTCTTTTCTGAGTATCAAAGAGGACATCGTTAAACCTGAAGCACAATATTTGAGCCTCCCGAGAACCAAGTTTCCCTCGGCGACTTTAATGCGAAATGCTAGCATATAAAAAAGTCACCCTCGCATCAATTTATACAACGCATAATTTAAATCTTCGCGGTCGTTGAGAGCTTGGTCTACAACCTAATAAGTGTGGGCGTGGAAAATACAATTTTACGCTGGAGAATGGCAGGGGAGGTGAGGGATGGGAAGTGTGCATTAACGCTGTACTATTTGCGTGTAGAAGCACTTTCGCAGATTAAGTGCTTCTACACGAGTAAGCACAAAATGACTTCGAAGCACATGATTATGTTCTTCTGCCATGAGAAGCCTTATATTTTCTCGTGCTCATTATTTTCGCATTGACAATGCTACAAGGAGCTAACTGTTTATTTGCAGGACAGGGATTATATGCGAAAGTGTACCCGACGTGTCCTTTCCTCGTGTGGGACCCCAAGTTTGTTTTGAGGCTATGGTAGACTTGTGGCACAATGTAGGTTTAGGTATTAAAGACGTATTTAGAGTTAGACACTGTTGTTTTTAACTTTGACATTATTTCACTGAAATCAGACCGTGTTAACATTAAACACTCATAAGTTTTCAGTCCTTTTGCATATATAATGAAAGGCGTTATTCTCCGGTCTTCAATTGTGCCATCATTTTGCAAGCCTTATTAACAAATTACTTACCCTGTTTTCATTGTTATGCTTGTAATGTGAACAAAATATACTGAACATTGTACAGTACTGTCCCGCAGTGGACATGGTCAGAATAATGATGATGATGAGGAGAATGACCGCACAGTGCACAAATAAGCACAATGGAAGCTCGTTCCCTGAGGGGATGCAGTGTAATACTTTACGCAATATTGCATCCTCGTGCAAGTGATAATGATAAAATAACTGGCGGGGTTGCGTCGAGAGCCGATATATTATATTTAGTTGTAAGTTTGGCGCTTCTTCTTTAAATTATTCGATTTCTCTGTTTGCTATGCGCTAAAAAAAGAAATTTTCTTCGAAGTTATTTAGACCTCTTTACCAGTGGGTTTAAAGACTAGTTGGAATGGAACGGATAATTGATAGGACTTCTAATAGGTGCGAGCTCCAAACGTTTTAGGGCGCTAACACTAGATGCCTTGATAGCGTAAGAGCTGTCATGTCTGGGGGTGAAGCTTCGGAGTAAATCTGTTAAGCTCGGGTAAGTTCAGCGGAGCGCTGCGACAGCTTCAGCCAACAGGAAGAAGTTCGGGTAAGCACGGAGGAGCTTCGCGCCAGCTGCAGTCAATGGCAGGAAGCTCGAGTACGCTCGGAGGAGCGTCAGCTGCAGCCAATGGAAGGAAGGCGTCGCACCAGTAGCGGAAGCGAATATGAAAATGAACGAAAAAATTACGGAGGGCCCTTAAGAATACCTACTTCCTTTGAATGCGAAAGCATTGTTTCATCGTGAGCTCGGTTCCGAGGTTCATTAAAAATGCTCCCTCTCTAATGACACACCTAATCATTAGCATATAGTTGTAAGGGAACGCATATACTACGTTCTAGTTTATTCGTCAAGAAGTAATGTAGTTTTGTGGCCTATGGCTGCCTGCTCACGTCGAGATGTGAAGCTGCTTGGTTAAATTACTCGTACTTCCGGAATTTTATTTTGTGCGTGCTGTATACGTCACTGTATTATGCTGTGCTGTTGACGTCATGCGAGACGATTCTGACGTCACTGGAGGCTTTTCGAACCACGGCTGCTGGTCAACGCCGCGGGGTTTCGTTGCCATTGAGCCATAGAATCATTTCGCATTAGAAATGTACTTGCGTGTACATACAAGAGCCAGAAAAAAGAGCCGAAAGATGTAGTCGCCAGGGGAAGGTGCAGTGCATCCAACAGTACATAATGGATAAAAGCTGCCCTTCGAAACATGCCCAAGCCGAAAAACGTCTACGGAGAGCTGAGCAGCAACGTAAACGAAAAGAGCGTCAACATGAGCCAACCAATCTGGGGTATGTAGCAAGGCGGCCAGCGAAAGCAGACCGGCGAAGACAATCTAGCCTTGCTAAATGGGATGCAAAACAGGTTAAGAGTGAGAAACGCGAAAAAACATTGCTGGCGGTTTAGCATTGCTAAGGACGGAATATGGTGCGAAAGTAGGTTTTTGCGGGTGAACACCAACGTCGCGTACATGAAAGCGCGATTGAGGTGTCCACTGACCCAGGGAACCAAATATGTGCCTTTCGTTTCTTCAACATCAACGCATTCTACAATATTGTGAAAACGAGCGCCAATGAACCAGTTTACACCAGCGGCCTATTGCTCCAGATCTGCGTTTCTGTCAAAACGTTGTCAAAGAAAACGAAAGCCGCTTACATCTCCTTGCCACTACCGCCACGTAGCTCAAAGCCTGATTGGTGTGCCAACCGACCCAGGGAGCCAGTTATGCGCGAATCTTTTCCTTTCGTGAGTTTTTGCGTAAAGTTGGAATTTGATAAAGACGACTACTTGCAACCCACAGCGCGAGAGTGTGTTGCAGCTTAACATGAGGTATGATCGGCTGTGGCGATAACATAGTGTTCTCATGCAACCGCCAGCAAAGCTGATCTGTGCGCGCTGTCGCGATTCGGAAACCAAGTCGTGGCAATACTTACTTTATTTCTGCAGGTAGTTGAGACCCTTAGAAACACATCCGCTTCTCCAGGATGGCTAGTGAAGTAGTTTTTTAGCACTATAAGAGCGAGGAAGAAGAGTCGCTTGACGAATTCGCCGAAGGATTCTGCAATCGAAAATCGTTCAAATATAACTTCAGATATCTCTGGCGAGAGGGAGTGACGACTCGAACAGCAAGGAGCAGTTCAGGCAGCTTATAGGAAGAAGAAAGCAGAGGAACGACAGTAGAAACATTTTGGTTGCCAACTCGCGTTTGAAGCATGTGAAATTAAATAAAAATAAACAGAACTAAACTAGGGCAAACCTGATAGCGCACTGAAGTCGCATGTATGCTAACCAGGTAAATCAAGGCCATTTTTTTGCTCATTCGGGCTACCTCCTAATTATGTATTGTTACTCTTCCAAAGATAATGTCGGTTTTATGGTTTCCGTGCGCTCCATTGCACAGTTCGTTTTTGCAAGCACGTACTGAGGGGGGGGGGGGGGGGGGGGGGGGGGGGCTCTGATTCAGCGACTAATACAAGAGGGGTGCTAAAGCCACGATATCTGGGCTTGCCTCTCACCAGCTGGCCACCGCTCTGTCACTGCTAGTACCTCTTCTATATTATCTGCCTGTCGGCAATGACCTGACGCAAAATCGCTCTAAACGCAGCTCGCTCCCTTCGGCTCCAATGTTCCGCTTGCTCCGGTTCCCCATTACCCATTTCTTTTTCTTTGCCCCATCTGGATCTTTATAGGATTGGGTGCCATGCGAAAACGGTAGCCTATTGGCGAGGAACGAATGCTGCAGCAATTTTTTTTTTGCTAAAAGCTTCCGTAATATTGTATCCAGATCGTTCGCCCGGAATAGATGGCATTAATGTAGATGCCGCCATTATATCTATCGTCTTTTTTTATCTAAAAGGAGCCGACTATCAATGGGATTACCCGCCAGGCATGATCTCCTGTTCGCCTGATCTCAGTTAACAGCACCTAAGGCCAGTCAGGTTGTGTTAATCAAGGGCATAGCATAAACGGTCATTGACTAAGCTCCCAAAAAAATAGAAAAGAACTCTGCCTTATCAATATAGCAGTTGACAGCACTGCTCTAGTGCTTAGGCCTCACCTCCAGTTTGAATCTGTGAGATAGATCTCGTAATAATACTGAAGTCAAAGCATAACGTGAAATTTTTCCACCTGTCCTTGCATAATTATTAAAATTTGGCTGCATGCAATACAATTTCTCATGCAGAAGATTCAGCAGACGATTCTGACAGCTCACCTGCGCTGGAAGCGACTCGACTGCTTCTACAGCAAATATAAAGCTGACTTGACGAATTTGACCTACGCTTAAACTAATCTGACCTGAGGACTTTTGGAGCTTCTCTTTTTATACTTACTCAATATTTCTACACGTCTATGACTGGTCTAGTTTCTCCTCTACCTTTCCGTCAGCGCGGTTCCCCTTCGAACCCTGCAGGTCACGAAACTTTACCTGACACCAGTCAGCGACATTGTATTTTCTTTCTCCTCTTACATGAGTGATGGTACGCAGATATTCAGATTCGGTTAGACTAATTACTCGAATCAGATTCGGTTAGACTAACTGCATATGAAATATTCATCCGTACCAAACTTGAATATAAATCGCCTGTTTGAAACCCGCATCAAGAATACCTAATCCAGGGCATTAGAAGCAATTCAAAATCGAGCTGCTGGTTTTCAAAACATTCAAACATGATTCTTGGCTGAGCGTTACGAATATCAAATCTTCCTTGGTCTAACTCCCCGGTCATTACGGCGTAAGATAGCAAGACTTTGTCTATTTCATATACTTTATTATGATTTTCCTCAATTACGTGAGAGCCTTATTCTGCCCCCCCCCCCCCCCCCCCCCTTGAGATCTCCCGACGTTTGTTTAATTGCAACAGTGTTCAGTGTATTCATGGTAGCACAAACGCTTTCAATAATTCTTTTTTTCCCACTGTTACATCCGAGTGGAATGTACTGCCTGATGATATTGTCAATGAATCCAACTGAGTAAAATTTAAAAACTTATTGATTGCTTGTTTCTCTCCTCAATTCCTGTAAAAACCTTTTATTTGCCTATTTATTGCCTTGTTAATTTCAATTCGTTTACTTTGTTTATTTGTGCTTGCATTTATACTTGTGTTCTACCTTTGTGACCCGTTATTACCATTTCACCCCTCCCTTTATGTAATGCCCCATTGGGGCCTTTAAGGGAAAATAAATTATGATGATGAATGATGATGATAAATGCAGTTAATAATGCATGGTTTCCAACATTCCAGGTCCTGTCCAGCATCCGCGTGCAGAGGCTTATTCCTCTCATTATGTGTCTCAAAACACTCGTAGCAGCAGTGCTTCCAGGACGCAATAAAGATCGCCCAGGCGTAAAAACCACCGCATCAAAGTCAGAAGCCCCAACAGTTAATGCGACACCAGCCGTCCGGCATCGACATTTCCTGAGTCCATCCCACCCCGCTACATGTTTGCCATCTGCACTCAACGGCTACACGAGGGAAGTAAATTGCATTGCTGGCAAATTTCCTTGTCAATTATAAATCAGATTTGGCCTTCACTGGTGAAAAGCGTTCGCTCAATAAAACACGTTGCGGGGATAGTTGTTGATACATTTTTCTTTTCCTGAAATTAAACGGCGCATAGTTGGAGTCAGTGTTCGTCCTGTCATGTCTTCCTGTATAGTCGTCTAAATATGCAGCGCTGTTTATTTCAAGAAATGAAAAAACATTGATGAAGACGAAGCAAAATTAGGAAGCGTGCGTGTCTGTTCTCTTCCAAACACTCTGATCGCAAACGTTCTTTCTTTTGCACATTCTTGATGACTCGCGCTGCAAGAAGTAAATCGTCAGTTTTTCTAGTTATAGCGAGAGTGAAAGGGAAAGAATTTCGATAATGAGTGCAAACTAAGCGACTCGTTAGGCTGCTCACACAGGAGGTCGTTACTTTTTTTTTTTACCCCGTGGCTCACGCCTTTCTCTATGAAGAGTTGTCCAAGAATGCTGCTGCTATCTTAACAGGCCACGAACAGGCCACGAACAGTGAAACACACCATCATTTAGACAACATTCGTGCAGACTTATCTTTTCATTACGCCTGTAGTGGAAGCACATCTCTTGAACTGTTTTGACAGCTACCGTATGGCTTTTTTTCTTTTTTCACAGCCATAATGCCTCAGAAGCGAACGCAGTCCTAAGAGTGGAGCATAATTATTTGTAAACACTACCGCACTCGGGTAAAGTAAACCGCTGCTTTTCTGCCTCAACGTATAATGACGTTTCCAAACGAGGAAAGAGCTCTCCGGCGATGCACTCTAACTTGAGTGGGTAATGAGGGCTTCGCTTCGGCGCTAAATTATAATCTGGGTACGCTAGACAACAGACCCAAACAAGATTCTACCGTACAGACGGCGAGGAAATGCGACAAAAACAGAAAACCCACTTCTTCGAAAAATATTCCAGAATATGAGGCACAAGCAAAGTGGGCGGCAGCAAACTCTTACGGGAAAATGGCTCCGAGATACAACTGGGAGAAAAAAAAAAGACGCCAGCGATAAAAAACACACTCAAGAGTGGCTACGCTTTAACTGGGCCAACTGGCTTCCATTGAAGAAGCCCTCTGAAAAGCCACCGACCCCTGCCCAGTCGCGCCAGCGCTAGTATAAGCTGCTCAGGAACCGAAGGTGGAAAAAGGCCTGGCTGTTGGCTTGAACCAAAGGGCGAAAGAACAGGAGACTATTTAATCTCCGGGCCCATTAGCATGCATTAGTGAGCCCTCTCACTGCTTATGCATTATGGAAAGAAAGAGTAAAAAATGTACGCACAGCCTCGAAAAGTTGCTGAGCGCGTGCGCAGCAGAGTGGACAGGGAAGGTAGAAGCTGAACACGAAGTGGAGAGAGAGAGAAGAAAAACAGGAAGGCGAGACTTGTAGCGGGATAGAGGAGCAGAGAGAAAGAAGGGTGGAAGAAAAACGCCCCTCATTATGACGACGCGTTAATGCATCAGGGTGCTCCCACGCACGCGCAAGAGTTGGCACTCGCTTGCACCGTTGTCACTGCTGCCACTGGCACTTCTGGTACAAGAGCGCCAGGAGGCCGCCTCGGTGGCGCGTTGCAGCTCTCCTCAAAACTAGTACCATCCTGCCTTGCATGTCGCACGGCCCTCTTTTTTTCCCAGCAAAAGTGGCTGAAGCACGAGCTGAGAGAAGCTTATGTTCTGCCGTTATTTCTGCGATATCCCCCGCGGAGTGGCACTCCAGTGGTAAGGCCTCCCCTGACGTGTCCTAAATATGCGCTCTCCAATGCCCCCCTCCCGTGATCCCCATTTCGCAGGATGAGTGGTGAATTTTTGATGCAGTTAGCTGTGTGCGGCGTGTGCGGTGTTGCAAGTTATGCGTGGGTAGGCTTCTGTGTTTACGTTCAAGAAGGATAGGGCAACATGCAATTGTTACTGTTGCATCAGGTTTTCGTTAATGGGACTGTGGTATGACTTTACTACTTTTCTGATTTCATCACGTTTTGAATTCACCTGTGTTAGTTTTGTCTCTTTTTTGTACCTTTCATTTTGTGCTGTTCTTTTCTCCGTTTCAATACTGAGATCATGGCAACGGTAGCGATTGCACATAAAACGAACTGCTGATCTTTTTATCCGTTCAAGATTCTTATTGCCTTTATTAGTGAAAGAATCCCAATCTTCCCAGGTGTATTTCACCGAGATCTAATTATATAATGGGCAGAAGCTTTACCCCGGAGGGGCAGTAGTTTAATCTCTGTTTGACTTGACCGCGCTTGTGCGTTGCGGAAGCGCAGATATTATCAATACGGGGGATCAGCTATTGTGCTTGGTCATTGTTACGCCCAAATATTCGTAACAGTCAATCTGTGTTATCGAGGTCTGCTTGATAGCGTATTGGCAAGGAAAACGAAACTTTTTATTTGTTATCAAAATTAAGTTGTATAATCCAAATAATACATGAATTATAAACAGATATCTACTTTTTATTTTATATGCGACGATGTCAGTTTGATGGCAGCATCAGAGGAAAGCAGCAAGTGGCCAAACACATAAATCACAAGATCATCTGTCTTAGTGTCGTTGATAACCTACACCACTCGCAGCACAGACACACGCACATACACGCACACACACACACGCACGCACACGCACACACGCACACACGCACACACGCACACACGCGTGCACGCACACACACACACACACACACACACACACACACACACACACACACACACACACGCACACACACACACGCACACACACGCACGCACACACGCACGCGCGCACAAACACACACATGCACACACACACATGCACACGCGCACGCGCACGCACGCGCACGCACGCGCACACACACACACGCACACGCACGCACGCGCACACACACACACACACACACACACACACACACACACACACACACACACACACACACACACACACACACACACACACACACACACACACACACACACACACACACACACACACACACACACACACACACACACACACACACACACACACACACACACGCACGCACGCACGCATACGCACGCGCGCACACACACACACGTTAAAATCCAAAAACAAGCAGGGAGAACTTACGAGGAAGTGAGGTGAGCGCGAGAAAGACCCGGCGCAGTGCTCCACTGCAGGGATACGCTTTGGCGCCACGTTGCTCTGACAAACGGGACGGCGCGGTCCGCAGTGAACGCTCTGCGCGCTGCACCATGACACCGCCATTTGTCCTCCGCTATCCCATTCGCGTGCTGTCCCGAGTGCACTACCTTGCAAGCTGACGCCGGAGCTAGAATTTCGTGGCGCAGTTTTCGGGGAATAAGGCGCGCACCCAGTCCCTTCTACACAATCCGAATCTGTGCGTACCTGGCCGGTGTGCAACGACGCGGTTGTCAACAACAGCGACGCACGGGCATGGAATGTCGCCTACAGCGGGGCGGCGCTAGAAATGCGGTCTGCTTGTGCGGAGGCGGAAACGTGCTCGCGTGATACTTTTGCGTCCTTAAAACTGCTTCTGAAAACATCCTGCTCTTGCTAAGAAAAAAAAAAGGTATGAGAGACACTAAAGCAGCGTTTCTATTTTCGACCCTAGACACCTGCACAATTCCGACATGCAATTATTTCTCAGGGCTGTAAACACTATGCCGAATAAACAATATTCACAATTCAGCCGCAAGGCTGGTTAGTATAAAACCAATTTTGAGCTGAGTTCGTTCGACCCCGCAGTATTTTCAGTCACAAAGGGTTCTTTAACATGCACTAACAATGAGACAGCACACTGGCGACTTGTGCATTTTGCCTTCATCATAACGCGGCCACCTCACAGGCATTCCAATGAACGACTTTGAACTCAGTGGCTTAACACCAATCCGATCAGCCACAGCGATGGGTCGAAAGTTTTGGGTTTGATGTCCTTGCCTGTAGTGCATCTGCAGATTGCTAGCTATACTCAGGTCTGAACAGCTTTATCAATACGAGTCTTCTAAGGTGACATCTGTTCCTGCTGGCACAAACAAAAGTTCCTCCCCTGGACTGCGTACGTGCATTTGTGTTGGGCTTCGAATTTCTCCTTGTTTAACTTAGAACGACTGAACAATAATGGCGCATATTAAGGAAATGAACAAGGTTAGAGGAAATAACGAACCAAGCTCACACTAACCTGTATTCCTGAAGAGGAGACGAGGTAGAAAAAAAAAGCGTATTTTTATCTCCTACTGTGGATAACAGGCTCGCTTATCGACCCATTGGTCTACAAACCACTCTTGGGACAGTTGGTCATTTGCTGAGCAGTCGGTGTTGGACAATTTGGTAAAAAAAAATGACGAACAACTAAAAGGCACGCAAGTAGAGGCTGCCCATCGCTAATAGCACTTTAAAGTTGGTTGCAAACATACATACGTTTAGGGGCCCAACAATAACCATCTCGCACGGAAGGCCATTTCATCACCTGGTCGAGTGCCTCACTTCGACAAGCAACATTGCCTAAGCTTATATTAGAAAAAGTGCCAATAATGAAGTGCTGTAAAGCACGAACGGCATTGGCCACTAGATACTAATCTGATGACGCTAACTGTAATTTCCTATCTACTGCTAAAATCTCGGATATTGGAAATGTGGTGCCTTGTTATGATGACGAACAGAAATGGTATAGCGTCGACGATAGCAAGTCTTACATTCGCCTATCTACGCACAAAATAATAAAGATGAGGCTGTTTCAAAAAAACTATTCTATGCCCTTGGAATGCAGCTGATCTCTTTGAAACCAACCTTTCTCACATAATTGTTGGTGGCGTCGTTTAACTAAAAGGTTAAGGAAGCAAAATGGCAAGGGTAATAAAAACGACCGTTCTGACGGCGAGATGCGGCACGCGCGCCATCTAGGGTCAATCTAGAGAACCCCAACTCCAATTTTACTTAGCAGGTATCTCTAGAAAAATGGAGGGGGGGGGGGCAAAAAGAATAAAAACGGAGTCTAATAGGCTTTCACTAAAATAAGGTCATTTCTCAGTAATAAACGCGCAAACAGCTTCATCAGCTCGAATGGCTGTGAACGGCTGCTTGGATGATGGCAGATTTATTTTCAAATTTTTTTGAGGTGAGGACTCGGCTACGTGCGGTACCTAAGTGGGGATCACAAGACTCAAGAATTAGGCAACGTACAGAAGTTTCTTCGACAGTTAGTATATTAGTATTAAAAGAAACGTCAACAACAGATGCGAACTGTGTGGATACATTTGATTTCCCCAGGCACTCTTACTGAGTGTCGTGAAAAACAGGACTTCATCACAGCAGTCAATCTCTTTACCTTGGTATTGAAAGCAAAATGAGACCACATCTCGACTTAATGCTTCTTTGTCCGATATCTTCTGCAGCTCAAAATCGCTCTAGCGCCAGGACTGCGAAGCTTTATTTACCCCATCTTGTTGCTTATTCCCTCATGTGCGCTTACTAAGATTTCTAACGATATTTTCAAACTACGCCTTTTTAGCATATTTGTAAAACCGAGGAGGCCGAGAACTAAAATCAACGGATCATTTTTTTAAGCAAATACAGTACGCTAATTGAAACCAGATTCATTGCTCGAATGAAACGGCACGAGCTCATTCCCAATTTTTTTTTGTTTTTTAATCGCATAAACCACATTTAAAAGCATATTACTGGAAAGCACGAGAGCCCTTCGAGAATCCTAACAATCCGGATTATTAGAAGTGCTTCGCTGCCATACCTGTATTGACATTTACGACAGCGTTACATCGAGGTAGATACTAAAGCTTCATGAACATCCACTTCTGTTTTTATATTTTCCCGCGTATTCGCACCTAAAAAAAGAACTAAAGAGAACTGTGCTCCAAATAAATTCTCACGCTTTCCTTGCCCTGCTGCCTGTAACAATATAGTAATATTACTTCGAAAACAATAGAACCCCCATCAGAAATAAATATGTCGTCGGAAGCTAAATTCGTGGATGGCCGGAGGGAAGTGATCTCACCAGACCGGAGCGCTCCCATTGGCTGATTGGTTGCAAGGAACACGACCAAACCGCAGCATTCTCATCTCAGGAGGGGAGTAACGTCGCTTGCGGTATAGGAATAAACAACGGCAAACACTACCGTGTTTGCACCACATAATAGAAATATGTGTCCCTGCAAATTTTTTGTTACTTCTGCCTCGTTTTATTCAGTCTTTTCTGAGGTAGCCATGTTCCTAAATATTTACAGACATAAAATACAGCTGCACTTGAGGCTTCTGAAAACGATACCTTCTGTAGTTCTATGTAGTATCACAAAGTGCTGGCCAGAACACATTCCAAATATTGTTTGACTTCATCTGGCATAAGCACACGTATAGGAACCTTTCGTTATGCATGCAATAGACACATAGTGGTAGCTGTTTTTCTAATTATGCTGAAATGTTCGCACATTTGTTCGGCAACTTTTGAGTATAAGTGAAGGACTTACTTGAAGGAATAAAAAATTTACTCACTATATTTATTTTAATTGTGTTCACTGGTATGAAGTACTGAATATATTGATCCATCGCACGCATAGAGTGACGTAGCAGTGTTTCGTAGCCTCCGTAATCCGCGGTAAAAAATGGGTATCGATGCTAGCTTTTTACATGGCAAATCGGCTGGTGACGGCCGCACCTTCATTTCCGTTTTGGCGCCTTCTAATTTCTAAACACTTCATTTTCTGTGCAATCGGTTAACTCTTGATGAGAACGCGGTACACTATCAATAAAGCATATTTTTCCTCACAGTCCCTTCAGGATTAGTTTGGAATACAAATATCTAGAACAGGCTTCAATTACAGAATATAATTTGGACGCAGTTTGGCACCTAGGAAATGTGAGATATTTTCATTAGAGATTTCGTCGCTATTAGAAGAAGCTGCCTGTAATTGGATTAAGATCAACTGAAGTAATTATTTTGCCTGCGTATGTAACCAAATTGGCGCGAACGCTTCCCGTTTAGTGAAACAGTTTTGTCTCAAACCCGGTATCTCTGTCGCACTTGCCGCCAGTTTTGTTCATAGATGAAAGGAGGAAGCAAGCTCTGATTCCGACTTATTTAAATGAGGAAAACATTGATAAATTCCTCCGCAGAAAATCATCTGTGTCGATTGTGACAGCGATAGTTCTACGTACCCCGCCGCTACATCCTCCTTCGCACCTTCGCCTCACTATGAACAATACAAAATTATCCGCTGCTGGGAGCCATGCCCTCTTCGGTAAAGCCTCATTTCTTTTTAGGGTCTCACTGCAGGGCTGCATGAGACATCTACACGGATTATGGTCCAGCACATCGGCCACAGACATACCGATCCTACCACCTGCACAGGACTCATTCTCAATAGTAAACCCTTCTCCACACATCTGGACAGGAACACAAGTGGCCAGCAACTGAGTGTTTTCAATTAGAATATACCCCATTCACTCCGTGAAGGACGGCGAAGACGTGAATACGAATGCCGAGTAAGTCCATAACGTTGGTGTGAATATACTTGCAGCCCTTTCGGCACTTTGAGTTTGGCTTTCTCTCAGTACAGGCGCTTTGACAACAGAGCACCCTTTACAGGGCAAAATCTCGGAACGCTATCAATGGAGTTCAAATAAAACCTATTTACATACACCCTCCATTCCTTTCTGGAATTTCTGGAGCAGAGCTTCTAAGTCACATTTAACGCTATTGAGTGCTTTTCATATTGCATACTTTTCTTTGAAGTCTCAAATGAAGTTGCCTGCATTTCTCATTGTACGAGCTCCATGCATTATCATGTACATAAAGATGTCCTCATCAGCAGTAATTGTTGCACGAGGCGAATGATTAGCTGTCAACCAATACGATAACAACAATGTGCGGTGAGTTACTATGTCATAGGATACGGTGAAAGGAACGCTCAAGGCACCACCATCGGGGGCCTCTGTTACTGCGTGGTATAACCAATAAAATAAATCAGGAACTTGACCGAAAGCCCTTGGTAAGTTTCGTGCAATTTATATAGACACATATCACACGCAATAGAACTTCATTCAATTCATATTATTAATTCTATGAAAGATACGTTTGGCTGGAGACTGCTCATCGAATGCATATAAAAGGAAAAATGGTTTCCTTGTAAGGGCCGGGGAATTGGCTTGATTGGTATGGATAAAAAAAATGATACATAAAATATTAAGGTTAAATATGTCGATAACTTAAAATAAACGAAGAAAATTTCAACATTTCCACACGAAAAAATAATTAACTCTAGCTCTCAAATTCCTGAATGGTAACGGATGCTCAAGTGGTCGAAAACTGCATGCAACGAGTTGCGTACAATTCTTAAGTTGCGTACAATTGACGGACTCAGTGCATTTATGCGGTGATCATTCTAATATTACTGGGTGTTGCGCGAAACGCAGGTGACCGGCGTAGCAGCCTTGCATGCGTTATAGGTAACGATAAACATTTAACCTGATTTGTGCGATTTAGAATCGCTGTGTTACAACTCGGCAAAAGGATCACAAAAATTGGAATTTAAAATCTGGCTCAATAAAGCTCAGATATTTTTGATAACCATCTATTGGTTGAGATAGCAAAAGTTCTGAATCCGGCAAAAAAACACGTCGTGAAATTCTCTTCAATTTTTATTCCCAAGAGTTCAAGCAGGGCTTAAATATAACTTACGTATGAACATGCATTCTGTAATTTTTCACGAATAAAAACAGGCTCCTGACTTAACATTTCTGAGTGCAGGGGTTTTTTCAAATGTAACTTTGGGCCAACTGCATTAAATGACGCTCCTAATAGTTCCCAGATTTTAAGGGGTATGAATGTTTAAGGGCCATGTGTCAAATATAAATGGAAGGCTAACTGAAGCATTCTTCCGTTCAGCATTTTTGTAGAAAATGTGGATATCGACTCGAATAATCTTTATCCATAGAAATTTTCATTGAGAGGCTGCTAGTTCCAAGTTAACAATGAAGTGTTTCTGAATAATGTTTTCAAACATTACCTCCATCCTATAATAGCTAATTACAATTGCTGTTCCGTCTTCCGTGCGCTGTATCAGGTAGTTATGAGCACAGCTCGCTAGCACCAAAGACATCATAGGTGTATCTGCTCCCTAATATTTATACGGCATCCAAGACGAAAGCAAACGACTCAATACGGTATTTTCGCTTCTCTCTCAACCAGGCTCACTATTTCATTTTTTCTCTCCACTGCGTATTCCACCACATGCGTTCAAATTTAGTTCTTGAGGTGTCGCATTTACCAAAGCCTAACACACGCAGAATTGCTTCTTAGATGATTTTCGCCTACAGTTTTCCGCTCGCAAAGCCTCAACCTATCTGAACTAGGGTGGCAAAGCTGAGCTTTCAAAAAAACGCTTCTTTTGTTTGACCGCTATCAGCAACGGCCTAAACCACTGGCGATGCCACCAAATCTTCGCTTCCTGACACAGGCTCGCGCAGAACACTGCGTTCTGCTTCTTTTTCGCTTTAGATCATCATATTACACCCTATCTGGCCGTCGGCACGCTAACCAGCAAACTCCCAATGTCGAGAGATATTCGCTGACTGACAGCGTTGTTTTTGTGTTTTTCCCCTTTAGCCAGCGCTGCTCAAAAAGCACACGAAAAGCAACGCACTTCAAACAATAAAAAAGGAATAAAATTGAGATAAGGCACAAGAAGGACAGATGTGAGCACTCCCTGGCTCAAATTGAAAGATAAACATCCCGGCGTATGTCATAGCTGCCAGGGGCGGCGACGCCGCGTGGCAGTGGTGCAGAGATAACACCCGGCACGCGCCTGATGTCCGGAGATGAAGGCAAGAGCGTGGAGCTTGACAGCTGCTGCGCAGAGGAAGCGCTCATAGGAGGCCCACTCGGATGAAAAGAAGGACAATACGAAAATGAGAGACAGAAAATTCTGAAGAGCGAAGAAAGAGACCAGCTGGCCTGAGAGAAAGAAAAAGACGAAATCACGGAAGGAAGTGGGCAAACAAGCCCGGAAAAGTTATTTATCGAGCTGGAACGAATAAACAATACCGGAGACCGACAGCGGAAAATGTAATCTCCGAGTGCCTGAGGCGTTGTTCTCGTTTTACTTGTGCTGTGTTTGCGCCGACCTAGTTTCTTGCGCGTTTGCTCTGCTGCTACAGCTGTGTTCTTTGCTGATATAGTCTTGAAAGGTGCAAGGCACGGGAAAAAGTGTGGTGTAAATATATTCACATCTTCATATGCCGCTCTAGGGTTGCCGTGCTAAATTATCAGTGTAGCTTATATTGTCCGGTTACAAGTAGCGCCGCGAACGCACTAGCATGGCTCGAACCAGAGCATAAAACAAGGGAGACACCATATTTTATTTCTTTCAATCTCGTTCGAGGAGTCGCTGTAGAAACAGAGCACGAAACACAGAGAAAAGTAGGAAAACCGAAAAGAAATGATACCTAGCAAGGTTTACCAGCGGGAAAGTTTTCGGCAGAAGATGAATCTCGCCGCGCAGACGCCGGGTGCTTCGGCCTGAGCTCAAAGCCCTGCTTCTAAATGATGCCCGACAGAGCAGAAGGTGTTTTTTTTCTTCTGTAGCTTCTGATACCTTAACGAGTCTCGTCTGTATGCGTCGCATGCCGGGTATGGCTCAACGTGAAGATATACAGTGGACGGTGGTGTCTCTCGAGTGTTTAACTTAACCATAATATACCACGCGTAACAGAGCACACAGTTCTTGTTGTGTTCTCTTCTAGTTCCTGCGAAAAAATAGAACAGAAATAACCAGCTAATTTTGTTCGGCACGATCCTAGACTAGTAGTGCCCGGACCTTGTTTAGTTTATTTAGTTTTTCAGTTCCTACAATCTCCTGCGCCATCTGCCCGCACGAGCCGCTCACGAGACAGAAAAGAAAAAAGATTAACAAAGGAAAACACTGAAAGAAAGGAGAGAAGAAACAACCAAAGAGAAACAACGGGGGCGCGGATTTTAAAGACATCATGGGGTCGTCAAGTTAGCCGTTGAAAGATTCCATTCATAGCGCTCCCCTGTTGCGTGCCTGTTTTGAATTAATGAACCAGGCTTATGAAGGTCCTCTTTCTCTCAGTTTTTTGTTCCTACGTTTTTACGCGAGGTACGCTATGCATTCAGTGTCTGCACGCCAATGTTTCGAACTGCGAGGCGTGAAAAAGGAGCCCGGACACGCTTTATTTTTGTGGCTGGAGGAAAATTAATTTGGATACAGAGCAAGCTCGTTAGGGAAGTCTGAGTGGGCGTATTTTTCTCGGGCAGAGAGCAGAAGCAGGAATAGGCGGTAAGAATTTTTTAACAATGTAAAATATAATGTTGCGGAAGGCGGGGTTTAAGAATCGCAAAGCGTGAAGTTCATTTCCTGCACGGTAAAGAAAGCCAGCGAAAATTTCGTTTTTCTTCTCCCTTGAACTTGCAAAAACATCCTCATTTTCATAACTATGCAAGCTCGGGGCCGTTTATGAAACAAAACGATGTATAAGGAGCAAGCACTTCCGTCAACACTACAAAGTTCCTGGTTTTAATTTTCGAGCAGCGGCCATGTAATTAATTCCTAACTACTACAATGAAACCTGAGCTTCAAAAGTAGTAGTAAAAATAAAAGGGGGCTTTTAAATATAATGCATCAAGTCGGGTTATTTGTTAATTCGTCTCTGGAGGCACACTGGCAGATCACTGGTTAGGACCAGAGGTTGTCCTGTGTACTTGTTTTATGTCTTCGTCTTTTTCGCTGGCGCCAAGCCTCAAACGGAATACCTAGAAGTTCAAGAAATAAAACTAAAATTTGCAGAAGCAACAGTGGAAAGAGTAACAATAATTCAAGTAGTAGTACCAGCAAGAGAAGTTAATATGCTAGAGCGAGAGTAGTTGCGAAATATTATGATTGTAGTCTAAAACAAAACAATAATTAATTTCAGCCTTTCCTTCCAGTGATAGAAGAAATGTTGATGGACAAACATAAGAGCAAGTTAAATCAAATGACGTCCTAGAAACATTGAAAGTAAAAAAAATTAAACCCTAAGAAGCAGAAAATATTACGCTGGCTATATCAAAGCAAGAGCAAGCCGGGAACATTTCACATGAAACATACACGTCATCTATGTAGTGTACTGAACACTACAGTGTTGATCACTCTTTGCGTGCTATGACCGTTATAATCGTATGACAATTCTTTTAAATTCTCTTGAGGTCTCAAACCCTTCCCTCACGTTAAATTCACATAAATAATGTAAACTAGTCGTTTTTCTATCGGTCTGTCTTCATTAATATTGTTCGCAAGAAGAGTAGTATAACATAAGAGAACATAGTGCTGACAGAATTACTCGAAAAAGGCTTAAATCCGTGAAAAATCGCGGAATCGCTGGAAACTTGGGGCTCTCATTACGACAGAACTTAAAACCAATGTTCTGTCTTTGCTGACTTCTGCTTTCCTTAATAACCATGAAGAATCTCCGCGCATGAAAAAGAGAAAAGAAAATCGCGCACCGTGGTAGACCTGCAGAGATGAAGAAAAAGAAATCAATACGGAAACAAAAACCATCGAAAATCATCGAAAAGACCAAAAGGGTTACAAAACCACAATCAGTAATGGAGGACTACCGAAAAGTCGTGTAAAACCGGTGAACGAACGAGCTGTGGTTAATGTGAGGAAGGAAAACGGCGGGAAGATGACTGGATTAACATTTTGTCTATATGTGTCTTCAGCAATCTGTTCCTCACTTGCTCCTTCAAAATAATCATCACTGGTGCTTAGTAAACCATCGCTGCCTCGTAATAACCGCAATGTTTTTGAGCAATGCGGTCATAATCATCAGTGCAATAAATTTTGCAGCTAGAATAAACTTTAAACCTCACAAAAAATTTGCAGGTAGCAGTCTTGGAGCCATCGTAGTACTACCACCAAATGAGTAACAACAGTTGAAAAAACTGTCGTTTTTTTACTTGCAGCAGTTAGAAAATCTTGAGCGCTAAGAATTGAAAATGGTTTGGCTTTATTTTAGAGACACGAAAAAACATTCAGCCTTCGATGTCAATGAAACCAGCGGCCTGGCCGGTCGGCGGTAGTCAACGACCGCATTTGCGGCTCCCTGGTGGAGCCAGCAGAGACCGGTGAGCTGTCGTGTTTCTTGCCTCCTTCGTGAGGTGGCGCCACATGTCTGTAAGGCTTGCGCTTTTTTTCTTTTACAAGTCTGCTGGGTTCATTTGCTTTCTTTCTTCATTTATTTTGCCTGCTTGCCCTAATTCTCAAAAGAGGCTGCACTCAATTTTACTGAAATAGCATCTATACCTAACAGTCTGCTTTCGCAAATGTTGATGCAATGATGATATCGAAAATTTAGCATTCAAATGTTCACAGTCCACAGTTTCCTACATTCAGCACTGGCGCTATGAGCGTTTTTTCAAAGCGGGTATGCCGGGAAACCCTACATCTTTATTACACTTGAATACTAATTGGGCGAAAACTTAAAATCAGTATTAGAAAATGAGCATTTCTTGTTTCAATGAACCTTTAAAAGGTACCCTTCTGAAATTTGGAAGCTTGCGAAGATATTTCACAGTTTCAGTGACTAAGCATAGTACTAAGAATAATATTTGCTGCCTTTAAAAATGTTTCTTGCGGTACATGTTAACCAGAATCCCAGCCGTAGGTATGACTCGAGAGCAGATGCTGTTTTTTCATTCAAACAGCCGAGTAAATGCGACGTTTGCACAATTTACATTTGCAAGAATCCTTGTAAGGGACCTGTGGATGCCCGCGGCTTTGTGGGAACCATGCGTCTTTTGTTGCTGACCTGGCGCCGTGAAGCCGCAGTTTCTCCTCGCTAATCGCCGTCGGTGTGTCGGCAAGAAGCGGGTAAGGCGAGGTAGACGGGTTGAACAGCCAGGGTCACCTAAAAAGCTCGAGGGAAGGAGAAGGCACGTTTTTCCGGGAACTACCCGAGGCCTCCCTTTGGCGGCGACGATGCGACTGCGCGCGGAGACACGAGCACTGACACTGTCGAAGCCGCCAGACGCCGCCCCCCCTCCCGCTCCCCTCGTCTTAGCGAAGACCGTCAAGGTTGGAAGGTCGGCAGAGGGTTTTTTTGAATGGCTAACACCGCCGGGCGTGACGCTCGGGCTTGACTGGGAGCAATTATGCGTAACGTGCGGTCAGCGTGGACGCGGCTAGCAGGCGCCGCGGCGGCGCCGATTCCCAAAGACGGTGTATGCCAACAGCTCTCGAAGCGGGCTAGCAGAACGAAAGGCAGCAACAACATGGTTGGCGCCACTTTCCTGATTTTGTGGGGCGCCTCTCAACAGTTGTCACGAATACAGTAGTTTGGAGCAAGGTTCAACGTTCGATCCCTTTTGTTACTCGCGGCGGTAGCGGCTCGGTTGAGACCGATAATTGCCCTAATGCGGGGAGCTGCCAGGGTCCCAAGTTTTCTGGAAGCCTGCGACACGTGAGGTTGTTTTAGATGTATTTTCGTGTATTTCTCTTTTTACTTTGTAAGGAAGAGGGTTTGAATAATACTGTGGAAGTATGGGGCGTGACATGTAAACCTAGTGGGCGAATCATTCCCGCAATGCCATTTTCTGAAAACAACTTTGATGTTCTTTTCGTGTGGTGTAATTTAGGGAGAGGGTTTTGAACGTTGCCGCAACTGGAAGGCGTGCCATGCAGTTTGTACACCAATCATGTTTTAGGATGTTTCGATTGGGCGTTGAAAATTTCGGGCTAGGCTCCGAGGTCCTTAAAACCGGGCCCCGGAGCCTGTAAAATGGTTTTGGGCTGCGGTCAAATGTAATGCATCTTCGGCTATGCCCAGTGGGGACCTCCCATAGTGTTAGCCAGTTGCACCTTTTTTTTTGTTTAACCTTTTTCCTGTATAAATTGTCTCTTGTGCAACACCTTCTATCTAATGTAAATTTTTGTGCATAAAACTTCAAGTCGTACTTTCATAATACCTGCATCCTATTTCGTCACAAAACCGTCTCTGCCGGAGCACCCATGGTGCGAAGAAAGCCGTTAGTCAGTCCAATCAACCAACTGTCACTGACGAGGCCCCCCGGTGCGAGGAAGATAAAGAACAAATGCGGATCAACAACTTTACCATCCTCGTGATGGGCGTTGCGCTCCTGAAGGACTAAACGCCCGCACAGACAGGGGTGCCTCTTCTCTCGTTAAATACTCTGTCGCAAACGGCGACATGCTCATCAACCACATCTTAAGGCGCGTATGCCCAAACTGGCCCGGCTCTCTATGCTTCGAGTTGCTTATTATACAAAACGGATGCCTTGAACCAACTACAGGAAAATCTACGGCAGACAACTCTCTGATATTTCGCAGTGCGCGTATGTAGTATCAAAAGCGCAGTTAATAGATAGCAGGCACGGTATGAGGGCCAAATGAGCAAGTTTTCCCTTTACATATCGTTTAGGCCAAATCATTACAGAGCAATTCCTACTATCCCTACATCATCTATAGATATTGGGGACCACAATGGTAGAACGCACCGGTGGAGAGCAGAATGTTGTACATACAGATATTACTTACTAAATGAAGGCCATGATAGGCCATGATAACTTACATAACAGGGACGTAAACATATCTTACAATATTTTTTCAGTATTGTTACTTTTTGTTTTATCTTTGACAAGTTGCAAATATTGCGGAAGTGGATGTATTTGGTTTCTTCCCAGTCCCATATTTGGCTTCATTTGAAGAATCGCTTTGACCTGAGAGGCGAAATGGAAGTGATAAATGTTGACCCTGATGTTTCATTTTTTTTCTTGGCCGTTGCTTTGTGTTATATCGATTATTTTACTGAGATACCTGGTAGGCTAAACTGGTGCTTGGAACTATCATCGGCTGCTCTCTTCTGGTTGCACCACTGAGTATGCGAACAGGTGAGATGTTTCACTCTTCTTCACTCACCGAGGGTGCCCTGCAGGAGGTGGCAAGAACTTTCCGAAATTCTACGCTCTCTCATAGCGCACTGAAAGGAGGTTACGTACCTGTAAAAAAGGAAGAAATAGAAGAAGTTAGAACAAAATCGATACTGCAAAACAAATGAAATAATCTCTTTATTTGGCACTTTGCGATGCTACATCCCAGTAGAGAACACCGGCGTGAACGGCCCCAGATCTCACATAGAAGTCTTTATCCGCTAAAGATAAACGACTCACGCACACTGTGTTTAAATATCCCAGAATAACAGATCCAAAATTGACTTGGAAGCAAGGCACGGTGTTTGCATCTATTTAGATGGGTGGCGTCTTTTTCTATCTTAATCTGTTTATTTTATGGTTCCTCACTGTGCTGAACGCGAGTTCACTGTTTCGATCACGTCAGTGGCGACCCATTTCATCAGAGGCAAAAGGCAAAAACACCGCATTACCCGGGTTTCTGAGTCAGTTGAAGAACCCCAGGTGATGAAAACTATTCCGGAGCCCTACTCTGTCGTGCGGCATCATAGCATACCTCATCGAAAAAAAATATCTCCCTTCAAGAGATATCCTGTGTTCTGTCGTATGGTCAGTTAGGGCACCATGGTCTAGAGCAGAATTGGGATACAGTTATTGCCCGCGATTTCCAGATAATCCCCTGTACAAGCCAACACTTCCTTTTCTCTGCGCACTTTTTCATGGGTATATCCTCACGGACTGCCTACTACGTGACACACACGCTACTACCTTGAGTGACTTTCAGCGTGCCGCTCCCAATCGTACTCGGAGCAGGATGCTTAATTTCACTCAAGAGTAGTGAAGTTTTTGTGGCGCAGTAGGTTGTCCGTGTGGATTGTCCGTGATCCAATCCGCTCGCCTGAACCCACGTTAAACATCCCCGGGTGGTCAAAGTTATTCTTAACGCCGTCCTGTGCGCCACCTTTTCTCTCTCTCTTCTTTACCTTTTACCTTACGGTTCGGTTGAGGTGTCCGACGAGAGGTGACAATTACTTTGCCGTTTCCTTTCTCAAAAACCAATGTCTCGTCCATATGTTAAAACGCCGCGGAGGCTCAGTGGTTAAGGCGCCGGACTGCTGTGCCGAAGCACACGGGTTCGAACCCGACCACGGCGGCCAGGTTTCGATGGAGGCGAAACGCAAAAGTCACCCGTATGATGTGCGATATCAGTGCACATTAATAATGCCCGTGTGGTCAAAATTATTCCGAAGGCCTTCACTGCGCCACCCCTTTCTTCCTTTGGAGCCGCCGCTGTGGCTCAGTAGTCATGGCGCTCGGCTGCTGACCCAAAAGACGCGGGTTCGATCCCGGCCGCGGCGGTCGAATTTTGATCGACGCGAAATTCTTGAGGCCCGTGTACTGTGCGATGTCAGTGCACGTTAAAGAACCCCAGGTGGTCGAAATTTACGGAGACCTTCACCACGGCATCCGTCATAGCCTGAGTGGCTTCGGGACGTTAAACCCCCATAAGCCATAAGCCCATAAGTCTTTCTTCCTTTCTTCTTTCACTCAATCCTTTATCACCATCCTTACTGCGTGGTTCGGGTGTCCACCGATATATGTGAGAAAGTTACTGTGCCGTTTCCTTTTATCGCAAACCAATTTTCAGTACCTATATTATCATGCTCGAAAGGCCTTCTAAGTCTGAGGGCTTGGGAGCAAATTCCGACCACAGCGGTGTTTTGACGCAGAAAATTTACAACACAGGTCCGTGTGCTGTGGGATGTCCGTGTACTACAAAGTATCCCAGGTGGTTAAAATCAATCCTGGGCACTGTGCTACGGTGCCTTTCTTTTTCTTCGTTCAATCCCTCTTTCATTATTTCCCTTACAGTGCGGTTAAGATCTGCGCCGAGGGGAGCTAGGTACTGTGCGTTTCTGCTTCTGAAAAACAAAATTCTCTGGACAACTTCCAGCATGCAATGTGGGCTCCTCACGCAACATCTGCTTACGTCTGGTGGCACTTGAAGCCGTTCAGAAGAACGATAGCTAACGAAGTCGCCCATAAGGCAGCGTCCAGTTAAAAATCAACCTTTCGAATTACACTTCGAAACTTTTCTCACATTCAAAATATTATTGGCGCTTGTCGAATTCTTACATTGCCATCTGCAATGTATTACTGAGCTTGCTTACAGAGAATGAAGCACACTCACAATCCAAATGTGTCTCTCGGGTCAAATCGAAGCCGGCCCTAAGATCGTCGCAGTAAACCTGGTAGGAGCGTGCTATACGCGGCCACTACTCTAGCACTCTTCTGCGTAGCATGCATGCGGGTGCTCCGGGTAAGAACTCGGCAACGGCAGTGATCCGTCTGTCGAATGAAGGATCGCCGAGGGTAATGGATAGCCGCTCCCGTGCACTCGAGAAGGGGCTGCAGGCTTCTTGCTGTACGGCCCAGACGAACGCGGCATTGGCTGACAGCCACCCATCTCTCTCTGTCCGCCACCTTTGTTCGGCTGCTTGCACTGAAGAGGAGGGCTCTTCTTTGCTCGAAAGAAAAAAAAAATAGGAAAGCCCCTTTCTTTAGTACAGAAGTCCTCTGGGTGGCCTTTCATCGCTAGGAATCGTGAAAGAGTGCGAATATCTCTGCAATTGGCTTTGCAGATTCAGAACACACCGTGGTGACCCGGAGGCAACAATGTTGTTCTAAAGAAGAATAAATTGTTTAATCCTTTTGGCTTGAAAACTGGGAATCAGGGACCGAGAGTGACCTGTTTGGCCACTTCGCTGATGCTACCAGATGGAGGAGGATCATTACAGACCACCAGTTAGATATTTCTGGCGCCCTTAATTTGCTTCTCTCTCCACAAGACCTAATTTGCTAACAGACCCTGCGCAATTTATCTGAAAGCCGCAAGTATTGAAACAATCAACTTATTGCGCATGTCTAGGACTAGTCAATGTCTACACGCCCAGCTGGATGTGGACTCAGGAGACCTCAAGAGGCGAGTTTAAAGTAAAACAATTATTTTTGTACGGGCGAAATAATTATATGCCTTTGCAGGCCAGCTATATAGATATAGACAAGCATCATGTTTTCCAAGATAAGGGGAGCTCGCGGACGCCGGAGGCGGCCGGGGGTCTGTCCTGCGTCTTGGCCTGTTGCGGTGCATGGCTCCTATAATATGCCATTTGGAAATGCCTTCCCTACGATGTAGCTCTATAGAGCCTTTATAGTCTAACGAAATGTGTTTGCGAGGAAATTCAGCGCATGCGGAATCATGTCAGACTACACCAGGATTTTGTCTGATGCAGAGAAACAGCCAGCTGTGCAAGAGCCTGGACGCTGTGACAGGGTTCACCATCATTGCAATGCTCACTTATCTTCATATTGTTTTACGAAAGCTCCGAAATGAAATTCCATAGATTTAAAGCTCCCTATATAAAAAGTAGTCGCTTGCCATTAATGAACAGACGCATGCATAGGCAGATATTAAAATGAGAGATAATTTTTGAATAATTTGTTTACATCAATTTTAGAGCCGCTATCCCATGCTGGTGGCCCCTTCCCTCACCCCCTGGGGCAAGTACGGTGCGCATGCATTAAGGTGTTTTAAATATACATCGTATTTTAATTACCTTTCATACTTTAATGCTCTGTTTTGTGATGTATTCGGCTTTCTGTTTCAGTAATGTGAAATCGCAATATGAGGTCACTAGACTGATTTTAAAACTTCTATCCCTCAGCTGTTACCCCACCCAGTTAGCGTCTTAAGTCACGGCAGTACAGAAAAGCCGACTATCGTATATTATCAGTGCGACCAACTGAATAAACCCAATAGACGAATCCAAGTGCTTCATAAGTATTTCCACTTTCTCGCTACACGGAACACAGACAAAACGAAAAGACAACAAATGGCCCGACCTGAAAGAAGACAAAAGCTTCACAAAGAGAACTAAACGAGGTAGAAAAGGTTGCCAATCTTTGGCGTCGACCAGGGCAAAGCAGAGCTCAGGAAGCATGATCTCATTTTTCAAGATCGCTTCACAGCTCCTGGTGATCTGCACTTGCCTTCTGGGAGCGTTAACCTGCTTCCGTCGGCAGCGCCGCCACCGAGCCTGGGTTCCGGAATGCTACGGTCGGGTGGTTGCGGCTCGGGCTGTTTGCGCGCACCCTAATGCTTTTCCTCTTATTTTCTCCTAATCTCTCGTATATTTGGCCCCTCAATCCTCCTTCGTCGGCGCTTGTCTCAATCGAATTTTTTTCTCTCTCTTTCTGATCGTTCAACGGGAAGCATATGCTTTTAATTCAAGATTCGTTTATATGTTTGTGTACATAGCTTGAACGTTTAGCAGATTTTTTTTTGGAGGTTTCGGGCCGTTAGAGATTTTATTTTCGCTCTGCGCATTCCCTTGAGCTTCGCAAAATAAACAGCTGTGTGATATGAGTGGACGTTTGGCGTAATCGAAAAACAAGAGAGGCAGCAAATGGATGGATAGCTTTAGCCTCTTTTTTGTTAACGTGGCTTTGCTTTCGTATTCTGCTTCTCTTGCATATCACGCGTGGCAGGTTTCTTTGACCACCTGACTGGTTTCTCACAGAGGATATCGGCGCTTCAGAATAGCACTATGCAGAATCAGTTTTCGAAAAGCTTGAAAAGTATTCAAGGAATCTTGAACTATATTCAACAGAGGAAAATGTGTTAAAGGCCTTTGTTGAATGCAATCGCTTAATGTGTATATATGCAATGAAAGGGATAAGAGATGGGCTCATAGCTTGCACATATTTCCCAACCGATTAATCAAGTTACCTTGCGCGCATCTTTACGAATCACCATCTTAGGTCTGCTGCAAGGTATTACATTTTGTTCGTTCGTGTTATTTGCAAACCATGGCAACGTTATTGCAAGCAATGCCCGCGGCATACCTGGAGACAGGTAGCACTTGGTCTTCAACGCACCTACTCCAATGCCCTTAAGCGAGTGCAGTGGCATTACTCTCACTTCAAATGGATCTGAGAAGCTTGAAATGTCGTACGAGGG
This sequence comes from Amblyomma americanum, assembly GCF_052857255.1. Lineage (NCBI taxonomy): Eukaryota > Metazoa > Arthropoda > Arachnida > Ixodida > Ixodidae > Amblyomma > Amblyomma americanum. The sequence goes on along the minus strand of NC_135506.1, from coordinate 40,916,111 downwards.
CGTTGTAGAATTAACTACGGCTCATGCTGCTTCTGGTTCTTCCTATCTTGTCCTCTTCAGAAAGTTCAAGCTCGTTTGCTCAAAACCCGTACGAACAATTAGTGAAATCACAAGTTTTAATATCACCCTGCATAGAACGTCTTGCTCTTGGATGAATAGAAAAGTTGTATCGGCTTTCCTTTGAACTGGTGAGGCGGCTGAAGTCAACGTGTCTAGAAAATTTAAAGGGCCCCTAAAACGATTTGCAGTGAGCGTAAGGAAAAGTTTTGGCTGATAGATGTTGAATCTGCCATCATCCTGCGCCCAAAGATTTCGATATAGCTTATGTGGCAACCAGGACATCGGCGACTAAAAACGACACTCCGCAGTTTCTCTTTTGCTCCTACAACCGAACGAGCCGAAAAAAAGTGAAGGTTGCAGGCCTGGACTACGCTGCACCCATAAATTTATGACGCACTCGGCTGTCCACTCTGGTTGGGGCCCTTGCTTCATTGCCACAGCCAGACTGATGAACAACGATGAACCGCAGCCTGTATAAAGGTGGTTGCCCAGTGTACCTCATCAGCCCGCTTAGTCTGTCCACACCGTTGCTGTTTTGCTCGCAATTAAAGGGCGCGAAGTTTTATGGCCGTCCAGTGAAGGTACCACACTCTTGACGTCATGCAATCCACACGACACTTTATTAAGGCATTCGAGCAAGAAGCCGGCACTGGTCGTCGCCGTGAGGCTTGGGATTCGGAATGTTGTAAAAATATTTGTAAACTATTCGGTCTCTCTTCAGGACTTGGATCTTTGGAACGAGTTGAAGGTTATTCAAAAATGATCAAAAAGGACTATTATATTTTTTCTTGGAGTAAGGGTCGTATAGTCTGTGATATAAAAGACGGTGCAGCTTAGAGGAACCCTGGGGCTAGCCAATCACGTGTATTCTGTTCCCACCTTCTCGCGAAGATACACTCTGTTTTAGCAGTTTAGACAGAGTAGGTTAAGCCACAAGTGGTCACCTCAAATTGCATCTGACTATGCGTGGCACGGACGCTCAATAGCCTTCATTCACACATTACAAGAATTTTATAGCCGCCTTCAAAACCATTTTATGGACCCTTTAAGCGCCAAAGTCATTAATGTCCATGAGCATGTGGCACAGAAGACGCTAAATGAAATCGTTATATATTGATTGTCCAATCCTGAGTCATCACTGCATGAAGAGAACTCGCGCGCACAGTTTCGACGTATCCACTAGATGTTTCCTTTGTTTCTGTTCAAAGTTTCTTTTTTTTGTCTAGCACTCCGTGTTTGCTACATAACATGAACTCATGCGGAGACGACAAGCACCAGGCGATCGAAGGGCGACCGCATGAGGGCCAATGCGTGTTTGCTTTTCGTAAGCACTTCCTGGTCCATCCCGATCAATCTGGCTCTCATCACTGAGCTCTCTGAGTCTGCGCAAGGCGCTCCGAAGCGACGAAGGATAGCACCGGATGATTTGCGGATATGCGGCACTGTGTACACGGCGGGCGCAAGCAAGAAGGTTAGCATCACTGCAAGCACATACAGTTATGAATTGCTTACGATCCGGAAGAGCTTCCGGCCTCGGACGGAAGTACGGACGCCCTGCGAGGAAGTGGCTGGCTCTTTATTAGCTTAGTCGGTTGGGTTAGGCTTGTCGGGCACCGAAAATAATCCGCTCTGACCATGCGGTTGCATTAACTATGAGCCTCTAAAGCTTTACCAGAGCGAATGACAGACTGCGGCCTCTTCGGTCACGCTGAAGGAGGAGGTTTCTATGCGGGTTGACGTGGAGATTGAGAGGGTGGTGAGTCAGTGTTAGCTGGAAAAAGCCGGCACATGGCACGCCAAAGTCAGTTCTGGCACATATGCGTCACAATTAACAGATGCGTCAAGAATGTAAGAAAACAACATTTTGCACGAGAAGGTTAGTTAAACTGTACAGAGAGTGATAGTAATACAAGTTTGCATATGTAAGCAGAATATCTCGCGCATTCAGGCTGTATTTCGTGCCATGCTTTATTTTATGAATAGAGCCTGGTCCCATCTAATTCCAAATTTCTGTTGAAAAAATTCGCTGTCGAATTCCCTGTTTGCCACTACGTAGCTATGTTGGCTCACTGCGATGCAGCTGGTGTCAAGACTGCGCAAGATGTTAGAACGGCGCACTGCTCCGCAAGCAAGGCGACCCCAAGCCGCAGCTGTCTATTTTTTCGAGCAAGAAGCTTCGGGCAACAAGAGCCATGAGAAGCTGCAAGCCAGATCATAAAGAGCTCGGCAGCTGGAACCTGTAATCCGCTGTATGATGTCGCTGTTTATTGTCTGCTGCGCTCTGCATAATTTCACGGCAATTCTATATGCCAGAGGAGCTCTTAGTATGTTTATTTTCCTGCCCTCAACACAACAACATCTGTTTTTTCGGTTGACATAAAAGATCTATATTATTCCATTCCACATGAGGCTTTGTTATCTTGTGTTGGGGATTTTATTGACCGGTACGGACCTATTGTCTTTCAAAATGTATCTGGCATCTCGGTAAATGGTTTTCTAGAACTTTCAAAATTTTATCTCAAGTCTACATTTATTGAGTGGGACGAAAAACCACATCTTCAAAAACAAGGCATTTGTATAGGTTCTTGCATAGCACCCATCCTTAGCGACTTGTTTTTAGCCCAGTTGGACAGGTCTTTTGCAGATATAGTAAAAGATACCAATGTCATCAAGATTTTTAGATATGTTGATGATTTTCTGATTGTACTTAACAGAAATTACGGTTCCTTTAAGGATGATGTTCTTAATGTCCGCACTTCCTTTCGTAACCATTTCCGTCCTATAGAACTATTGTTTGAACTACCTGAAAAAGGGGTAATCAAATTCCTAGACATCAACATCATACTGCATCATGATCGGACATGCTAGATGTTCAAAACTCGAAGCGAAAAACCATTATTGCCTTTTCATTCAGCACACTCTAAACTCGTAAAACGATCCATTGTTCGCCTTTCTTTTGTTAATTCTCTAATGAAGTCCTGTCCGCACCTCATGCATGAAAGTTTTTCTCAGCAGTGCAAGCGGTTGGAAAACGCTGGTTACCCTTCCCATGTTCTGGTCTCTGTAGCGGAAGGCGTTCTAAACAAATTCTGCCAGAAAAAAACGCAAGAAATTCAACAGGCTACACTTAAGAATAAAAAGTTGCTGTCATCTCTTACTTGCAACGGCTCTCCCATAATCTTAAAAAAAAATAGTGCAGCGTTCGGGAGCCATAGTGTTTTTTTCATCCCCTAAAAAGTTACGGTATTTGTGCACGAAAAATTTGACAAAATCCAAAAAGGCGGTTGGCTGTATTAAGAAACATAAAAATGAATTTGTTGACTGCATTGAAAATGTCCTTTACCAGATACCTCTTTCCTGTGGCAAACAGTATGTAGGCCAAACAGGCAGATGCTTGAATGATAGGCTTCGGGATCATGGGCGTGACGTTGGTGATATGCGTGGGAAAGGTTTGTCAGCCCATTGCCATGTGTGTCATTGTATACCACTCCTAAAAAAATGTGTGGGCTTGAAAATGCACAATAACCGCTTAACACGAGAGATAATTGAAGCGGAATAGATTTCCTTATTGGAAGATGACTGTGTGAGTAGCCCTTCAGTAGCTCTGTTGCCAAAGGAGCTCTTATATCTGTCTGATATGCTTTGCTAGTTGTGGTTTGATAGTAATTGTATGATAAGTCAGTATATAAAAACCAACCTTCTTTTACAAAATAAATCATTGTTGAAATAGCGCTCTGTCTTTTTTGCGCTATGAATTCTACCCTTAACAACATTGAGTTCGCGTTGCAATCGGATGCACAGGAAAGCTGTTAGGAAAACACACACACACACACGCACTGGGCGATTACCATACTCAGTTATGCGAATTTTCAACTCAGCTGTCAGGATATTCAGATTTTTCGTTATACAGATATACAGAATTACAGAGAGACGTCCATATATGCAAAGTTATAGACTGCTACTCCTATTTTCCACACAGACTTTTCTCCGACTCCTTGGTCGGCGCGGTTCGCAGCAACCGCCTGGGACGGAGTGAGTCACAATCCTCCACTGGTTAAGTCAGATTTAGTGAGTGGTTAATCTTCCAGCTTTCCTCCGGATTCTACCGCGGCAACCACCCTCCTGCGGTCTCCTTGTCTGTTTCCAAAAACGCCTATTAGACACCGACGCCGAAACAAAGGAACGTGCGTTTAACTGCTGCGCTGATTAACCCTAATCTTTCATGTAATACAGGAACTTGATAAACACATTCCATAGTATCTTAAGCCCATCTGGTTAGTATGGCTGTGAGAACAGCACTTCGCCGTATGGGGAAGAAGGCGATCAGAAGAAGGAAGCGCATAAAGGGATGCAGCGAGAAAAATACATGCATGTTAGAATGTGGCTTATGCTAAGAAAATGTTAATTCGACTTTCGTACATAACTTTGCTAGAAATATAGAGAACATGGCTTTTACTCAAGTAAAATTTGCTAATGCGCTAGTTCTTGCATATTCGTTGGTAAATGTTAGCGCAACATAAAACCCTCATGTGAAAGGAAGAACTTTAACCTTACACATTACGATAAGCATCCCTACGGACGCCGCTTTCAGGAACAGATCTCAGGTGAATGATTCTAGCAGAACCGCACATTCGGCAAAACCTTAAGAAAGCACGTGTAGAACGCAGGTGTGCTAAATACTTTTCCTTAAAAAAGTGAAGGCAAATAAGGTGACAGTTCTTGCTAAAACGCAACCTTCGATAGTTTTATCGCCATGAAAACACCAGATCAGGATAATTAGAACCATTCAAGCAAGAAACGACACCTTTTGTACAACTACAGTCCTCCGAGTTTGGTTTTACTTTGCACTTGACGCTGCTTTTCAGTTGAACAACCACCAAGTTTCCCCTAGTTTTCGCTCATTGAAAATTATTTCTTATCGTTCCCTGCCGCCTCATGGCAGTCGGAAGTATGACGGAGTCGTCGCTTCAACCAATCACCAAAAACAAACAAACAAACAAACAAACAAAAACACAAGAAATAATTAACTAACAAATAGATAAATAAATTATATGCAAGTAGCCTAATAAATCAATCAGCCTTTTTTTAAAGTATTCGAGCGATCACAAAGAACGTCCTAGACAAGGAGCCTCTTTTTATGCAGGGCCCCATGCAACCTTGCATGGGGCTCTACTGTAACTTGTCTGAATCGATACGCAGCTGAAATTTTGAGTTTTGCAAGCGTTCAGTAAGCGCTAACTTCGTCAATGCGGTCGGGCATGGGCGTACCTTGACTCGCAGTTCTAGCAAAGGTAAGATTGACTGCGTGTGGAATAGCGAATAATGCTGCATAAACTTCGTTGCGCGCCTGTGCTTCTACTCCTGTGTGACCGGAGGGTAAAGGTAGTCAGATTTTAATATGCATATCTCCAGAAAAGCATCACGCATATACACGACCCCATCAGTCGACACTCGACGAAAGCGTGGGATGAAAGTTGTGGGAGGCAGCTTGAACATATGCAACAGGAACAACGAGAAAAACCTGGAGAAGTTCTACCGCACGAAGACAGCGAGAAGATGAAATGCGGGTGCCTGCATAACTGATGGGCTTAACGGATGAGAGCGCGTTGTCACTCTGCTTGAATAATTTAGAGGGAAGCAGGTCCTCTATGCGCACTGACATACGTACGCGGATGAGATTCCGCGGCCAGTATACACGATGTTCGTCATAATGTTGCCTGGGTAATGCAAGTGCGAAACCTCTCGCGCAATCGGCGCCACTCGAAATGAGATACATGAGCAGAATCAACTCGCGCTATCCGGGCATTGCAAAGAACCCTCGAATATGTATAGCATGCGCGCAAAACCGTGTGCGATTTCGCGGGTGGCATTTGTGATAGCACGTTGCAGTGAGACGTATGCGAGCAAGCGAAAAGGATCCTCTTAGACTATGTGCGTTTGCCATGACAAGACGACTAGATGTTGACATAATTTGTTGATTATCATGTGACACCACAGACGTCTGCCCTTAATACTGAAAAACAATCTAAGGGATGAATACCACTGAGCTGGAATACATTAAGGCACTACGTCAAAGGCGCCTTTCATTATGCATCAGTTTCGTTTGCATGGTAATGCAAAGGAAAGCTTACCCGGTCCTTCCTTCATGCTATGTCATCGATATCGGAGGTATTTCAATATATGTGGGTTGATGCGAGCGACTGAGTGACTCGTTTGGTTTGATTCATGAGGTTTAACTTCTCAAACTAACTCACGCTCTGAGGGACACTGTAGTGGAAGGCTCTGAATAATTTCGACCATCTGGGATTCTTTAACGTGCACTGACATCACACAGTGCACACACCTCTAGCATTCACCTTCATCAAAATGCGACCGCCACGGCCGGGTCGACCCTGCGTCTTCCTGCTCAGCAGCCGAATGCCATAACTACAAAGCCACCGCAGCGGCCGAGTGAGTGAATGACTGGGTGAGTCAATGAAAGAGTGAAAGATCGCGTTAGTGAGTATTAGGTCACTCAGTGAGTGAGTGAGCGAGAGAGTTGGCAAGTAGGTTGGTAGCCTGCCAAGCTAGGTTCCAAGCGTTGAAGGTAACCTGGTATAATGAGCTCCAACAAATCACGGCCCGCTAAGTGAGTGCGGAGACACATGAAATAAAAGCAAACACTCGTAGCAAGTCTCATTTCTTGTTTTTATTGAAACAAAAACTTTAAAAAACCAATAACAGCTGCATCCATTGCACAGAAACATGCCAGAATACGAGCCGCGTCCGACTTGTCGACCGCACGTGCGTCGGTCGCTAGGTGCTTCGCTCGGTGCAGTAGGAAGCGAGCTAGCGTACAGTAGAAACGTGCACGACAAACATAGCCGGAAAGCCAGCGTCGTAAAACCCCAATTCTCGTGATGCTTGTTCGACAGGGTCGGGCAGCCAAGCTTCTCGAAACTGCTTTTCCTGCGGCCTTCAGCACGCCAGCCACATTGGAGTGGAGCCCATAAATTCCACCATGCGGTGCTCAACTTTTCCGCACCGGGATTACCCTGGCATGCTGCTACGACTACCCTCTGCTTGCAGAAACAAGCTATCATTATGATTTCTTCCTAGTATTTATAATAGGATAAGTCCCGGCGCCCAAAATAAGCGAGGTTGGTAGTTGTCAGTGCGGCAGCACTGTTTTCGAAGTTCTTTGAAAATGTGTTGATCTGTAGTTCCCAGGAAAAGTTTACGGAGTGCGAGTGTTCAAGAACGAATTAGTGCTACCGCTGCCTTGCTATGCGGTCATCTATGAATGGCATTTCATTAAAGCGAGGGACGCAGGTCACGGCTACAGAAGACTGCATAGGTAATCAAAATGCGCAAACACACAGTTAATTGCCATCGCTGCGCAATGCAATTTCGGAACGCTCAACCTGACACAAACTCATTATCGCGCTGGCTTACCTTCGACTGACGCGACGAGGAGTAGCAGGAGCAGCAGAGCCGACATAATCCACCCAGTCCCTAGAAAGCTGAACACGTTTAACACCGTCCACAAACAATCACGTGGATGGGGTCACACTCAGTTCCGTGTTTCCAGAAGGTGTGGAAAGGGATTAAATACAATTGGTGCCAAATGCGCTACACGTTGGCACAACAAGGTAGGGAGAACAGGCAATGGCTTTCTGCTGTAACAGCCAACCTGTCACTGATGGTGAGTTGATGTGAGCGAGCTAATTGCTTCGACGATACCGAAACGTGATTTAGGGTCGCGAACCGCAATCAGTAGTGCCACCGAGCATAAGTCGAACTAAAAACGCGGTAAACAGGGAAACAGTCTTTCAGAGATGAACTGAGACGAAATGGAGATGGAAGGAATAGAACCACTCAAACTAGGAAATTACTTCTTCTTTCCCACCAAACATCAGGGGCTCGAGCACAATACAGCAGGAAAAAGTAGCATATTTCGTGGAGGGTGTTTTGAGACCACAATTCAGTGACAAAACTCTCATATACATAGAGCAACCCTCTTGACTTGCGCACTGGCAGAAATCCCGACTGAAACGAGATCAAACTCACCAAGGGCGCACAAAATTGGAGTTTTGCAGCATAAGGTGAGATGTTGTTCAGTTAGCAGAGGGCACGAGAAAACCGGCGACCTCTGAATCGAATCCAGAGGTTAAGCCACAGAAACATGGCCAAGGTCTGGCTTCGGTTTGCAGCGGACGACGGAGTGAATGTCCATCAACAGTCTGCACGCTCCACTGACGACGCAAACAGAATCCCCCTCATACCACTCTATTTTTCAGGCCAGCAATCCACTGACAATCGCGGTGTTTGGCAGGCGACAACACCGATAAATCACCAAGAAACCTGGTATATTGCTGACGACGCGTAAAGGTTTCGACGGCTTTGCAGAGAACTCACTTCGTCCGCAAACGACGTGTAGAATCCCTCTACAATCCAATGTTCGGCGGGAATTAGTTACAAAAATCAAGATTCTCGTTTTGCGGGCCGCGAAACGAAAACATCCACACCACTTGTCGGATAGGACGCGCAGAAAACAGAAGTGCGCGTGCGTTTAGGAATCTACTTTGCGCTGTCCCCGAGAAAATTCCGAAGTCGCTTTACCGGAGGGCGGCTCGATTCAGCACTTCCAATAAACAGCCGATACAACGGTAGCTATGCCAGCGAATACCTCGAGAGCATGAGAGGGAGGCAGGTTGGTGAGAAAGAGGAGAGAGAGAGAGAGAGAGAGAGAAAACGGGTGAGGAGGAGGGAACACCTGTTCGACTTGTGCGCCTGCGTAGATCGACGGAGACACTGGAGGAGAGCTATTGACCACGGTACGCAGAGGCACGAGAGGAGGGGAAAAAATGCTGCAGAAACTGATGCGGGAAAAAGGGGTTATTTGGGGTCCGCGGAGAATTACAAAGAAGCGCGCACGTGTCGCTTGTGGCGTCGAAACGCTCAAGCTACGCATAGCGGGTCAAGCTGTCGGAGATTATTTCTTGTGCAACGTGTTTAGACATAATTGGTGTCATAAGAGGGTCGGCAAAAGAAGCGTTGCGGAAGCTTTTATGAGTGAAGGGCATTTTTATATTTTTTTCCTGAAAGATGGTAGCTAGAAAAGAATACTATCGCTTCAAAATGCTTAGGGGTGCTGTGTTTTCATTTCTGCAGTTGAAGGCTACAAACAAATTTCAATGTTAATTTTGGAAATATTGCTGCGATTTGACAGGTATGCACTAGCACAAAAAATAGCACCCTTTTATGCATTGTCCAAGTGTCTAATACGCACACAACATGCTCATGAACGGTAGACTAATCAAGAATAGCACCCCAGAAAGTTTCGAGCCGAATGCCTGCGGCACGGCGACGTGCATTCTCGCTCAAAATGACGGGCGCTATTTATAGGGTGGGATAAGCAATTCATGAATAACACAAGGTGTCGTTCCGGAGTTGTGATGAAGAGCTTCTGTGTAAAAACAAAAATAGTTGTTCTTCAAAACATGCGAGCAACTACAACCACGAACACAAGCACAGGATGCCATGCAAGCTGGCATCCTTACAACGCTACTAAAAAGTTTTACTCCCCTTCGGCTGTACCTATCCCGATAACCCGTAGATACCTCATGCCCAAACTGTGATTTGCCATTTTTGAATAAATAGCGTGCGCTGTAATAATGAACATGGTTGGTACAGGAAAGAAACCATGTTTTATCAAAGATCATGTACCAACTCACCCGTCGGAAAGTCCTACTACAGCATATAACTTCTACTGCTGGTTCTTTCGTGTGCCCTATTTATTCTAATATCGTGTGCCAACTAAGCCGTGAGAAAGTCCTTCCCCACGTACCGACCTGAAGTATTCCCGATTATGTGGAGCAGAGGCACTATTCACAGCTTTCCTTTCTAGTGTGCTCCACCAGCTGGCTGTGTTGCCGCAGGCAACACTGAATTTAAACACATAGCATGTGAACTGAAGCAAGATGAAGAGGTGGGCTACCTGGTAGTAGTTTGTTGTCGAATGTAAAATGTGAAAACAAGACGAAAGACATAAGAAGACAGGCTCATCTGTGTGTTGTTGTTTTTTTGTCACTCGTCTTAGATTAGGGCTGTTATGCCTTGCAATGATCTATTATTATGGGCTTACTGAAATGATTTTTCTCGCTCTCTTTTGCTTATATTTAACAAAGCTGCCTTCACTTTGAGCGTTTTTGCTTACAGAAACCAGAAGAGCTGATGGCCATGCCCGTGAAGCTACTTTCTTCCTAATGCATTTTATTTGTTTAGGCTGGGCTTATGTGCCTGCACATTGGTATATCCCACGAGGATAGTACCCGAGTCATTATGCATAAAATCCTTTCAGTGGTCACTGCCGGCGTTGAGCTTGGAGTAGTGAGCCGAAGCCGCTTTCAAACTTGGGGTCTAATCTTGTCCCTGCTCCATTAGTTTCGTCTTAATGACATTTTTATTATTTTTGAGTCCTTTGTAGGCAGAGACTGCTTAAGTTCCTTACATAAGCAATCCAGTGGGAGCACTGTAATCAGGTTACGGCAAAAGCAGGGTAGGTCATGTTAAGGAGGGAAGTGGGTAGTGTAAGGAGTTGCCTCCATATTTTTTTCACAGTCTTTCGGATATGGATATGAAGATAAGTATGACTAGATGGATGAAGCAACGTTCATCTAGAATAATGAATAAAACTCGAGGTTTATTCCCATTGTCGGCTTTTAATTAATATCAGCAGCTGCTTGAGTGCACGAATTTTCCTGTATTCCTCCTCTGTTGAAATGCAGCAGCCCCTCCAAGGTTAGAGCCGCCAACTTGACTTCAGCCAATAAATGCCATATTTGCTGAACCATCTCTTCGGGCAATGTTATGGTAGGAGTTACCTCCAGCTCAAGCATTTCATTTGATCTGTATTTTTACTTATGATCCTGGCCTGTCGATTCCATTAACTTATCCTGCACTATTTGCAAAGACAGAACTCTGAAAATGACAATTTCACGCCAGCTGCTCGGGCCAAATAATCGAAATTCTTTGCCAGGCTTTTGCAAATTATTCAAATTTACGAGTCTGGCAGTTCTGCATTGCGCAGAACATAAGCCTTTTTTTTTAAAGGCGCACGACAAAGAAGTAGGAAAATCTAGGACCTAGTGTCCGGCCGAAGAAAGTATTTTTCAAATAAGTTAGATTAATTGCGAAGATCGGAACAAAAAGCAGATATCTCTCTTGCCAACGCAACCAAACGTAAGCAGCACTAACAGAGTTCTTTCAAAGTCAGAAATAAAAGATCCTGATCCAAAGCAACATGTCGATTACCTTTGGTCTTCATTGACAGGCATGCTCTTCAGTTCTGACACTTCAGAAGGAAGAAAAAAAACAATAAAATCATAAAAGCATCGTTTTCGAAATGAAATATTTGCATATCAAAACACTTTTCTCGTTGTAAGTGGCATGATTGTCGCTGTTGGTGAATAGTCTTAATTAATGACTCCCGTCGTCAACTAGTGATCACCGTGAGTTTGCTTCAAGTGGGCCTGAGCCATAAAAAGCGTATGCACCAGGCAGGCTCGGTTATGTGCCGCATTGGGTGACATGTTCAAGCTGAAAGCATCATTCCAAATCACGTGTCTACAAGGTTCGGGTGCGGCCGCGCATATGGCAGTGTAGGTATCGCTGTTAGCTATCTCTTCGCCTCGGAAAGGATTGGTTTATGGAGGTTTAGCGCCTGAAAACAACTCAGGCTATGAAGGACGCCGTAGTGAAGGGCTCGGAGATTTCAACCATTTGGGGTTCATTAACGCGCACTGATATCGCACAGTACACGGGCCTCCTGAATTTCGCCTCCATCGAAATTCGACCACCACGACCGGGATCGAACCCGTGTCTTTTTGGTCAGCAGCCGATGGCCATAACCACTCAGTCAGCACGGCAGCGAGGGCGAAAGTATGAGAGCTTTTACTGTTTATCCTGGTGTCTGCTTAAAGATGTACAGCAAGTCGCTTCTCCACTGGATACGGCAGCCCACAACAGTGCTTGCAGGGATCACACAACGAACTCGAGACCATAATGGCGTCCCAATCCGTGCGTACCTTAGCCGCATATCTCAGACGACTTGTGCTGCTACGCTTCCGCATGGGGACATACGTTTCAGCTTCTGTCCCTTTTCCTATTTACCTTCGCCCAGCTACCCTTTCCTACAAAGTGGCACAACGGGGCAGCTCGTGTCAGCGTTTTGTATGACTCTACAGTGCGGACGGGGTTTTTTAAGTCATTGATAACAGTACGAAAGCACTACCAAAAACTTGATGATGATTATCTTATGGTGACTGCATTTATAGCGGGTGATTGATATCTAAAGATGCGTGTCGTCAGAATCGCCACACCAAATGCTGAGAGAACCCTAAGCACCTTGGTGGTTATGTTCGACATTCGTCCAGAAAAGGGACACGAACATTAGGGCAAAACATGTTTGCCAGCCGCTGGCTGTCAGGCAAAGTATGTAAAAATATTAGTATAGGTGTTTTCAGATGAGACAAAGGAATGGACGACTCTCAACAAAGCCTCAGTCAACAAAGCTTTTTTGATGGTGAGATGGTGACTGCCAGTGTCATGTTGCCTTGTCCAGGTCTTTCTGCAATTTTACTTTTAGGATAAGACCATGAATCACCTTTCCCCACCAAACATCTTTTCAATCGCTCGATTGGTCAGTCAGTCATGCAGACAACTGATATATCGTTTACATAGTCCATCGATTGCTCGACCCACCCATCAGACTTCTAGCACCTGAGGTACAACAAGCTGAAAAAAAGTACATTGAGAAAACACTGAAGCCGAATTATACTCAGTCAGCAACAGCCCTTTTACACTACGTTGCGGAAGAACAGCAAATAAACAATGCTTCTCGAAACGATATGTTGCCCTGTACAGGCGACAGCATAGGCATTCAAACAAGATGCGACACTTTCCGCGTCACGAAGGCGTTCAAACGAAAACGGCGGGAGTCGAAACCAGCGCCGGATGTACCACGTGAAACGAATAAAAATAAAACAAAAAATATCGATCCATCTGTCCGGTATGCCGGGCTCATCGATCCGCTTTTGTTTGCACACTATCTCCAAAACATGAGATATCCGCTCTCGAGTGTGGGCAGACATTGTAAAATAAGCCAAGCAGCAAACGATGAGAGTGCGTGTTCCACGAACGATTTACACGCAGGCGTGTGAGCACGTGACATCCTTGTTGCCCCAAAAGAGCTGCAGGCGGCTATGAAAAGATATAGGCAGCGCTGCAAGCGCGCATCCTGAACGATCGCCCCACCTCGCGGCGGTTTGAGGAAGTAGAACAGAGTGTGTTACTTCCGTCGCTCGCGTGCCGATGGGAAACTTTTCACTTTGGCTCCGTCGTCATAGCGGCGCCTTCTCCGCTTTCGCCTTGTCCGGCTATTAAACGGCGCGAAAGAGACGTCTCTTCACCCCACGGGGTGTTTTAAAATAGCGGAAGAGAGAAGAACTGAAAAAGACCAAAGACAGAAGAGAATGAATTGCTAAGCGGAGCCGGCAGATGATGTGGGGTACGTGGAAGGGGGAGGGAGGTGGGACCCGTTGGCAACGCGAAGTTAATGAAGCGTTAGAAAGCTTCCACCTCACTCTCTTCCAACGCACCTTCATTTCCTGAAAAGCTATTTGCCTTTTCCTGATTTGACTCGTCTGGAAACAATTAACACCTCCGTGAATTATAAGAAGACGCAGAAAGGGGAGGGGAAAAGAGGTGTATGACATATTTCAGGAGGATTCGCCAAAGCTGGCGTGACAGAAACCATTGTGGTTTTGGCTCTGTGGGGCAGGAAACTCCCAGTCGCTTGTTTTTTTTATCTTTCACCTCCTTCGCTTACTCTGGGCTGCTCTTTTCGGCTGTTCTCTGTTTTCTTTCTTTTCTCATCGTTCCATCCACGCACGGAGATTCGCGCCAGCGGCCTGTTCGCCGATGTGAGACTTTCTGTAGTTGTCACGCTATTTCCCGCTTCTCAGACAACCTCGTTTTCATCCCAGCCGTCTGCGTGTCTTCTGCTTTTACCGGTTCACTTCAACGATGGCTGTGATTGCGGCACCTTTTTACTTCCTTAATTTTCTTTTTTATTCGGTTGCCATCGGGAGGAAAACGACAGCGTCGGCTACGACAATCGTCGTGGTTACGTCTCTATTGCCTTCGACAAAGACGCTTGTTTCCTTTTTCTTTTCCATAATTCGCAATGAACAATCGCAGCACTGAAACCGCTGAATTGCGGCGAAAGTTTAACTGCGAAAGAGTTCCTTCTTGCTCCAGCCAGTAGAGGGCGGTGAATGGTCGAGATGCCCCAAAAGGGGGCACGCCAAACCGTCTCAAGCGTACTGGCCTAAGCTCCTCCGCGGGCCTGCTAGATATCTTAAGTGCGTACTGACTGTTGAAAGTCCAGGCCCCCACTACAGACAGCTTCCCGTCTCGTTCACTCCCTCCAATGATGCTTAGGACCAAAATCATGGGTTTGCTAAGACGCTGACAAAAGCCATTTGTTCGAACTTCACCCTTGCGAGACGGGCTGGAATAAGTCCTCATGATTCCACCATACTTGAACGGTGTCTCAAATAAATCCAGAGCTCTTCACGGGGAGGAACTCATTAACGCTTGGCTTAGCGTTTAATCGCCAGACGATTGATTATCACGATAGGTTCGCAAAACGTCCAAACTTACACGTTAACAATAACAGTTGGCGAAAATTGGCACACACTTTGCCAAGCTGTATTTTTTTATATTTTTACGCTTGTGCACTCTTCGACAGAAAGGAGTCGGATTATAAGGAATGCACTGGCGGTGAAGCGACAGTGGGAGTTGAAGCGCGCTATCTCTTTTTCGCCTCGAGTGCGACCACAACAGAATGCACCTGGTTCACCTGAGCCACGTGACCTCCGAGGCAACTCGTTTCCGTCCGATGCAAAGCTTATGTATTCGGTAAATTGGGAACTGACGTTGCATAACCCCCCAGAAAATACAGTACAGTGAAGTAAACGCGAGCACGTTACTAGAAAATCCCCAGCTACCGTCTTATTTTACTGCTTTTTTTATTAGCATGTTGAGCGCTGCTCAAGCGTGTCGCGTCGCTCACTGTACTAAGAGCAACACTGCCGCTTCCGTATTGTCAGTCGCGACAAAGAAAGCTCAGGGAACAAATCCCTGTTTAACTGCCGGAAGAGACAGGATGCGATAGAACCCACTCCTTTTCTCAGTCGGTCCTAAAAAATAAACAAAAGTATCATTAAGAAGACAGTGGAAAGAAGATGGAAGTGCAGCGGAAGTGTAACGTACAGACAAAGCTAACAGGTTAAAGCGGGATTCTTCTGGCTACTCTCTGGTCTGCTGACTTTCCTCTATCGTGAGCTCTCCGTAACTGGAACAACAAGGGGCGTAAGACGCAGTACATGCTTGGCTGGAGGCATCGGGTCTAGTCGCCATTGTTGAGGGTCCCGCGAGCACGAAGATAAGCGCAGGTCGGGCTTACGAAACACGCACAGAAGCACAAAACGGCAGCAGAAATCGAACAGGCAGCTAGTTAGGACAGCTTGTGCAAGAGCGCGAACTAGCTCAAAGGACCTTCTTTACTCTGACTTCCACTTTCAACCGAGGTAGCGTAACAGTGAGTTTGTTACCTAAACTCCTCTCGCCGCTAGCATTAAACTTTCGCGAGGAGGATTATGGGCATAGGAAGCTACGTAAGAACGCATAATGGTGCATTTTTGTTACGTTTTTTTCTTTGCTTCGCTTTGGGTGCCTGTACCGGGCCACTATGGATACGTTCGTTAAGGGGTCCAACTATGTTGAAATCATGAAGAGATTCGTCGTCACAATCAATTTTCTTGCTCTCCTTGATGTGTATTTAAGACCTTCGGGAAATCTTACGATAGTACTGTAATTGACAAACGTAGAGAAACTAAAGTTCATAAAATTTTGCCCAGACGTCAAATATAGGACATTTTAGTTTTAAGAGTGCTAAGAATATATTTTGTTGCAAGCCAGTGAGGCGGGAGAACTGGGCGGAGAGGAAGAGGGAGAGAGCTAGGGACTGATAAATATGGACCACAGGGGAACGTTTTACAAATAATAAATGCCATGTTGTTAGCTTTTGGCAGGTGCGAACGCGAGTTACACCGACATCTGAAATCACCTCCCCTACATAGAACGATTAGCCCACCGACTCCACTCAACCTGGATCGGGATCACACCAACCGCCTGACTCCCGAGGGCAGCTCTTCGGGAGAAATCGCCCTTGTGGCGCTGGTCCGCGCTCCACCAATAGCTAACAGAAAAACTTGTTTATACAGATTTTACTTTGGAAATGATCATCATCATCATCATCATCAGCCCTACTACACCCACTGCAGGGCAAAGGCCTCTCCCATGTCTCTCCAATTAACCCTACCTCGCCACAACCTTCTATGATCAAACCAATTTGGAAATGATAATTGTGCACAATGTTTGCAGTACTGGCGATCCGTATGCACAATATGCACACAAAGGGAAAATTGTTAGAACAGTGCTTACAAATTGGCACTGGCCCAAGATGGAGCTTGCGTCTTCAACGGTTAAGCGTATGGCCAGTGTCCATGCAAATGATAAATTTGCGCAAGATGAAATAATAAATTAGCAGCCTCTAAAACTTAGGACATGATTTCCCACCACATGCACTTCCTTATTTTCCACCTCATCCTGTTCTCCGGACAATTCCCCCTTTGCTATTGAAGGCCCGAAGCCGAAAAAAAAATTAAAGTAAGGAAATGCGGACATTAAGGATAGGAGAGCGCCAAACTCTCTTTCTCTTCGTCTCACTCGTGGAAGACGACGAGCCCCTTTACCCGCTCCCCGGGGAGCGGCATCACTCGCTGATTGCTTGCTGGATGTTGAAGAACAATCTTACGTGACAGCCCTCTTGCGCAAACAAACACACAGACAAGCCGAATGCAGCGCCACCTGAGGCCGGTGGCTGCCACGGAAGGTTCGAGCAAGCTCTCTCCCCAGGACCAAGAGGAGTCCACCTTCTATGCCCGCTGGATGCCGCCACCAAAAAACATACGGATTTCTTCCCGTTTTTCCTTCTCATCCCAAAAGCGAGGTCGGCGGGTCTGGTCCGGTCGATCTCGAGAGATGAAACGCTATCTCCCTCAGCCTTTCTCTCGTGGGTCCCTTCTTCCCTAGCCTTCGCCTTTTTTCCCCGGACGCCTAACGAAGTGAGCAGGAGGAGGAGGTAGGGAAATGGGGAACGTAAGAAGGATTCGGTTCCGCGTACGTCCTCTCTCCCCCCCTTCCACTCCTGCGCCCCTTCACCTTACCTCCTTACTCCCTTACTCGGCCTCGTCACGCGTGAGACAAACGAGACGCTGTTCCCACCGTCGCGACCGGGGCACGCCGTCGCCGACCGCAATTTGTTCTCCGTGGCGGTTCTGTCGTCACCGTCGCCTCCCTGTGCATTGTAGCGGGTTGGCGTGGGACCAGCTTCTCGACCTAGCTTCCTTTTTTTTGCTGTTTTCTATCTTTTCCTTTACATTCTCAGGATGTTATTTTTCTGGTACGCCAGTCTTAATTCCCTTCACTGCGACAGACACATTTTGTTCTGTACCATTTTCGCACACTTTTTAGCGCATGCAATGTGTATGTTTGTTATGGCTTTCATGTACCGTTTTTAGGAGACGTTAAGAAAGTGTTAAGATCTTCAACTAAAGCAGGAGGATGGTTTTCCAGGTTTTCATTAGTTTGCGTTAAAGTTACGTTGCTAAACTTTTTAATTCGCGTATTACATGTAACTATCCCTTTGTGCGCGCTATTAAAACTGTGCTGATCTATAGAACACGGCTTTGGGAAAGTGCCTTGAGATTTTGGCTGCATGAAATCATTCGTGTCGTTTTTGCGCTGCTCTTTCGTCATTAGTCGAACTTCGTCGCCGCTGCCCCTGATTATAGAACTTCCATGCCATTTACCGCGTGCCTGCTGTTCAATTTATGGGTCATGTTTTCTTTACTAGTTTATCATTGCTATTTGGAAATAAAAAGTCTCATTGTGCTAAATGTTTTCTGTCTTCCCCCCCTTTTTAATTTATAATATTTGAGAGTGCCTTATATCAGGCGCAATTCTACACTAAATAATAATAACAGCCGTCGCGCGTTATTTCAAAACAGAAAGAAAAAAATACTCCTTATGACAGCAGTCATCGTCCGTAAAAGCAGGCAGATCAGTACACAGGTAGTGGAGCGCGTGATGTCCAAGAAAAGTAGCACCTTAGGGAACGCTTTTTGCATGAGCTATATTTTAGTATGAGTGTTTAATAATTATATATTCAAGCAACCGGCTTAGAAACGACTTAAGGTTCCAGGTTTTGTTCAATAGGAAGTTCACCTTTCTTAAGGCAGAAGGTAGGAACAGTTGAGCATGATTTCGTGTTAAAAGGATCGGAGAAAAAAATATTAAAGGAGCTGATAAAGGCTCTTCAATGGTTAACCCTCTCTCCGTACTTTGCTGAGTAGAGTGTGGATTCTGTTCACGTTCTTGCTGTTATAGCGATAGAGAGTAAACTATATCGCCTTAGCTAATGAGAGGCAGTACCCTCAGGGAATTTCGAGACGGACGCCCTGTGAATAGGAGATGTCTGCCTGCTGAAAGTGTGTTCCCCGGCAGCACACTACGGCCGCTATGGCTGCATGTTAGGAATCTCTGTGCAACATAACCTCTGCTTAGTTATGATCTGCCATCAAAGCACCAAAAAAACCTATTTTTTAAAGATATGATGACAGTCACATTTACCGCAGTAATCACCACAGTGTTCCCGGTGACAGCAACTTAATTTAAAAAATAAGAGCGTGGAAAACGGGGACTTCGAGGGTAAAAAACACAGGAAAAGCGCTGCCCTGTGTTTTCAACTCTTGAAGTTCCCGTTTTCCGCCCTGTTATTTTTTTTTAAATATGTATCACCAACTCGCCCGACTTGCTTTCGTGTTAAGCAACTTAATGCTAGACATTTATCTCCAGCAACAAAAATAAGTGCCAGTCACAAGCAATCTTATCACATGCGTCACTTCTCCCTTCCCTCCATCTCCATCTCTTTGCTCTATTTTCCCGCTTTTTTATTCCTGATCTAAGTGTATCAGCTCTGCTCTGGTACTGCCGGATAAGTTTGCCTTCGCCATGAGCGGACTATCCATATCTCCCCTTTCTCTCTTAACTCTGCCCGTTCTCCCATTACATGCGCTTCTGTGCCGATGAGGCATGGCGTCCCATAGGTGGTTAGGCGCTGCTCTCCCAAAGCCCCTTTAATTGCCCGTAGTAGATTGTATGCGTCCCATCTCTTGAATTTGTGTATTTTCCCGGTTCACGTCTTTCTCTTGTTTTCTAATTTTGTTTACCACGGATGTGGACCTACAAGCGCCGAAGCCTTCTGCGGCAGCATAGGCTCCATAACACGAACGCTATGCGGGAGATAAAGCTGTTTTTTTATTTTTACGTCGTTCTACTTATTTGTCATAATCTCGGCGCCTGCCACCGTCGATTTTATTGATCTCGCTTGAGCTAACGCTGTGCATGCTGGGACGGTCTTGCGACGCGTGCGCCCAATCGACAAGAGTTCGTGTAGCACGAGCAAGGCGCGCCTGAAAGCAGCTCGGGAGAGATCATATTTCCATTACGGAACGTCAGGAGCGTTGCCCTCGAGGGGAATGGGGGGGGGGGGGGGGGTGCAGCGGGCCCTTTCCGTTATCATTTTTCTCTTCCTATTCCAATTTTATCATTCTTTACTTCAAACAGTCACCACCCGAAGCGCTGGTACCCTCAGTGTCGTTGTGCTGCTAAGAGAGGCGTTGGCGTTGTTCCGAGATGCTCCTACTACTCCTATACTCAGCCGCCGAACGCCCCGCTAGATGGAGCTGGCCTGTGGGGCTAGGTGGCTTGAGCCACCGCCCGATGTAAAGGGTTCAGCCGTATCCATCCATCCATCCATCCATCCATCCATCCATCCATCCATCCATCCATCCATCCATCCATCCATCCATCCATCCATCCATC
The DNA here is from genome assembly GCF_052857255.1 of Amblyomma americanum. Classification (NCBI taxonomy): domain Eukaryota; kingdom Metazoa; phylum Arthropoda; class Arachnida; order Ixodida; family Ixodidae; genus Amblyomma; species Amblyomma americanum. Next base: position 40,895,996 of record NC_135506.1, on the reverse strand, counting down.
CATCCATCCATCCATCCATCCATCCATCCATCCATCCATCCATCCATCCATCCATCCATCCATCCATCCATCCATCCATCCATCCATCCATCCATCCATCCATCCATCCATCCATCCATCCATCCATCCATCCATCCATCCATCCATCCATCCATCCATCCATCCATCCATCCATCCATCCATCCATCCATCCATCCATCCATCCATCCATCCATCCATCCATCCATCCATCCATCCATCCATCCATCCATCCATCCATCCATCCATCCATCCATCCATCCATCCATCCATCCATCCATCCATCCATCCATCCATCCATCCATCCATCCATCCATCCATCCATCCATCCATCCATCCATCCATCCATCCATCCATCCATCCATCCATCCATCCATCCATCCATCCATCCATCCATCCATCCATCCATCCATCCATCCATCCATCCATCCATCCATCCATCCATCCATCCATCCATCCATCCATCCATCCATCCATCCATCCATCCATCCATACATACATACATACATACATACATACATACATACATACATACATACATACATACATCCTTGCATCTTTCTGCAGCGCAAACATCTCTCGATTCCCCCGCATCGTCTGCTACTGCGTGTCAAGTAAATATTAACCCTTTAGAATTCAGAACCAGCCGTAGTACCGAACGCAGCTCCTGAAGCCGATACAAAAGATGTTTGCGTCAAAGACACCGACGTCGGTGGTTCGCTTTCGTAACGCACCTCCAGAGTCTCCTGGCACATTGCACCGCTAGGTTACTGGTGCAACAATGTCATTCTGTATTCCTCTGTCCTGCACATCGATCCTCTTTCGCAGTCCTCAAGCCAAAGGAATTTTCGGGCCTGCAGGGCTTGATGTTTCCTGCTGTGGATTGCAAACGAAACTGGACTGGTTGAATAAGAAGGTGGTGAAAGGCTTCCTGTGCAGCTCAATCGATCCCGAACCATTTGAGGCTATGGGGGAAAAGGTCATGTGCCAAAACGCATAGAGCCAGATTTTGACTGCCAAGTTACGAGGTGGGCATGTACTTCGCATTTTGTCACTTATACTGTGCTGCTGCCTGCTGTGCGCTGCAACAACGTTGGTAGCATCGTCGTGAAACCGAACTACTGCCAGAGGAATCAATATGCTGAATTGGGCTTTTTAAAACATAAGCAGCTAAGGCCATCATGCGCCCCGAACAGCGCTGAGCGTTTGGTTTTTGTGTTAAAATGTAAGGCGTTTTTTTCTAAATCAGAATCTGTTTAGGTTTGCGTTTTTGAAACAACCAATGCATCTGAATATTCAACATGAGCATTTCTTCATAGAAGTTGGTTAGGATGGAGTGTGCTCAATATAAAACCTGGCGGAAAATCTTCAAGCGCCATGAACATACCCGACCAGACGGGTTTCCGTCGAACCCTGGATTTCAATATAAAACCGTGTAAAAATATTTTTACTTAGTTTCTAAAGATTTGTGCTTGGCTGTAGGAGGTGTTTGATGGGGAACTCATCTCCACAGGATTCCCATTATTTTTTCCTTGTTTCCAAAGTATGATTTTCTTTTTTTTTCTTGGGTGGGGGGGGGGGGGGGGAATTGTAAATGCGAAAGCGCTATCGAAATTAGTTCGGTTAAGAATTTGGATGAATGAGTTACTTCCATTGCCTATGAATGGGCTCGAAAATGCGTAATTTGTTGTTCACTTCGTTATCTTATCAAGCCTTCCATTCAACTCTGTTTCCTATGTACAAACTTAGGCAATCTTTATCATGTATGCTCATGTGTTTTGTTATATTGTTACGAGCACATGGAGCCCGTTCATCAGTTGTCTCGTTCGCGCGGATTCCCACGTGGCTAGGGACCAAGAACAACTTAATTGCCTGTCTTTGTCTATTGGCTGTCATGAGATTTTTCCTGTAATCTTTTCATAAGAGTTGTAGTAGATTACTGAATTGCACTGCTTTCATTTGTCTTAGAAATTGCGTAAACAATTCTGCTTTCAATATCTGTGTTATTACTTCTACTGCTACAGCGACAGCGCAACTTTCAGGCAAGTTCACGGCTTTCTCTTAATTATGGTCCAGCAGCTGTGCAGATTGAGCGCCGTAATTGAGCCATATGAATAATATTACTGTCTGTTTCTCGCATTTTTGTTTTGTGCCAATGTATTCTTTCTCTATGTGCTCATATGCATTGTGCTTGTTCTCTGTGCCTGAGGCAGTAATGTCGAAGATTGAACGAAAAAGCAATACCAGTGCTAACCCTTAGAGAGGACTGGCACTGCAGTGCTTGATGCAAGTCTGAATACCATAGCATCTGGCTACCCTGTCTTCAAAACGGGACGTAGAGCCCTGAGGCATGGCCTAGGTCGGTGTGGAACACGTGTGCGTTGTCAAGATAATCCACAGAATATTACACATATCTACGCTCGTTCTTGTCGAAAGATTACCGGAAATACGAAAGGGCGCGATCGTCAGTGATTGATAATGGCAGCATTTCGTTGAAGAGGCGCAGGCAAAAACACGGTGTCCTTTTGTTTTATGTGTTATTAGGATGAGCCTCGTGTCCTGAAAATTCGTTGCGAGCTTTGGGACCGAATGGTAGAGTGGGCGGATGGAAGAGTTAAGGAGTGCGAGAGAGAGGTGTTAAAAAGAGGAGGAGGCGTGGTTTATTAGCACCCCTAATGGTAGAGAGAGAAACGAGCGCTGGCGTCACAGCCACCGCCATAATTGCGCGGTACCCAACAATGTGATGAGCCGTAATCACTAGTACGATGTTTTACGACCGCCTATAGGCACTTCGTGCTTTGGGCCTTTTGTTTTCTTAAATAATTTTCGGCTCTTTCAATTCTCATATCTATAAAATTGATATACAATTCCAACGATCGTTTTTCTTTGTTTACAATACAGCGATTGTTTTCATCAGAACACGCTTTATGATACTTGCGTCATCAAATAATCTCTATGGAGGAAGTCTGTCTTCTCAGCAGTGAAATTTCTTTCTCAAGGGAAAACGCACAACTACACGCTATATGAAAAGTACTATAATAAATTTGTTCTTAATTGGAGGCCGTGAAATGTCTTGAGTCATTTTCTGCCCTGTTGTTTGAAAAAATTAGTATCTATGGTACTCTACAAAGAAAAAACGGAAAGTATTGAGGCCCATTATTCGCATGTGCAGAATATGTAATGCGTACAAGACGGTTTAGATGGGCTGGTGCAGCGGCCTGGACTGGTTGTTTCATTTTCCGTGGAAAAGAAAAAAACGCTTGAGATGAATGAACACTTAAGAGAGACCCGAAAATTTGGTTTATCCTGCCCAAAACATATCTACCTAATATCTTTGCATACATATACGTTACTGTTTTAGGCTCTTGTTGCTGCTCTCGCCTATCCAGCAACTAGTAGATACATGTGTTGCATTTTTATTCTTCTGTAATGTATCACTCGTCTGAAAATTGAATGATTAACCTGTAGCAACTCCAGAGTAATCAAAAGACGATCCCACGAGAAACAGGAGCAGGAAAATACTTAAACCAATTATGTGGAACGAGCACCACTATGTATACAAAACTTCCCGCAGCCATTTTTCTAGGCGTTACTCTGCGTAATTAAATTCTCTCTGAACAATCGACTCCCAGCTTTATTCAATTAAACTGATAGATTGAGCTCGAAACTTAGCGCCTTCTGTGTGCCAAACGCAGCAGGTCCATTTATTGAATGAAACTACCCTCTCAGCGCTTAATCTTTTTTTGTATTATTTCTGGATGCTTTTAAATGTGCTTCTAGCGGCCTCGCTTCAGTGCCAATTGGGGATCAATAGTTTTTCTCTTTTTTTCCACTGCCGGTCGATGTGAGAACACCTATCGGCAATGTCTCAGTGCGAGTCATTATGCTACATTTTAAAATTATTCATTTGCCGCAAAATGAGGAAAGTCACTTTGGTCGGTTGCGCAGCGCATCCGTAGATCTTATTGCGATTTCTAAAACACGCCTTGTACTTAGAATTTTAAATATAAAATTTTAGGATTATCCTTTTAAATGTTTGCCTGAACCTTCGGATAGAACAAGTGTGTCACAGAAGCGACAGCACGGTGGCAGGATACTATTTCCAGCACATACTAAGCACTTTCTTTAATTTTGATAGAAAGAAAACTACTCCAATATTTCGGCTTCTCTTGACAGGGGTAGCAAGGAAGTGGTATAGGTGGCGCATGTATAGTGGCTACACACTGAAACTATCCCCTAGAAAGTCAGTCAAGTGTGCAGAACAAGAGCTATACCTGCGTCGAGGTGTTCAGTATTAGGTCACCGCTCATCCTTGAGCTAGTGTATGTGCACACTGTGCGTCGCGAATTTAGCTCCCTTGCTTATTCGAACCCACGCTCACCTTACCACATAGAAGACGTATGGTGCTAACTGCCCTTACCCTTGCTATACCACTGATCACTAAAGACAGACTTGTTTTTACATCCTAATCTCCTATTCTTTTCCCCCAACCTTCCATCATTTCTTCCGTGTGCTAACGTCCAAGCACTGGAAAGACCATTAGCGAGATTTCTTATCTGTAGTGAGTATGACCACTTCAAAAGCATAGCGCAGGTATTCATCTTCAAATATGAGGGCATACCTCTCACGTAATACCTCACCGAAGTCCCCGCTGAGTCGCTGAAGCAAAACTTAGTTAATCCGTATGCGTTGAACGGGGAACGTTTGTGCAATATTCAGTAAAAAACAATATGCCCTGTTTTCTAGGGCAGGTTCGCGACTGAGCTGAGGTTATTCTCACTTTCAAAAGAGCGCTCGCCGACTGAACAAGCATCCCGTTGTCTAGATTTACTCCGAGTGCTTTACTTTGACACAATGACCTAAAGACAGGGCGCTCGTATGCATAAAATATAGCAACCTTGTTTCACCGAAAAGCTGCGGACGCCCTATATGCTGGTGTCAGCAAGGACGGACTTTCAGGGTGTGTTGTTGCCGTTATTGGCTTCACAGCGATGATCGTAACAGAGTGGATGGCCCGAAAATTAATGAGTCCCAGCTATGGGATACGGGCCCGAGCGAAAGGCAGCTTTGGGCAGCGAACGGCTCAGAGTTGGACGACAGGGTGGCATTATTCACGAAGCACGCGCCACGCCCAGCCTCGCAGAACCGCAGCGTTCTGGCGAGAAAAGAGTTACCCACGCAATAGCGAACATGGGGGCTCTGTATTAATGGACAGCGAAAGATAGGCCGTTCTCGGTTGACACCTATCGGCTCAAGGAACTATCGACGAAAAAAAAATTGTTTCTTGAAGCCTGTAATACCTGCTTTATATCGTGATTTGTTTTCTCGTATATGGGGGAAAGTGTGCACTGAGCATGTCGTACAGATAATTTTGACAGAAGCGCAAGCTTTCGATTTTTAATTTTTTCTACTCTCTAGACATTAAGCACAGCGTGCCCTTGGCTTACACGCACAGAGGATAAAAATGTCCTGCTTTCTAAAGAGCCTAATACTTCAAGAATTTTGCTGCCCATGCCCTACCGCCATGTACGCTGTAACTTTGCCTTTAATTCGCATTGCACGAGTGCCATGGATTACTACTTAAAGGTTGGGAACCAACGCAAAAAACATGGATGGTAAGAAGGTGACAGAAACACCCGCTTTGTACATGTATGCGTTCGCCCTACCCCAGCAATGACATTACCTGACAGACTAGTTATAGTGCAGAAAGTTTTGTCAACACCACTACAACTGATAAGCGCCGCAGATACTCAGACATTTGGTAGATAAATTTCAACTCAGTTGCAAAGGTGATTAAGAAAGGGGAAAATACTTGCGTTCAACCTTATGTTGCAGGCTCGGATGATTTGAAGGTTATCGTATTCGTTTCGCCTAAAACGAAGCAGCACAGTTTTCCCCGAGTACGGACACTTAATGTGCAGTGAAAATGGCCATGCAAGGTAAAGGAGCTATAGGGCCAGCTATGCTCGTCTATCTATTTCTTTTTTCTTTCAAATGTAAACTGCGTGGTGACGTCATTACCTGCCGATGATGTCCGTATTTAATTTTGTCACCTTTTCTTGCTAATAAAATAACCGGGCGCAATTAACGAGCATACATGAGAGTAATGCAAATGTTTTCCAATTCTATTTAAAAGCTATTCCTATTCTATTTTAATTTCATTCTAATCCTACATCAATTCCGTTCTAGTTGTAATCCAAATATATACTAATTATATTCTAATTCTATTTTATTGCTATTTAGAAGCTGCAGTTGTAAGTACTTGCTCTACTATTACTGGGTAAAATTTCTTATTTTCCCACCTTTGACGACAACCACATCGTTTCTACAAATCTCGTGTTTTCTAACGCTTGCACTTTTTGGGCGACGTTGTATTTTCGTGTCAATGAGCCATGTAATGCTTTCGCATTAAAAGCTCACTTTCCAGCGAATGTAGCCCCCTTGTTATTACATAGTGGTAACCTATAGACGTAGGAGTGCTTATGGTCTTCCTCAGTGTCCGTTTAATACGTATGACGGCTAGCTTGCTCACTTTTGCTACATTAACGGCCTTTAAATAGAAAGGAAACAAAGAACCGAGATGGGAATACGTATATCATAAGGATCGATTTACTGAAATTTAGAAATTAAGGATATTTGTCGGTAAAACTGAAAATACGCCTCAAATCTTACAGGTCGCTTTTTGCGATTTCAACCAATTGTGCTTCAATAATATTTTGTCATGTCAATACAAAAAGCTTTCAGTAAAAAAAAAATGTGAAATGCTACAATACTTATTCTCATGTGAAATTTTGGAATGCATGAATGAATGAGTTAAGAAATTCAGGTCTCTGACCACAACGTTGAAACCGAAAGTAGGGCTTCATCTAGGCTAAAACAAACGCAGAGTTTGAAAACTGCTGAGGGAACACAACTTTCAAGAAGTAGGCCGGAATATTTGATTTCATAGGATGTTCTTTTGTTCTGACATTGCCAAAACAAGGCATTCTTGTGAGAATAACTTTGACACTTTGTTCAGCTGCTCAGTTTGCTCACTGCCTACGTTTGGAGCGAGAGATATTTCCTCTTGGAGGAAGAATGGATGTGTAGATCGATGGCAGTGAGCGAGATCAAAATAACAAGAATAGATTACCTCACGTTCTACAATCGCTGGACCACAATAGAAATGGCGCAGCTGGGTTGAAACAACTTCAGCTGCCCGTATGCTCCAAAATGCATGTCTTAGAAAACTGAGCACGTATGACATGCGGGCGCCAGTATTTTGGTCACAAAGCACTTCTTGGCGCAAAATACTCAAGACATGCGGCGTCCAGTTGAATAAGTTATGACCTAGACACGACGAGCTCGGGAACATTTCCGCACGGATTGCTTCAACGCAGTTCTACGGTATACAATAGAGGACACGTTCATCATCTTCCAGACCGAATGTAATCGAACAAACACAACACCGTAAAAGAGATCCTCACAAATCCACTCTGGAAGGAGAAAAGCGTTGCCATGAATGACGGAAAAAAGTGGAAACAAAAAATGAACGATGATGGAAAATGACTTGAAATGGAATGTATGATGGACGAGGTTGTTGAGAGATGGAGCCAGCCTGAAAATCGGCAAGGGGCTCGATCCGCCAATCGAAGACAAGAGTGGCAAGCCTCTGTCACCCACACAAAAACTTCGATTCTGCGAGCCTGCCGGTGCTAACACAAGACGTCGTTTTTATGCCTGCCCGGCGTTGTCTGCTCTCTGAGGCTTCGCTGTCCTGGAAACGCTTCGTCTGCTTTCCGCTAAGAGAGCGCTGCTCGTTCATCTACCTAGTGTAAGCGGACGGCCCTCTTCTTCTGGCATCCACACTTTTATGGAACTTTTCCTCGTTTTGCGTCGCAAATGAACAAATGTTTGCTCCGAGCAGGAGCAGCGCCTCGCTTGGGAGACGAACAAAACCAGTCTTTAAGGTAGGCTGTATACAAAGACTCCCAAGTTCTTTATCACAAAAGTGGTGTTTTGCCGGAACAATTCCATGGGCGAACAATGGTCCGTTCTGTGGAGAAGATTGTAAGTAAGCAGTCCTCAATACGTATTTCATTTCGTTGGGGGGTAAAGCAAAACTGTTCGTCATTTGTGAGTGGTTTACCGCGGTACGAGGAGACGCCGAGTTTGGTGTGGTTTTGATGGCGCCGCTATAGAGCAGTTCCAACAAGAGCACCTTTGAGTTCTTGCTCATGAAGTGGCACCTCATGTACACTGCATGGAACAGTACCACATAGTGCTACCATCTTTACATTTGCTGGGGCAATGTTTTAAACAGGCTGCTCAGACTTACCTGCTTGGTTCCGCAGTGTTGGTTCCGCATTTTGCAGGTTGAAATTTGTCATTAAGACCTGAGGGATGATTTGACTTAAACAATCTAAAAAAAATAAGCTAAAAACGTCGCATATATTCGGCGCGACTGCGTGGGACCTTGCCTGCGAAAATTGTACGCATGCGTCTGATGTACTGCTGTCAAACGTCGGTATAACGAACCGTCTAATAAAAAAATAATGAATATAATGAAAGATCATCAATTCCCCTTGGATATCTTCCTAGAAGAGCGTGTATTCGTGGTCGCATTTTTAGGCAGTAAAATGTTTCTTTACTTCCATATAAGGAAGCTCTCAGGAACCCTAATGAATACCTCGTGCTGAGTATGTAGATTTGTAACGCTAAGCAACATTTCCAAAGCCGGTTTGATGTGGTAAATTGAAATCACCGCGCGTAATCCGCTCTTTTGAGGACATCACTAAACATGGCAAATACTTCTGCAACCTCAAGAGGAGGCGGAAAGGAGCGTTCGTCTGAATAATTGGAAATCTTAGTTTGATTTTGGCTATGCCTACTTGACCGAATAAGGACAACAAGACCAACTCTCAGCAATGCGAGATATTCGATTAGTGTACGTATATTCCACAGTGGGGTGGGGCTCGTTGCGTGAGTGGACGGCTCCCGCTACACAAATCGAGGGCACACTAAAAGCCAGATATTTAGTCCTGCGCATACACGCCGGCAGGAAGCCCTGTTGACATGTGACAGTTGCATCCTAGGTAACTTACCTCTATAGCGATGCATCAGCTATAGCAGAGGAATCATAGGGCCCCTTCTGCTCCGTTATAACTAAGTTAAGATGTATAGTGAACTGCACTACTCTAAATTATGCTGTATACTACGCCTTGCTATGCTATACTACGCCATGCTATGCTATGCTACGTCATGCTATGCCATGCTATGCCATGCTATGCCATGCTATGTCATGCTCTGCTATGCTATGCCATGCTATGCTATGCTATGCTATGCTATGCAAAACAGTGCAATGCTACACTATGCTATGCTACGCTATACTGTGCTATGCTGTGCTGTGCTGTGCTATACTAGGCTGTGTCATGCCATGCTATGCTATGCTATGCTGTGCTGTGCTGTGCTGCGCTGTGCTGTGCTATGCTATGCTATACTATGCTATGTCACGCCATGCTATGCTATGCTATGCTATGCTATGCTGTGCTGCTTCAATATGTTAAGGCTCCGCCAGCCTTGCGCCAGCTATGAGTGCATAGTTAGAGGTCGGAGGCAACTTATTTACAGAAACGGCCGGCGAGAAAACATATTTTCGCTCTCCCTGTACCTATTAACTAGAAAGGAATGAAACCTTTCCGAGGAAATGTTCAAAAAGTTCGATTTTTTTTTTACGGGTGTGGAACAGCCACAAAAAGAAGGAAACGCGACTGACATGATAGTAAAACTATGTATATACTTATAAAGCAGGGATAGGCGGTCCGGTCTACTTAAAGCTCACAGTGAAGTAAGGAATATTCAACCCTTCGAGGCCCCACGCAAGGGACATCATATTCTTGCGCTTAAATATGTCATACAGATACTGACTCCAATAAATCAAAGAGATATCAGCAAACAAATTCGTGCTCGTTTTTATTCACTATGACGTTTCGGTGTTCTGACTTTCCTCAGTGATTTGCTGGGCAAAGGTCTGTCGAAAAGACGTTTTTTTAGTCCGCGCCATGCCAGTAATCTTTGGCAAATTATATATAGCACCCTAAAATTGTGAGCAAGAGCGGCAGCAGTGTGGGAACTAGAAAGAAAGGTTAACATGGTGCTGTATATTGTCTTGGAAAGGCCTTTTCCACCTTATAGGACGGACTTTAGGCACTGAATAGAGGCTTTCGTTCTTCCTCTGCTAGTTCCAAGTTTTTGCATTGCGCTATCGTTCTTACTCTCATTTCCCCAAAAGAACCCCTTTCAGATTGTACGCGCTGTAAGAGCTTGGGGCACGCATTACGTAATGAGTGAAACGCGCCACTGCTGCAGAAGGCTGTTCCTGGACAAGTGTTTTCGAACAGCTGGTGATCGCTGGAAATGCTGAATGTTATTAATTCTTGACAAAACAGAAAACAACAGATCACTCGCAAAACAGAAGCATTTCAAACATCTTGTACCAACACAGTCAGTTTTAAAGAATCCATGGGAAACAAACTTATTTTAAGCAGCATATATATCCGTATTCTTCCCGTTACAGTTCTTACAAAATTTAAAAAGAGGATTTGTTGAACGATAATTGATGGTCTCACATGCGCACTCTCATTTCGTTCACACCGCTTTCTCAGTATGGTGCCGAACATTTTGATGAAAAAGTGCTGGAAACTTCGAGCAATAACACAAAAATGTGTATGCAAACTCCTTGTATAAATGAGTAAACGATGTTCTAGCGGTACTGCGTCAAATGCCGGGAGCCTATTGCTACTTATGTAAACATTTCGTATGCCAGACTGAATGTTGTATTGTGCATGTTGCACTAGATAAGGGAAAAGCTTTTCGCAAATCGTACGCAAGCTTGTGTACGGCGTTCTAAAAATCTCTATGGAAACTATTTCAAAGTACCCTCCTCCAAAAAGCGCATGTGAACACTGACGTTTCCTCAAATCTATAATGGAAGCAGACACCGTGTTAGCAGTGTTTGCTACAGGCCCTACTACACAAAAACTTACGGCTTAACGCCTTCAAGGCACGCCGGCCAAATAAAGAAAATGTACACTTTACAAAGTAGCCTTTGAATGACCTTAAGTCTTGCTGTGTGCTCACTGGCAAGAGTACACGAAAAAGCAACTTTTTCATGCTTCCCTCAGGAACCAACTTCGCTATCGTGTGGTATACTAAAAGTTTTCCTTATAACGCTCTTACTCACTATAGAAAAGACGGGGAGGAGAGGAAGCTCTGCTTTTCGTTGCCAAACCCTCTGCCCCGCACTTCTCTAACGACAAGGGCGGAAAAGCAGGTGACCTCGTATCCCGGACGTCTCCAAGGACATGGAAAAAAAGGGTTAGTCCATCAGGCCAAGACCGATTGTTATCGGCCATCCTTCACTCAGCGCAGAACGAAGCCGTTGCCAAGGAAGCAGTGCCGCCGGAAGCGCTAGTAAGCCGCCCGTTTTCCTCATGGTTTGTTGCTTGCGAACAGGCCGACTTCTAGGGAGGAAGCACTCTTTCCATCCTTCCTTTTTTCTCTTCTTTAGGCAAAGACAGGATCCACCGCATGTGCATCCATTAGCCTTCGTCCCCTAGAGAAGAGAGGCAATTCGCAAATGCGGGGGAAATAGACAGAACCTCCAAGGGCGGTGCCGAAAGCCGAAAGAATGAAGCGACACTGATCAGTTAAAGAGCGCGTGGAATATTCATTTTCGTTATTGAACGGCTTTTTTTTTAGCTTAAGTTGTATTCGTATTCGTATGGGTCATTTAAGCTTGTTGCATATTCAGATAACTAAAAATTTTATTGTGAAAGTCAGTGGTTCTTATCTGAAATCAGCACAACCAAGCAGAATATTGAATTCCCTGTAGGAATGAGGAGGGGACAAGCGTCCTTTGTGTGTGGAGCTGGACTAATGAACGCGCAGCGTATTCATTAAAGAAGCTTTAGAATGGGGATCTTTGATTTTTGTGGAATGTCATGAGGGAGGAACTGCTGGCCATCAGTGAAAACTTACGTTAACATTCAGAGCTACAGCGTCATTGGATGCCCGGTAAAGAGAAGCCCACATTTAAGGCTGCTCGCCCGTGTGTCTCTATGTTGCATGATGTGGTGCAGCTATCACCATCTTAGGCTTTAAAAACTGAATTTTATAGTGGCACCCGTGTTCAAGCATTTCCTTGGGCAAGCATCGCTGGCGTTGCTCATACGCAGAATGGCCTAAAAAAAGTTTTCACGCTGATGCGTTCACGATGACAGGGCTGTCCAAAAAAAAAAAGCCTGCAAAAGGCGCTTTCTAGAGCGTGCTGTGTTAGGTTTCAAACAAATTTACTAGAAGCTTCATCATCATCAGTAGAGCAGTCACGTGACTGATGTGCTCAGCCAATCTGTACCATGGTGCGGGTATTCCCTTACTGCTTTTAGGTCGATGCTTAGAGTATTTGTGCGCTCAAAAACAAGATTGTCGGCTTATGAGCCACGCCAAAGTGCAGTTTGATCATGTATTAATTCTAACCGCCTGCGTTTCATTAAGGTTTACACAAATTTGCATAAAAAAAGCATACACTTTCATGCATGTGACATTTCTTAATTTTCTGGTTCAGGTTTCCACATGCCTGCAGAATGAGAATAATAATAATTGTTTTTTTGGGGAAAGGAAATGGCGCAGTATCTGTCTCATATATCGTTGGACACCTGGACCGCGCCGTAAGGGAAGGGATAAGGGAGGGAGTGACAGAAGAAGGGAAGAGAGAGGTGCCGTAGTGGAGGGCTCCGGAATAATTTCGACCACCTGGGGATCTTTAACGTGCACTGACATCGCACAGCACACGGGCGCCTTAGCGTTTTTCCTCCATAAAAACGCAGCCGCCGCGGTCGGGTTCGAACCCGGGAACTCCGGATCAGTAGTCGAGCGCCCTAACCACTGAGCCACCGCGGCGGGGCCCTGCAGAATGGAAGCGCTGTAGAATGAGCCACATTTGGTCATGCGTTTTAGACGAGCTTGACATTTGTTGCCGTTGTAGGATACAGCGGGTATAGGGATGCGACTGCCCCTCTTCCGGGATATACAAATTCATATCAGCTTCCATTGTAAATCTTAGCATTTTATAGGGGCAATCAATGTGAATGTTTGCTTGCTAGTGTTTTCGACGCTCCCCTCTTTTTTCTTAATCAAACTTAAGAACGCAAGTTCCGCTAAACGGCATGTTTTCTAGGCTCCCTCACAATGCGCGCACTTTGCTATTTTCTGCCAGGCAATACGGTACTGACAACAAAAGCGGGCACGCAACTAACTCGGAAGCTGTGAAGAGGCTTTTAGTGATCTTATGTCATCAAGATTTGCGTTTCCGTTGGGGTGCCATGGTTGTGGCAGTTAAGTGCAGCAAAGGGTTAAGCAGCCGTAAAAAGATTTCCGGCGCAATTTATTCCATATTTGGTGTTGCATAGTCGGGGTTATCAACGAACGATTTGGCAGAGGCTTGGAGCATATGCCCAAGACTGACAACATCAGACAAAACAAAGCTGAGTATGTTTATTGGTAGTATTCTGCTACTCGTGTGTTACGTGGCAAAGCTCATAGCGGCCAGAGCGTTTCGCAAAATCGCATTCCCCACCCACTGCACACATTCAGTTTCTGGTAAACAGCTTGAAAAAGGCACAGTGCGCAGGTAAAATGGACAGAAAGTGGCTACCGAAAAGTATAAATCCTCTTTTTCTCTAGTCACTTGCGCATCAAATTCTCCTCACAATTGCCGCACGCGGAAACAACCGCCGCAAACTACGAACATATATATGAAGCTTAAAGTAGAAAAATATTTGGAAGTAAATACGTGTTTGACTGTCATTGACACAACACAAGGAGGTGGAACGATAAACAGTGGATTTTATTAAGAAGAAGAATAAGATTTTATTTCGTACATATTGAAAAAGCTCATAAATTCTGTATATAGGCGAAACTTCCAAAGTCAAGCGACTGTCACGGGACCGCCTATAGATTAATACTAAATTAAATACCGAACAAGCAGCAACACAGACAACTGAATTTAGCAGCAACAAGAATGGTAATTTATAAAGAGGAACTTCATATTTGATGGAAATGAAAACTGCGGCCAATTTTAGAGAGCAGCTTTGCAGTGCGCCAAATTGGAAGGCCCATGATCTATTTCGAGAAACTGGCGACATTGAAAGAGCCCCGTAACCATTCTATACAAGAAAATTTTAACATTTCGCTTTCATGGAGATGTTGCAGCTTTAACGCCAATGAAAACCAAACCCCGTTTCTCGGTACCAGAGAGCCATGTCTCTGTTCCGTACACAAATTAAAAACGCCAACCGTCATTAAAGGCAAAGAAAACACAAGAGAATGGTTCCCTATATTTTTTAACTAGTGCGTGTAAATAGAGAAAAATACTGTAATTATTTTACGGCTGAAATATATTTGAGTGCTAACTAGAAGAAAAACAGCCACATGCTGCTGGTGGCATGCCAACCCACAACCTCCAAATTTTGCGTATGGTGCTCCATCAACTTCGTTGCGGAAGCGGCTTTCAACTCTTCTATTTTCGGGGATATTTCTATTTCGTGTAACCTAACCTTGAAGGTTTCCTGCGGTCTATCGTCGTCCATAGCGGCGAACGTAGTTCGTGCTGCATTATCACGAGTGTCACATATAACGACATTGAACGACGACGGCGGATGCTGGGCGATAACTCTTAGTGGTACATATGGAATCAAGGCTGCCTGAACCAAGACCCTCGTTAAGTTCTTCAGCAGACAAGGGTAGAAAAATAAAGGAATCGTTATGAAATACAAATGAAGGAAGCCAACAGTGACTAGAATAAAGAAAAGCACACGAAATTGTTTCACGTTTTTTTTTAAAGTTGTGTAGGTCAATGGTAAAGTAACAGTGTAATTATTTTATGGCTGAGACATAAGTGATTATAAAGCGGAAGAAAAAGAGTCACATGTCCTCGGTAGGCTCCGAACCCACGATCTACAGATTTTGCGCACTTTGCTATAACAAGTGAGCTATGACGGCGGCTTTTCCAGGTGTCTTCCGGAGTGGACTACTTTATACTGTGAGTGAATGTGTGTATGGAGTGTGGCACTACAATGGCCTATGTTCTAGTGTGACTGAATATGTGCATAGATGGTGACTTCTGGAGTGGACTGTGATGTGAACTGTGTGGATTGTGTGCATAGCTGGTGACTGCGGGAGAGAATGTGGGCTATTATAAGACTGTGCGCTTAGCGGGGTAGATGCGGCATTGTTAATATCGAAGGGACGCTGCGGTGGAGCAATTGCCGGCAGACAAAGCAAGGCTAACCCAACCTGTAGCATTCAACACCTCAACCTCAACCTCAACCTCCAGTCTTCTACATTGTGGATATTTATGTTGCCTGTTCCCCAAACGCGAGAGCGTCGGCTGCCATTTACCTTCGAGGTATAAAATAATTACCCTTTTACTTTTATATCAAAGAACACAAAATAAAAATATCTATAAAAATTCTCCTAAGCCCTCCTTAATTTCAGAGACTAATATCTTCCTTCATTGCAAAGTAATAAACAACTCCTTATTTTCCTACCCTTGTTTGCTCACTATGTCGCATAGATGGGCAACGTAAAAAACCTTTAAACAGAAATGAATAAGCAGACGCATCTAGGGGAGCGCATGCTTTGACTCCGCACTGCACGACTGGACAGACTTTAAAATTTAGAGAACTAGTAACTGTTGTCTTGGGCAGGACATGAGGTGTAAAAACAAGCAAGAGAAAGTATTTTGAACAAACACACTGCTGATCGGTTATGCACGCGCTTCAGAAGCTAAGGTCTGAAGCACTGCTTCATTAGTCTGCGACAATATAGGCTGTCTTCTTTATTGTGCTCATAAGTTGCCTTCAGGACGCCGAACAATGGGGTCAAACTTCGGACAGAGGAGGTCCTGGAAAGGAAATGTAAAGACCCGAAAATCTGTCTACATTTCATGTGTGCCCCTAGTAGTGCCTTCTGAAGCCGCCACCTCAATATTATGTCTGTCGGGAATCTACAGACGCAGAAGAAGCAAAAGTATCTAGCGAGCGGAGCTTTTTCCATCTATAGTCGGAGCACTCTGCCATAGTCAGCGGGCGGTGACTAATACCACTCGTTACAAGTGCTTATATCACCCCCTCATGTAACAGGAGGGGTTGAAGGGCAGATCATATTTCAGTAGTCGAACGCTTCGTGTTCCCTGCATGGCGATACAAGAAGTGATCCATGCGGCGAGATTATTATTGCGTCTGCTGCCCCTCTGTCCGCCGCTGTGCTAGTCAAGAAGCTTGGAAGAGTCCCGGAAAGAGAGAAGGCATAGAGAACAAGAGAGGCATGAAAAGCAAGACACAATAGCCATCGTTTTCGCATTCCATCTTGCCTCAGTACATTCGCTGCAGAGGACAAAGATGCCGCACGACTGTCGCCACCAGGGGAAGGGGAGATGGAGGGAAGAAGGAAGACGGAGAAAGAGCTTAACGGAAGTAACTTCCGGTGTGTCGGATCAGGGAAAGAATAGGGTGCCGGAAATGAAGGCAAGTGTCCGCCCCCTCTATTGTGCGGCGAATGCTCCGGACATGCCGTGGCACAGCAGCTTTTCTCAAGCACTGTTTCCAAAGAAGGGAGTAAGGGACGAATGGGCAGCGCGGAAAAAACATCCGGCTATGCTTGCACTCCTGGCCTCCTTATGCGCCCCAAGGTTGCTTCCTGCGTCTGAAGGGGTTTAGAGAATTCGTTCTGAGCGTGGATGGGAGGAGCGGCCTTGCTTCCAGTTCTGTGTCCTTGCGCTGCGACAGTGCTGCTGCTGATGCTGCGGTCGCATCTTGCGCTGTGGACGTTTTTGTGGCCGTTGCTTCGACAAGCGCTCGCTACGGTCGTAAGCACCTGTTTGTTCTTTTGAATTTAAGTTAGTGAAAAATTGCCTTAAAAGTGTTGTGAAATCTATTCAATTTTTCAGCCCTCATGCTATCATCATATCATTTTTTTATAAAAAGACAAGAACAGAATTGAATGGGTCACGAGAAGGAAGACGGTTTTCTTTGTCGCCAGTTAAAACAGTGTAAATAGTTAATTCTGTGTCTCAAAACACGTGACAGAAAAAAAATACAGGACAATATTTAGTTTCTTACATAGAGTGAATAAAGAGTAAATTAAGTTTTCGCCTAATTTAAATGTCTGAAAAAATTTCGCTTCGTTCTAACTCGAGACAGCAACAAAGATTACTGCGTTAAAAAGTCTGACGTTTGAAAACACAATTTTTCTACGCCAAAAGCAATATTATCCGGAAAGTAAGAGCGACCACCCTGAGTAATCATAAAAGCAAATTGCCGAAGACGATGTGTAACATGGCAAAAAAGAAGCAAGCCATAAATGTTGTGCTTCACGCAGAGCTGTATCAGTTCCTTGAGAGCATGTAGGAAATAGAGTTCTTGCTGATTGGAACTATCATCACAGTGAAGGGACCAGCTTGGGCGCGCACTCACTATCATCGGTAACGATCTGGAAACTAGTGCGCGCTCTATCGAGATCAAACACTCTAATAACCGAATCTGTGCAAAAATTTTCTCGTAACTTTAACAACTTTGTATCGTCGATTAATGACAGACCTGATCGCTAAATGACTTACTACAGCATTCTACATTCCATCACAGGGAGGTTTCGGAAAGCGCTAACTGGCATGGAAAGGGCACACAGAGACGCACACGATGAAGCACTACTTACAGCTTTTCGGAACGGACACTGCAGTAAGTCTAAGCAAACCACAGGTCACCTGATGCAACCTCATACGTAATTGATTTCGTGCAACGTGAGCTGCAACCCTAATTCCACGTGGCTTTTTCGAGCCTTACCTCGAAGCGCTGCGAACGTTCCATCAGACACAAGACTCTCCTCCACGACCCATCTGTTCGCTGCACCGAAGACTGAACCACGAGTGAGGCAATTTCATCAAGCCGCCCGTAAAGGCGAATGATGCAGATTAGATAAAAAAGTAGAAAAGAGAAGGGCAAGAACAATTGCGAATGGGTACGTCTAAGCTATGGCAGCAGGACGGCAATTAAGGAAGTCATTAAGGGAAGGGACTCCTTTCGCGTCGAGCGAGAGCCGTCCCGAAGCGTCCGCATTCGCAATCCGAAACAGGACGAGACAATCCGCTCGGGATGGGTGCTTAAGGGCGGGCACGAAACAAAAGCCGAGAAGAACCGAGAAGAAAGGGAGAGTAGGCAAACGCGGCGAGCTTAAGATAAGTGAAGGTGGGTTCTTGTGCGTTCGTGTGTGCACATGTGTCTGCGGAAGAAAGGGATGAGAGACTACGGAAAGAAGAAATATAAGTCCTTGCATCGTCTCAGTCGCGGTTTACTTTTGTTCCTACAGAATTCCCTCTCATGCGTGATAGACGGAATAAGGCTCCCTCCTGTAGCCCCGATCAATCACGCCACGGAGTCCAGGCTGCCGATTTTTGCCAGGAACGACTAGGGGTGGAGACGCTGACCAGCGCGGAACCAGGAAATGAGGCTTCCTCCGTTCCCTGAGGCGACCTGCGGTGGTAGCGGCAATCAGGGAAGAATCGCCTCAGAGATGCGGGCTGAGCACTAAGCGGAGCGCTTATTGCCGAATTATGAAGGTAATGAAAAATCTCCCGTCCTGCCACTCCGACGGCACTTAACGGTTTCCACCTCCAACCACCTTATTCTGTCACTTCACTGTTTTCTCCGAGCATTAGTTGATTTTTCTCTTATGGGAGCGATGTGCAGTAATAGAGCAGTGACAAAGGAGTGCAATTTTAACGCGACAGCATTAAGAGCCCCGTGTCGCAGAAAACTCGCTGTCGTCGGCGTCGGCGCCGTTGGCCGTGAGCGAAAAATCCCAAAAGCGCGCACGCAGCGCCATGAGGCGGCGCCCACAAAATACAATCTCTCCTCCTCGCAATGTACCCCACTGCCCCAACAGATAGCGCGCGACGTCAGCGATTCCCGCTCCTCTCGTTCGGGCACAGTGGGGCCGTGCGGGCACGCAGGAATCCTGCGGTGAGCGGTGAACAACGCAGCGCACATCCAAGGCGCGTTCACCACGAAGCTTGAGGCTTGCTGCCCGTTCGTTGGGCGCGGAAGCTGTGCTGGGGCTCGTGGCATCGGATTTGTCGAGAACGATGTGCTGACGAACTACGACTGCAACTTGGGTATCGCGCTATTTGGCAAGGTGCCCGGCAGCGCTTCTACGTGGTTTGCCGCTCTGCGCGTTCGCTGCTCCGTACGTAGAAGAGGGATTCGTCCAACGGGCAAGGCGTCGAGCCGAACGGGCGATGGCGTTCCGTGGACTCTGTGCTGCAACATGCTGTCGCGTTCCACTCTTAAAGGCGAAGCTTAATCGTCCTCCAATTTTTTTATAGAAAGATTGCTTTACCATTCGAAAGAGTTTGGTCGGCCCGCTTAAAATTAAAGGGCGTACGAAGCGGAATTCTCGCCCATTGCTAATATCGATACTTAAGAGGGGATTTTGCATTATGAAGGAATGGTGAAGACGACGAAGGAAACATTTTATGCATCAAAATTAGCCATTTAAAATCAGTCGAGGAAATTTTAAAGAACTACGTGAGAACATAATTCCCATTTTTTATCATTTATATCACCTTCGTTTACACTTCTCAATTCTTAATATTTGCAGATGATAGAAACGAGGGGCAGCAGAGTATTGCGAAAATCAGCTCAAGTTACTTTGTTATGCTTTTTACTTTTTATTATTTGGACAAGACAGTACGAATTAGCGAGGGTCGCATTCAACGCAACAGCCTTCCGATTGCTATCTTCCGGACTACCTGGATAAAATGACATGCTACTCTAGATCTTTGAGAAAGGTGCACTTGTTCTTTGAACCTCGCAAACGATGAAATACCTATGCGGATACGATGTCTTTATTGGACAGGGATGCTATAGTCATCCACTGAAGAACTGAAACTCTGCACTCTATCGTATTGTAGCGATCAGCTTCTGGATACCGCTACAAAGTAGTTAGAAATATTGAGCCATAAGTCAAGCTTAAGAATAAGTAATGAAGTTTCGCCTGCCAAGGAAACAAGGACTTAGGAGTGATTCCCACCACGTGGGGTTCTTTAACATGCTCTGAAATCACACATTGCGCTATATGCACTACTGGGAGAAAAGTTATATCTTACCAAAACCTCGCTCCACTTTTATTAGTTTAATTCTATCAGCGCACAAGTGCTTCTAAAAAAAACAAATAGTCCGCAGGGAGATAAAAAAAACAATTTTGATGCCACCTGAACACCTCGTGCTATTGCCAGAAACGGGACAAAAAATTTTCTTGGCGCGCCTCTCTGCAATGTAAAGTGATAAAAAAGAAAACATTTCTGGTTAATTATATTGTAACAAAAAGTAACAAGACGGGACAGGGAGAGAAACATAGAAAGGAAGAACGAGTTATATGAAGACAAAAAGGAAAAAGAAGAAAGAGAGAAAGAAAGAACGAAAGAGAATGAAATCACGAAGTGAAAGCGAGACAGAGAAAAGGTGAATCAATGAAGGAGAAAGTTAGAATTAAGAGAAAACAAAGTAAGCGAAGAAGAGAAAAAAACTATGTAAGAAAGGAGAGAACGTTAGGACGAAACACAGGGAAAAAAGAAAGACGCGAAGGAATGAAAGCAAGAACCAAAGAGATAGAGAAATAAACTGCGTATGTCGTTACATTTTCAAGGCCTCCACAAGACTATAAAGAAACCTAGCGGCAGACAGCACACTGAGGACTCTTGCTTCGTCGCCTTGACATATCTTTGATTGCATGGCGTGCATATTCAAATGTTTGCGGAAGTAATGCAAACTTAGCGAGTATCATGTTCAGGGACCTATTTGCTCACATTAACTCTGTGCAAAACGAAAGTCATACTAAAGCCCTTCAGAATTTTACCAGGCAAGCCAGTTCCGACTACGGCCAGAAGTAATGTGATTATCGCCAGCGCGCAGATGAGAGCAAATTATCATGGCCACTGCAAGGTTTGATGCCAGAGAAGTAGTTGTAAAGGAAAAAGAATCAATAAATGCGTAAGATGGAGCACTGTCACCGATGGAAATGAATGCACAAATAAGGTACATATATTGTCTTTGCCTGTATAAACATGCCCTGCATGGTTATATAAATTAATCATCCAGGAATTCCGCACAGCAAAAAGTTGCGCTCCAAATCTCGATTCTTGCGAAGTATTCCAGGAAAATTCTGCGCAAGAACACGCTGCCGGATCTGAAATAAAGGTTAGTGATTGTGGTAACAACTTTTGTTTAAACAAAAGGAGACGGTCCGCAAATGTGGCCTGAAACGTTTCCAGGAGTCTAAAGATCTGGGCAACAATGAAAGACCGCTCAATCTACTAGACTTTCCACCAGGCAGAAAGTAGCTAACGCCTACTTGGTGTCCTAACTTCTGAAGAGAGTATTCAGCTTGCTATGATACAGTTTCCTCTCTAACGTTGACGTTTCTCCTTCAGACGGCGAGGAGGCGGAGAGTGGCGCGCCTTAACGCCACTGGTCAAAGACTGATGCTGAGCCGGACGGCAACAACCATAACGATGTGTGCACGATGTACCCCAATGCACCTCGAATCCCGCAATTTCTCCAGGTCAGAGCAGAGAGGCTAAAGTCAGTCCGCCACTGCTCTGACTACTTCAGTGGTCCTTAAAGCGGCGATATGTGCGCTACTTTGTAGCAAAGTCCCGAGATCAGTGCTTGCAGGCTGATTGGTGGCATCCCTAGATCTCTCTCTGTTGCTTGCAATGCAGTACACGGTACTTGATTGCTCTTCTTTAAACAGAGCTTCCTTATGGACCTTTGTAATGTTCGAGCTTATCACCTACGCTTGTGAGGAAATGGACGGTAATCCGTTTCCAGATGGGCTAGAGCATCTGTAGTTTGAGGCGGGTTTCCACAGTAGCCCGTGTGTTAAAGCGCTAGCTGCATACGGGAAGATGGCCTGTTTCATGAAGTTCGGCGTCCGCACTAGTCCAGAGCAGGGGTGAGTTCACCTTTCTATTGGCGCACCTTAATAGATGTGCGTACAGAAATGAGCGGGATGCTACCGGACACGGGATTGTGAAAATGTAACCATACAGCATATTTCATCATTTAAAAATCCTCAATTTCTCACCCGCCTTTAGGGCGAAGAACCGATAGCGAAAGATAGAGCGACGCACAGTCTTCCGAAAGCAGCCACTGCGAGGACTGCAAGAGGCTACAGCTACGTGTGCCATCCGTCGCAGTGCCACGAGCGGAGCATTCTTGTGAGCGCTGGCACTTGGCCCCTCTGGATGCACTGTGGATGGTTGAAAGAGGGGAAACTGACAATTTTCGGTTTTACATAACCCAACGCATATCAACCCGAAGAAGGAGTTGCATGCCGTTATTCCCGCTTAGGGCACAGGAGGGAATACCTAAGACTGGCTTAATATCGGAACAGTCACTTGTGAATACCCCCAAGAGGCATTGCTTTCAGAGTCCAGTCATCAGCAATACAGCAAGGACCGGCAAAAACATGACGCAAATTAATGGCAGTGTTCCTCTGCGGACGTGTAAGAGTTCTTTCAGACAATATAACACGTGACCGGGGGCAGTATGAAGAAATGTAGGAATTGAAGCACCCAGCCATTAGAAAGTTTATTCCTCCTTTGTAAGAAAGGAATAAACTTCACCTTCTTCTTCTTCTTCAACTGTGATGAAAGTTATGTAAAAAGAAATTTGTCGGGTTGAAATGCGGGCCAGTTGGTTCATAGTAACTTGAAAAAAACCAGTCACAAAAGACAATGGACAAGAGAAGGAGTGTACACGCCACAACGTCGTTGTGGCGTGTACACTCCTTCTCTTGTCTATCGTCTTTTGTGACAGTTTTTTTTTCAAATTTGTCGGGCATCAATATATGTAGGTTAAACAGACCACATTCAATACTTATGCCGTGCTCTGCTCGTGATTAACTGGAACACGGATTAACTAGAACATATCTATTTTCAGTCTGGTGAAAATAGTACAGACGATCACTTTCATATGCAAAGAAATAAAGAAAAAAACGAAAATATATTCGTCTATAAATACTGCTTTTTCAGATTCTTCATTGCATGACATACATGCGCCAGTTTCGTGCTTGAAATGACTGCATTTCACAAAACTGCCAACTTGCCCTCAGCAGTCATAAAAAAAAAGACAGAAAGGCGAAACTGTATGCTCAAAGAGGTAACACTCCAGGACAGGAGGTGTTCAGTAAAACTTAACCTTACTGCCGGAAGCCTAGAAGCAGGAAGAACCATCCAGATAGTAAACCCGCTTATGCAAGGAGCGGAGGTCGAGCTCAAGCCCTCAACTTTTCACGCTCAGGATTCAAAGAAAAAGACGCGAAGATTCTGACCACCATGACATATGGTAAGGAAGTATCGTGGAAGGCTCGTAAAACTGTTTCCACTAAATCAGGTTTTTTCTTTCGATCTTCTGATGCTCTTTTTTTGCGGAGCACCTATTTCTGAGTAGGTTTCTGCACGGACCCTGCCACCACTCTCAGTTTCGTGGCCTAACCTTCTCGTCTCTACAGCTCATGTTGCATTTTCTCTCATCTTTATTTCCTGTTCTTTTTTTCTTTTTAGCGCTGCCCTATTGGGCAGCACGGTGGTGCTGTCTCAGGTGGATACAAAACCGCAGAGGCAATCTAGAGGGAGCCGGCATAGGGTACCATGCATGCTGTAACCTCGGAAATTCGGTGCAGGGTTAAGGAGGCTAAGCATCATCCTTGTACCAAGACGTACAGCGCGTCAAAGCAATCCAAAAGAACGAGCGCCTGCAGACCGCGGTTGTTGCTGTTTGAATGAGAAAGAAGCTATCAATAGTAGAATTTCTAAAGAGCATCGACCAAGGATAAAATGACACCAACGCAACGCCTGAAGGGACGCTGGCTACCCATATTTACGCGATGGTATAGGGAAGTTGTAATTTGACGCGTGAAGATTGTTGGCGAATGTCATTGTAACCTTCCAGCTGAATATTCTGCTGTGCAGTAAGGTGTAATTTTGGGCTAATTGCTAAGATAGAGCCAAGATAAATAGCGCGGGAGAGACAGGATGCAGTGTCCCTCACTGTGTCCTGTCTTTCCCGCAGTCTGTCTCTTGGCTATGCTGTTGAGTGCCGGCACCGTGCACTCCCTCTCGTATTTCAGAGGCCTAATATGAGATTGTATTCAATGCGGTAAAAGAACGATCAAGATGTACGAATATATCACAGTAGTCGGTTTATTAGCGATAGCAAGTAGGAAATGCGCTGTTGACTGCACAGCTAGAAAAGTAGGAGCGTCCTGCACACAACAACATTCGTGCGGGAAGACGTATACACGGAGGCCCACTCCTGTACTGGTGCGGGTGCGTGAATCGTACCCGGGAGAAATGTGTTGTGGACGAGAAGCGAATGCGCGAGCAGATGCGAGAAATGAAGACGAAAACAAAGAAGTAAATATAACTTATTGGCCGATGGGATACAGGCGAAGAAGGCGCTGCGGCCGGTGCCATAAAAGGCGGGCGCAGAAAGACAGAAGGTGCAGAAGGGGGCCTCGAATTGGTGCCCCGCGAGATCCACTAGTGAGGAAGGATGTGAAAGAGAACGAAAAAGGTTGGAGAAAGAAAAACGAGGAGAATTCGGAAAGGCCGGCAGCGCATGGCGGACGGGAGGGACCCGTACCACGTTCGTCCACGCTAGCCTACAAGGACAGAGACCGCCTCGCCATAGAAATCCGACGACCTCTCAGCGACCCTTCTATAAGTTTGCGGACAAGCAAATTATCTGTTTACTTCTTATTCGCATTCGACCGCAGCTGCGGTTTCTCTGAAATGGCAGAGATGTCTGTGGTTCCCCCTTCTTCCTCTCTCTCTTTCATTATTCTTTCTTTATTAGTTTTTGGTGCAGAACAAACTCCATCGATGTGGTGGAAGAGGCTGGAAGTGAAGAAAGACAAATTGCTAAGCAACTTAAGAGAAGTGCGTCTGAATTCTTTTGGGCAGGCCTTTTGATCACTGGGCTTAAGAAAATTTCGCATAATCAGAAATAGAGCCACTCTGAAATATAATAACCGCTTCTCCTGAAATGTTTATACGCACTAACCGTTAAAATCGCGTGAGCGCAGACGTAGGCACACATGGAGAACTTTAAGAATTGCGCAGGGAAAAGAACTCTGAAGTAATCACATAGGGCACAACGTAATCTGCGTTAATTATGCACACGGAATATTTAAATACTTCCAAGGGGGCCTGCATTTCTTAATTTTCTCTGTCTCCTTTTTTTTCTTTGATATCGTTTTGCTGTGCTCGATAAGTTGAGTGGTCAAAGGTTAGGCCACTCTTTCGCTTTCACCATAAATAGCACTCCGTTAAAGACCGGTTCAAAGTTTTGCTAAAAAAAATTGATTTAAAGCGCAGGGTGGGGTAGCCTTCATCCTCAATTTTCCTATTAAACTTTATTCTTCAAACTGGCAGCTGCATAACCACATTTAAGCACGTGAACAAAGCCACCGCTATTCTGCAGTGCCACAACCCATGTGGATTTCGGCAGAAAGCAGGCTAGCCTTACGGCTGACCTAGTCTGCATAAACACGTGGTATGGCAGTTGAGTGCCTCCAAATGAAAAAAAATGTTTTATAATCCACACCTGTCTCCCTTTGAAGACGCTAAGAGCGATACCTCTCGCACATTTTAAAGTGGTGGGTTGCTTTGCCTGTCTGGCTGTATTCAGCTGTATTAATCCGCATTTCCAAGAAGTTTCTCTTCTCGACACGAGCTTGGAAACACTTTCTGGTTGCATTGCATGGTTCGTGATGGTGATGGTGTGTTGGTGCAGAGCATTTTTACCCAACCTTGTGCATACCGAGCATGTTATCCACGGCGCTCTTTGGCCTGGCTGGCTTTATGCCATTGAAGATCAAATCCTCGTCTTGTACTTGAGGAAACTTGTGAAAATAATAGGAGGGAAGCCGGTCTTCATCAGCAGTATTCAAATTTTGAGGCGGTACTTGAACGCCGGGCGCATTGCCAAGTTTGCGCGCCAGACGCGACGTTTCTTATCATCGCCGATGAAATGCGACAGGCAACGATTGCAACTGCGTAGAACAAAAAAAAAAATAACACGGACTTTCTAATACGCACCTCATCGTCCAGTCTCTCTTTTCGGTGGTGATGACGAAAATGTTATATTGACACGTTTAGGAGCGAGTGATTGGCGTGGTCCGATGCCCTTGTCTGAAAGTATGTGATTAGAGATGAGTGTTCTTTTTTTACAGCGACAGCTGTTAGGCGCCCGACCCTGGCTTTGTCATCGCCGTCGGCGTAGTCGCCGTCCTCGTCATCGGCATAATAGTTGGGTGCATTAACGCACCCACCGGTTAGGCCGATGACGACGACGGCGACTACGCCGATGGCGTAGACATTCACCCACTGGGTGGATTGCATTTACTCACAGACCGGTCATCAGCGCACTCACCTTATAATACGGTCAACGTAGGTCGCATAAGCCTACGGGTCGCTTTGTTTGGAACAGCCTGCTGCCAGTGAAGGGGTACACCGCTTTACCACTACACCGGTGCAATATGAGGTCACTGTATCTTTCCTACCTCAAATTATCCCCAAAACTAAATGCCTAAACAGCTATCGCTGAACCTCGCGTTACATTGTCGTAACCGTTGTCTTTTTTTCTTTTACTGCGAAGTGAAGCCGCATGAACTTGCGCAGACAGTTTTTGTTTCCGTAGCCACTGTAGTTTTGACGGTAACACGAAAAATATCCCCACCTGAAGGTCCGGTCTGTTAAAGTTGTTCTTTATTTTGTCCCAAAAGAAAGGAAGATGCGCCGACCAGGTGAAGAAACAATTTCATGCAACATGCAGCGTGTTAAGCAAACAAGGAACAGGCAGAAGTGCAAGAAATACAGTAGGTATTGTCATTGACGTGAAGCAGCGTCTTTTGCAGCACCCCAAAAGCCGCTGAAACGGCAATTAGCTAAATGGTTTCTGAATATTGCGCATTCAGTACCGCAGCCGGTGAAGAACGCGACGAAACAAACTCTAGCAAAGAATGAACAGAGGGAAGGTGAAGAAACGAGACATAGAGAAGACCCAATAATACAAAGAAACTAAGGTGAGAAACGAGTTGAGCGAGCTTCCTGGCTTTGCCAGCAAAGCAATTACCACGGTAGCGTGAACGTCCTTTCAGAAATGGGAACAGACGGGGAGTGGCTGCATGTGATGTTATTTTTCATTAAGAATATCGCTTAGCGGAACATAGACACGGTAAAGGGCGCCAAATACGAGGTTGTATGTCGGGTTGTCAGTGCTCTTTTTTGTTTTGTTTTCAGAGGACTTTAAACGGGTATCCTCGGTTTGCTGTGTTTTCCGATGCAGTGAAAATTATAAAGCGAGGAGCGGATACAATTTCTCTTGGTGTGTGCGTGTGTGTGTTCTCTTCTTTTTTACTTCCGCTTTCTTTGTCCTGCACGTGTGTACAGTTTAGGATGTGCCCACACTAAGCAAAGTTTTCACGTGCCTCTGTGTTGATATCTAATGGAAACTGGTGTACCACTCGACGCCGAAGGCTTTGTAAACAATGACAGCTGGCCATCGGCTTTATGTTTCTACGACACCGAGGCGCGCGTTCAAACTAAATACAAAAATGCGGCTGTTACGTCTGCGAACGGTTCGTGGAAAAGGAACGTTCTTTTCTGCGCGGAATGCAAAAGGGCCATTAGCAAAAGAGCTACAGCTCACGCTTTTTTTTGTTAAAGAGTGTTGTTTTCTTACAAAAGCCGAGAAAAACTCTTGCTCGTCTGGAGAGTGTTTGAAGTCGCCTTCATTCCTCGGGAGCAAAAGCTCCAGCCTAAAAAAAGAAAATGCAGAAAAAGGAAGCAGCGAAATCGTTTTAAATTTGGCTTGCCATTCAATTACTGATTGTTCCACAACTTTCTTGCTTTTAAAGAGCAAAAAAAACTGTTGCTGAAGTGTTCGGCTTGATAGCGATGTCTTGTACTGTGGCTTAGACATATGGAAGAATTTTTTCTGCCAAGGAATATATGCGGTAACGAAGGAAACGCGTTGTTCTGTGAGATCAACAGCAAGATGGCAGCAGATAATTTAAGTTGCAGTTTTTATGAAACTACTCGCAAATATCTATTGAATTCGTCATGATGATGGAAATGACGGAAATGTCACATTATATTAAACCTTTTTGGAGCACGGTTGGTATTTAGTTACAGATTTCATTTTCTTCTCACAATGTCAAAGCCTACATGTAATCTGCAATTTAACACACGTTTTAATGAAAAATATCACCTTTTACTTTCGTTTCCTCGAGACACTTGAATCTATCAAGTGCATTATAGTTTTTCTATTTTACTCAAGCTATGCACGAATTCCGTTTCCTTCCCGGCATTGGTATTTTGACGGAGGCGAAAGGTAAATGGCGTCAGTATATGTGTGATGTTTCCGCGCGTTTGAGAATACCGGGTGTCAAACGTTATCTGGAGTGTTATACTACAGCTCCTCATTTTCATTTTTCTTTAATTTCCTCGTTCATTCCCTCCCGCACTGCGCGGGTGAGTTGTCCGCTAAGAGATATATAGTTACTGCCCCCTTTCCTTTCATCATAACCGATTTTGTTGCGGATGCGGTCATAAAGTTGCCCACAAGAGCTTAAGGTCGCCTGACGAAGAATACATTTGCAAAGAAACTTCCTTTACTGACGGACTCCAGAATGATTTGAAATGATGTATCCGTCTTTATGTGGCCAATACAATATACTGCGCGATCCATGGATACGCATAGACAGCTTTGGACTCCGCCAGAAATCCAGACAAATTAGTGCACAGACGTTTTCGAGCTTCTTGTCTATCATTCTGAAACGGAGAAGAAGACCCTCAAGCTCGCGCTCGGCAGCAGATCACAATGGTTGTTGAACAAAAGGCCAGAGTGCCACAGACGGTCGCATGAAATGACATCATAACTACTGGATCCGCCGCCCTCACACTGACCCTCACATTCTCGCTCTTGAACATTTGTGTTCGAGCCGGCGGCGGTAGATTCACTTTATCGCGAAGCAAACAAGCTGTGGCGCTTGCTTCTTGAATTATGCAATAGCGCATGACAAAAAGAGCGAAGGCACGACTCTCAGAATACAAACGAGTTTCGCGGTTCCAAGTTGCCCAGCATATCTCGACGAGGTGACATCCGCTCTCAGTACAATTTACATGCAGGGCGTGCCAGCTAGAATGGCCCTCTCCAGACGCACCAAACTTGGGCCACTATCATTTAGCAGCCACTTTCGAACAGGATGCTTTTCCTCTTTGTCGTGACACTAGAAGCCACAACCAGCCAATTTCTGTATTGAAGTCTAACTGTCTCCGTACCCTCTGGACAGTGCGAGTTCCTTTCACAACGTCTTGCCCACGGACTGTTTGCAGCCTCTCTGGTTCCTCTCAGGAGCACGAGACAAACAAGTTTAGGTACCCGGACAATAGCGGAGGTTTCAGAAAGATGTGAAGAACACACTACTGCACTACTACATCATCACTACTACATCTTTTATCACACCTTCACCCATCATTGATGCCCTGAAGCAATAAATCTCGCTTAAGAAAAAAGATGTGGAGAAGCGAGGGTTAAAAAGAGGAAAAATTGAAATAAATTAGTCTATCATTCACTTAGTTATTTTTTATTTGCAGGAAAATCCCATCTTCCTGCGGGTGGCAGAGACTAAAGGCATGGTTGCCTGAAGAGGTCTCTTCCCTTGTACACGAGGTACATATCGTACCTCCTCGTCGTAAGCACACAATATGAGGTATGTGCTTTTAAACTACGGACAGATGTTTTCTATAACTAAATGTGAAGTCAGATTTCATAAAGAAAACGGCGCTTCAAATTTGTTTCTTTTACATTTACAGTGGCTGCTGTAGACAAGCGTCCAGAACCATCCAATATGCTTCGTCTCTGTTCGCGATTTGGGTGGTGCGTGCTGAGGCCTAACGCTCGTGCTACTTTTGCCCGCACCAAGGTTACCATAATTTATACTGCTGATTCCATGCTACTCACCAGGTTTTCTGATGTTCTAACGCTAACGCCGTAAAGCAACAGACTCATTAGTTATATTCATTAGCTCAACGAGGTCACGATTGAAACTGAATTGCCATGTGTTCCTTCCTGAGAAAGCCAGCAGCAGGAATGTCAATAAAAAATAACATCTAAAAAACGAACCAATGGACATCTAGCCGCCGTGGCTCTCCAGTGGTCCTGGTGCTCGGCTGCTCATCCGAACCTCTCGGGTTCGATCCTGGCCGCGGCGGCCGCATTTTGATGGAGGCGAAATGCGAGAGGTCCGTGTAGTGTGCCAATTTAGTGCACGTTTAAGAACCCCTAGTCGACGAAATTATCCGAAGCCCTCCTCTACGGCGACCATCATAGCCTTAATTGCATTGGGACGTTAAACTCCTTAAATCCTAAACCACTGTGTCACTGCTCTCTTTTTTAAATGTATTGTTTTACTTGAAATGCAGTAATCCAATATAAATCCGGTTTATATGCCTCTCTTGACAGATGGTTTATGAACAGCGCCTTAACATTTTATTTACGCGTATTTTTTCGCATCTGATTTTACTCAATTTTGAGAACACCTAGGATCACTTAGGTCCGTACTCCAACGAGTGCGCAGAGACGACATGATAAAGAAACAAATCTAAGAGGAAAGGCGCCTTATCGCCAAATTTCAACGCCGCAGGCAATTTGTCTTAAACGTTATTACCAGCAATAAATAGCGCTCCACAAGCACTTCCTCTGAACCGCAGAATATGGAGGCGCCGGGAACTCCTCGGCGTTATTTATTTTGTCGTATATGTTTCTTAGCAACCTGGGACCACGAAGATCATTATCGATCGGTTTCCTCTAGACTCAGCGTTCTCCGTGGAGACCGAGCGGTTCATCTCCATTATAGGTGCTCTCGAAAAATTCCCGCGCGCGCTCAAGCAAGTCGCGCGGAAAGAACTCAAACCAAAGAAAAGCCACGGAAAGCTAAGCCAAGCAGAATCAAGCCAAGCCGAGTGAGAGAGCAAGTCAAGGAGCGGGGAACGTCGATGTAGTAGAAAATTAGCCTCGTATGCTCGGCGAAGAAAAAAAATAAATGTTTCGCGACTGCACCTGTCAATTTAGAAGGGTTTCCCGAAACCACGCAGAAATGCTGAGGCTAGTTTTGAAAAGAGACAGACCGGAGAAGGGAGAAAGAAAACTATAGCAGAAAGCAAAATGGATAAGAAGTCCCGACATGTTTAAGTCGATTCCATGCGCAAAATAAGTGGTCTTTGGAGGCTGCGCTAAATTATTTCTTGTTCGCAACAGAGAACCGAAAGCTCTGTCTCATTTATTGCTCCCAGCCTTCCGGGCCATTTAAGCCCAATAAAGCGTGTACCTTTCAATGGCGTAAGAAAAGCTATCAGCAATATTTGTAAATCATATAAGAAACCGGAGTTTCCCGAGTACATGTCAAACAACAAGACACGCTGCAGTGGCACTGTTCTTGAGAAAAAAGTGTTATAGCTCTATCAGATAGCTTTTATATATGTCTTTTTTCATAATTAGTTTCGCTAAACAGTCGGTGGGCTATACGGGTGTAAGAGTTGAAATTTTGCGCCTTGCGCACTATCTATGGGTGCCGACTAAGCAATAGCTTTTTTCATTTTCAATATCGCCGCATACGGCATGAAACTCCAAAAGCTTTTTCTAATGCTAAGTATTGTGAGTTTTGCGCTGTGCGTGTACACTCATTTATGCTTGGGTTGCACACCTGGCTCCTGCTATCTGCGTACTGAGTGAGGACAAGCTGTAAAAAAAAATTTAGCCGAAATTGAGTCCTGCAGACGCGAGAAGCTGGCTTCGTGGTCGAAATTAAGGTAGAATCAACATATTAGATACGTCGCAGTGCAAATTATGCAACACGATTATGGTCGCCACAGTTAGATAAAAAGGCTTTCCAGAAGAACAAAAAAACTTCCCAGGGATCAGGCGATGATGATGCGAGAAATCTGCGTTGCCAGCGTAGGTTTTACATTTAAGCATTAAACTTTAGCCTTTTCAATAACCGCCTACCGAATGCGTCTTTGAATTTGATTTTGCCGTCACTTCTTCCTCCCCTTTGTGGGTCTCTTGTGGGTGATGTACAGAAGCCTCCCGCAGGATGGAGGTGAGAGAAAGGGTTGCGTCTGGAAGATCCCGACGAACAGCAAGTGGCACCTTAGTAGAATAAGGGCTATACTGCTAACACAGTAAAATATTGCAATCATCAGGAGGCAGTAGCACCCCGACTACTCCCACTGCAAGACAAAGGGTTCTCTCATGTCTATAAATTATCCCTGTCATCTACCATCCTATACCTATCAATATTTTAATCTCATCCACTGATCTAATTTTCTTCCGCCCACTGCTGCGCTTTCCTTCTCTTTGAATCCACTCCGTTACCCATAACGACCATCGATTATCTTGTCCTCGCATTACGTATCCTGTCCAAACCCATTTCTTCGTCTTGATTTTGACTATAGAACGTCATTAACCCGCGTCTGTAGCCTCACCCACTTTGCCCACTTCCGGCCTCTTAACGTTGCACGAGCGTTTTCCTTGCCATAGCTCGCTGCGTTGACCTCAATTTAAGTTGAACCCTTTTCGTCAGCCTCCATGTTTCTACAGCTATTAAGAACTGCCGCCGCTGCGTACTAAAGGATCCTTCGATTTAGGCGCTAAGTCTGGCCGAGCGTAAAAAAAAAAAATACTACGGGGTTATCAGCACAAAGCAGTGCTAGAGAGTCTCTAAAAACAAGAACTAAAGAACGGGAGAGTAATTATTAGCTTCCGAGCGAAGAAACAGTAGAAAAAAATGAGGAGCTAACATAAACTTTCATGATGTCGGTAAAAAGCGTAGCACTGCATTTTTCGCCTATCCCATTGTACTTGGTGCTTTATGTGCCAGGTGGCAAGTAACCAACTACAGGTACAATATTATACTTTTGCTTGGTACTTCTTTAGACTCAATTTTTCTGACATAATCATAAAATTTGTCTTTCAGCTTTATATAACAATTTATATTCAGTACACTGAGTTACTCATCGGATTTTATTCTAGGCGTCACTAAAGAAGGTAGGAAGGGGTACTAAGCGCATGTTTAATTGTAACAGGATACTTACTGCTTAGTAACGTTGTTTCAAATCCTTGAAACAAGTAGGTACTAGTGTCAGTCAGCGCAACTTTACAGATTACCGAAAAATTCTGTAAGAGACGCTAAAATATGAAAATCGCAAAAGCTTCCTTTCCAGGATATTGATCAGTGCTCCCTGTGGAAATTATCGGCATGGTATTTGAGCCATCCAAGGCTGCCCTAATGCGCGTATATGGGTGTATTTAGTTTATTTTGAACATGAAATACAAAAACTGGAAGCGCAGGGTCAATTTCAGGTGCCTAGTCGTGGTGATTATTTTTGTATTGCTCTTTCAACAAATGCTCTTCTAGCAAAATGAGTAAATGTGTCCGATTAAAGCAAATAATAAAAATTGCAGTGGAAAGCTTCCTAACCAATTGAGAGGGCAGTGAGCGTTTAGAATTTAGAAAACTTGAAAGTTTAATGCTAATAAACCAATTACGAGAGGTAAATGTTACCTGCTAAATGCATGGTGGCTAAATGTGAACTGAAAGAATAAAAAAGAAAGAAAGGTGGACATTTAAACTATTTTAATAAAGTAGATAACCCGATGGTTTGAGTCTGATTCTGGTGAAACTTAGGTAAAATGATGCCTTTAAACAATACTGCAGCATGAAGCTTTGAGTAAGTTTTCCGTAGTCTTGACAACGACGGGACGGAGTAATGTGACTACAAGAAGAAAAGCCATCGATGTTTTCTTCAGGCTATAGTGCGTCTTAACGATCATTGCGGAATGATAACGAAAAAAAAGCAACCCATTTTTTACCCTGCTTTGGCGACTTCCATTGCTAGTTCTTTCTGGCACGTCCAGGGTATTGAAGACGTGTGGTTTACGGCACTAAAGACAAGACAGACATGTACGGCTGGATCCCGGGTTTCTAAACCAGCAAGTCTAGTGTGGTGTCTGATGATTGATTCAGCCACTGGTAAAAGTGGAAGATGTAAGATGTAATCGAAAAAAATGGGGGGGGGGGGGGGGGCGTTATGTACAGAGGGGAGAGAATGTTAGTTTTTTTTTTAATAATAAGATCCGTGCACGAGCAAGGCAGCAGAAACAGAGGAAGAAAAAGCAATAAGACGAGTTCCTCGGAGCGGCGTTCAATATGACTACTCGCATTTCATTTCGCATCCACTGAGAGAAACGTTGCCGCCCACAACTCCGATATGAAAAAAAAGAAATAGACAAAAATAAATATAAGAGACCAGAATGAATACAGCGGTTTCCATCAAGCATCTGCCTCAGCGATTGATCTGCTTCGCTGCCGTTTTATTTCTGTTTATTTTTCGTTACATTTACTGCTTGCTTCTCAAAGCCCGCCTTCAATCTCGGCTCTGCCGAGAACTTTATTCTAAGACTCTTTCGATATCTGAAACGTAATGGAGTCGAGCCCTTCTATGCCTACCGGGCATGCCACCAGCTGCTCCCGTGCATTTTTTTTAAACTTTTATTTTATTTTTTCAGCCATCTAAGGTTTTATGTCGGTGGGGTGTCCGACAGCTGGTTGGTCAAGCGAGGAAATGTACATTACAGAACCGAAAGGAATACCTTAGGTGCATGATATAATAAAAAAGCTCTAGTGGAGCGGCTGAAATTTCAGCAGTCTGTAGAAATATTCCGAGAATTTAAACGAAAAAATCGCGATAGCATAAAGAGCCGAAGCTTGCTTCACAGCATGTCATACGCCTGTCTGACCTGCGATGGCCATCACATTCTCGACATGCTTTATCCCAACGTTTTTTTCATAGAGAGAAAGGCTCCAAAGAAAGTCTTGTTTAAACCCTATCAAAATATATATTGCTACCTTAGAGCGACTTTGAACTAAATCGAAACAGTTCTTTTAGTCAGAGGAGGCCACACAGTGTTTTAGTATGACAGAGGAAATAACAGCACAGATGAACTCGCTTTGAAGACTTAGCTCGAATGTTGAAGCCGAGTTGACAGCCACTCGACACACTGATATTATTGTTTAGCAACGTTATATACACGATTTAGGTATTGTCAGCAAAATAACGCATGAAAATCGCTGTTTTTTCTACACTTGGTTGCCATTTCTTTCAAATTAGTGTTCTTTTTCACTCATGGATGATCTGGTGTGACTGTAACTGCGTCCTGCAATGATACTGACGGAGTGACAGCGATACTTATAATCAGCGACATACTTCCGTGGTCGCCCTCTGCGCTTACGGAGATTTTCCAACAAGGCACACACACATGGCATTGATTCTCACTTCATTCCAACCTGATATGCGGAGGTGTTCGTACACACCTGAACACAGTCAAGCGCAGCTATCAGCTGCCGCCGAGGTAACGTGGCATCGCGCCAAAAAATTAGCTGAGTATGAAGATAGTGACGGTGGTACAGGGTCACGTAACATGGTCAGGCGCCTGGATGTTTGAGGTTATGAGACCAAGTGACATTGTCAAGTTTGCAGGTGCGCTGGCAATAGGCAGTTGGCAGGTGCGCTGGTAACGTGGCATCGCGCTAGTGACTACTTCGGATGAAAGGAAAAATACCTATGAAAACACTTTTGAAAACACTAGTATTGTTTCGAGAAAATTTTTGCCTTACAAATATGTATAATGCGGTACCTGAAGATCGAAATTAAATTGGTAGATAATAACTCGCCTTAATACTCTGCAAGTAACTTCATTACTACGAAGACTGCTAATACCCTGTAACATTTCAGCGATATCTCCTCCTAATACAGCGCTCATGTAGCAATAATGGTGTCAAACCCTGCAAATCTCCAATCTCTGAACATCGCTACTTCTACAATTGGCATTTAATAGATATATTCATTAGCCTATGCTGAATACCGGTGTTCAAAACGCAGTAGAGGGGCAGTCGTGTGTCTTTCACCCCGCAAAGAGAACGCCTTCGTCTTGCACCGCAGTCCTGAGTCAGCGTCCAACGGACCACGATTACCGCGGCTGGTGGTGACTGGGTTACCCCAGAATGCGGGCGTAAGCTCAAGCACACACGCACGCACGCACGCACGTGCTGCGGCACGCATACCTGTATACGCCGCACACAAATGCACACACACCCACTAGTGGTTTGCTCGGAAGCCCAGGTGCCGCCGCACGGCTCTTCGAGGTTTGCGTGAGCGAGTCCCCCTATTCGAACGTCGCCAGGCGCGTAGGTTTGCGCAAACTAATTAATGAGTCCGCTGCATCGAGTAGCGAGCGTAGAATGGGTGAGCCGTAAAGGGCAGTCTCGCGGGCCCGGAGGGGAGAGGAGGGCATTAGCGGAGACGGGGTTTAAGGAAGAGGGACAGAAAACGCCGCATAGAGGATATGGCGGAGTAGAACGGGACGGCCCTGCTCAGGTACGAAGGAAGGAAGGAAGGAAGGAATGAAGGAAGGAAGGAAGGAAGGAAGGAAGGAAGGAAGGAAGGAAGGAAGGAAGGAAGGAAGGAAGGAAGGAAGGAAGGAAGGAAGGAAGGAAGGAAGGAAGGAAGGAAGGAAGGAAGGAAGGAAGGAAGGAAGGAAGGAAGGAAGGAAGGAAGGAAGGAAGGAAGGAAGGAAGGAAGGAAGGAAGGCAGGCTTCAGGCGTTTCTGGCAAACGCTCACTACGTGGGTGTGGCCAAGACACAGGCCAAGTTGGGAGGCTGAGATAGAGGTAAAAGAAGAGGCTGGGTAGACAAAAGTAGCCGAAGTCGGGAGCCTGGCTAAAGTAGGAGGGTACCATTACGTTCCCACGAGTCATGTAAAGTCATCGATGCCAGACGGGATGTTGGCGCCGCGGGTGTCTAAGTGGAGAGGCAGATGCAGGAGGAGGGGAGAATTTGTAGGACGTAGTGGGCTGAGATGGAGGCGGGGTCGTGGCTGTGCTTTCAACGGACGCATAGGGCAAGCGGGGTAAAGAGAAAAGCTTGCGCCAGACAACGCACGGAGGCAGCGGCAGTGCACGAGTGCAACGCATACGTGATGCATTATTCAAGAGACGGCTTCGATCTCGACGACGAAGCCGAGGCGGCGCATGCGTTTCGGGTTCTTGCGGTACAAAACCGCATGTTTCGTCGTCGCTGAGTGTTGGCAACGGCACGGTGTCGTCAGCGATTCCACCCCTCCTGAACCCCTGTACATGCTTCACGGCCAGAAGGAAGTGGGTAAGGTTATCGCGAGTAGTGAAGGCATGGGGATCGATCTATTAATGTTTTTTCTCATTTATTTCAGGTTTTTGCTAAGAAGGTGCAGTGCAATACAATATGTGGGGAGACAGTATTGGAAGCCAGGAGTGATAATGGTTTGCGTGGTTATTAGAAAAGAACCATAGTGCTCCACAATATAGAAGTTCAGCGATAGACTTTAACGCGAAGCACATTTCCACTTATTTTATAATGTAATAAGTTGTCTCATCTGAGCACACCGCAGTGCATGTACGCATTGTTTTGTACCTTCCTCGTTCGTAGTATATCAAGTATATGGTTAATGTCCAGCAATCGGCCTTATTATGAACTATTGTGTGTTATTCCTTTTATGTAAAACTACACATCATGATTTATATGATTCGCAATCAACAGGCGAAGGCATTGTCGGGAGTGTCTACTTTCGCAACGCCTCCTGCACCTACTGAGCTACGAAGATATGTACGAAGAGAATAAAATTAAATGGTTTTAATATTTAACTGGCTTAGGATCTACGAAAGGTCTCTCACTGAAAAGTCCGAAAAGTATGAAAATTCTTCTCACTGAAGCTGCAGGGCATGCATATTCCTTCACAACCCTGTGGTCGCCACATCGCCACAACCCCAGTAGCGCCACTTGAAATCGCTCATGAAAATACTTCCAGGAAGCCTCCTTTATGAAAGTTGTGGTCTGCTTACGTTACGTAAAAGGTCGAGTATTAGCAAGGCCGCCCCCAAGCACCGCTATCGACATTTCGCGCCTTTTGTGCTTGCGTAGACAAATATGTGGCGAAACGACTCAGTCGCCGTAATTGCCGAATCCGCCGACAGCGCGGCCCCTTTATTAAAGAAAGCGTAAATGAACGAGACCAACGCGACTTGGCGCGGTCGCCAGTGTCGACTGGCAGTTGATCATATTACCCAAGGGCGCACGACCCTTGGGGGCCAAGGGCATATGTCGCAGGGCAGGGACTGATAAATTACGCTAGTACGCTGACGCAGGTCGGGCCACTGCTTGAGCTGCAAGAGTTGCAGGGCAGCGAGTGACGGAGACAGGGGATATTAGCCTGCTCTGCATGAACTGCGTCTTATGAAAGCACGCACAATCAACACATAAAGAGAGAGAGGAAGAAGAGGGAAAAGAGCAACGCCGTTCGCTTTCTAAGATGCGTTACAGCCTCCCTAAAACCATGTAACACTCCGGAGATTAGTGCTGCTCACATTTGGTAGGCTAAAGCGAAGCGTGTGGGGCGCTTTCAAAGCGAGAACGCTTCGCGATTGGCCAGTGCCCGTGTTTTCCCTAGCCATTTATCGTTACCAAGGGTATGATCCACAGCCAAGGCTTTAGCCGGTCATGAGGATTCGTTATCGGCTAAACCTGATTAGCGAGTTCAATTCTTCAAGTGGCTCCGGCTATACATTTATCTTGCGTGATGCTGCAAGAATTCAGAGACAGGCGAGCATTTGTAACTGACCTGGAACCCCGCAAGGCAGCGCGCGTATGTGGCGGAGAACAAGAGCGTGGGCCACGCAAAGTTAATTTAGAAGTCGCATCCTTATTTCTGGCTCCCTGGGAGACTGGCGCTGCAGAAGAACAGCTTGCGGCGACATGCGCTACAAAAGTTTATGGTTTATGGTTTACAAGAGCTTAACGTCCCAAACCGACTTACGCTATGAGATTTTATGGTTTATGAGGGTTCAACGTCCCAAATGGGCTCGGGCTTTGAGAGATGCAGTAATGAAGGGCTCCGGAAATTGCGACCACCCGAGGTTCTTTAACGCGCGCCGCCATCGCACAGTACATGGTCCTCTAGAATTTTGCCTACATAGAATTTTTACCGCCGCAATCGGGATCGAACCTGCGTCTTTCGGGTCAGTAGCCGAGCGCCATAACCACTGAGGCACCGCGGCGTCACGCGCTACAAAAGAAAACATGACAAGCATGCACGGGTGTCAATTTAAAGTCGCAGTCTTCAGTAATACTAAATCCGGTAGTGTTGAAGAGAATTCGCTTGTCTAAAATAAATTTGAGATGAAGTAGTATTCACTCCTTTGACTCCTCTCTTTACGTAATCACTCACTCGCTATGCTGGCGCTTAGCTCCGCTTTCACTTCCTTATTTACTTCTTGCCTTGTCAGAGGCAACGAAAACGTGTAGTGTCATGTCTTCAGTCGCAAAATAGCTCGCGGCTCCTTTTATCAATGCATGGTGATGTCTGGAGGGAAATTCCGAAATAAAACACAAAGAACACTGTGCGTTCACAGAAAATTACCGTAGGCTACGTTGACATTTCCCGAGTAGAGATACCACCGTATTCTTTTGGAGAATAAGGAGGTCAAGGTGGAATGGTTCTTTTCAGATGAGCGTACAATGCTACTGAAGTTTAGCATAACTTTCCGCGATGACAAAAACGTGCAGGTCACTGTCTTTTCTAAAGAGGGGGGGTGGCGCCTTTGTTACTCAGAAAACGCCCTGTAATTCCTACGTATGGAATATTGACAGCTTACAAGGCATAAGGGGGCTGATGGAGCATTCAACAGCTTTTCAGGGGTCATAAATACTCATGTGTTCGATGTAGGTACGCATGATCATGTCAAAGCACATCGAAATAATAAGGTTGAGCTAAAACAATTTAAAACAATTAAGCTCATTTAGAGATATTTAAAGGATGCCAGTGTTACGCGTTGGTTTTGACTATAACTTTTTCTAAAATTCTTCTGAAAAGTCTTTGAGAGAGAGAAAATTTGTAGCCGTAGCTACGTCGACCTCATTTCGTTGAAGAATGCGGTATAAAAATGTCTAAGTCTTCTCTGTGCATGCGAAACATAGTCTTTTCTCGAATAACTTTTTCCCCAGTCACGCCATCCACATACTTCACCAACCGGGTTGTAACAAAAGAGGTTCATGATGCGCGCTCTGTTCTCAGCACTCATTGAACGGTGCACATACAGCAAAGCAGAAACAAATAAAAAACTTAGGGGCACCTAGATAGATTGCGTGTTGTGAATGTGGTAGCGTTAAAGTTTGACTTAGACATAACCTACTTCTGCTCCTCTGTCGTCTCTGATCATCACATGCGCTGAGCCTATGCCTCCACCGATACTTATAGTCAGCGACATACTTCCGTGGTCGCCTTCTGCGCTTACGGAGATTTTCCAACAAGGCACACACACATGGCATTGATTCTCACTTCATACCAACCTGATATGCGGAGGTGTTCATACACACCTGCACACAATTAAGCTCAGTTGTTAGCTGCCGCCGAGCCCTCCGTCGCTCTAGGCGATGCTACGTTACCAGCGCACCTGCCAACTGCCTACTGCCAGCGCACCTGCAAACTTGACCACAATGCGATACAGCGCGAATAAAGACGGGGACGAAGCAAGACAAGACACCACACCTTGCTTCGTCCCCGTCTTTATTCGCGCTGTATCGCATTATGGAAAATTACCAACTAGCCCGATCTGCCACTCTTGAAACTTGACCACGTTACGTGGTCTCATAACCTCAAACATCCAGGCGCCTGACCATGTTCCTTGATCTTGTACCAACGTTACTGTCTTCATATTCAGTAAATTTTTTCACTAACCACGGCGTTTTTTTTTTCTGTGATTAGGCTGAAAATGCTATCGTTGTAAAAATCATTTCCTTGCATTGAGAAACTGCTGTTTCTTCCTTAAGTGAAGTTCAATTTGTTACAACTTTTATAGTTTATGAAGGATAATTATACCAGTGGATTTTTAGAACAGCTGCAAGACGGCGATCTTTAATTATTTATGCTCCCAAATTAAAATGTCCCAAGCGCGAACACTTTTGTAAGCGTTTTTCTGGGTTTA
This sequence comes from Amblyomma americanum, assembly GCF_052857255.1. Lineage (NCBI taxonomy): Eukaryota > Metazoa > Arthropoda > Arachnida > Ixodida > Ixodidae > Amblyomma > Amblyomma americanum. The sequence continues at coordinate 40,854,743 of NC_135506.1, read as the reverse complement.
GAAATTTCCGACTTTCTCCATTTTGTCTTCTCAGCTTTCGTTTTTTTTTTTGCAGTTGCTGAGGCTTCGCAGCGGGGTCTCGCATTTCTCTTTGATGTCATACTATCAGCCATCATGAAAAGCCGTATCATTGTTCCGCTGTGGTCGCCTAGACGATATGTATTAATTTATTAATTTCGCTCAACTACACGTTTGAATTGAGGGTACACCAGTGATAAATACCCCCGGTGCCTTTTTCTACCGATAAGAAACACCGTAGCTTTTATCGATCAGCCCCGTCTCATGACAAAACACTATAGTTTCCAAAGGAATAAAAAAAAAAGAAGAAACTAAGCACACCACTTTAATTTTTGCCCGGGGAAGCTGCCCCGTTTATTATGTTTCTGTATTTGTTGTGCGCAGATGGAACACACTGAAAGTTCATTACTGCTACAAGTGAAGTCTCAAACCTCTGGAGCTTTACTGCTAACTGCAGGCAGGTGTTTCAGGCCAGATATTAGAAAGCAGCGCTAAAAAGTATGCAAATTTTCACTAGCATTTTGTGCTCCAACACCCTCTGTCCGTGTTTCTAGAACCTTCAATTTGTCAAAGAGCCATTTACTGGACCTGACCGTGTCTTCTATACCTTTTTTTTCTGACGCCGCCTTCAGTTTGAATAAATTACAACACTTAGACCATGAGTTTTACCAGTTTCATCACGCACAGTAAAAGTGCACAACGACTTAGAAGCGAACCCGCTGACGAGTAGGTGGACGAGTGGCAAGAACAAGCTGTGAAAGACGAAAAGAATGGTTCCTCCTAGGCGCTTAATTATTCAGCGCGGGCGGTCGAGGCGTTGACTTTTACAGCACCGAGTGCGGTGACATCGACCCAGAGTTCGCGGAGAACGAAGCACTTCTGGCAGCAACAGAAGTAAAGCTTGGAGTTTGTAGACTTTTATTTACCCACGTTAAACAACGAAGTAAACTATGAGAATAGAATTCCAATGCTTAGAAATTCCCGAAAGGAGAATGGCGTGAGGAGTTGGGCGTAGGTCGCAAGGGAAAAAGTTTTGAGAATTGAAATTTTGCTTGAGCAAAGCTGCGAGTAGATTCCAGTGAAGTGAGGTAAGAATCATAATATAATCGTCGTAATTCAGGACAGATGTCCTTTTAAGCCAAAGCAATGAAGTAGAGTTGTGTATCACATGCCATACATAGCATAATACACTACTTGTAATCAGTGTAGTAATGTGGATGACCAAGCAAATAACAATCGACTCATGCATGGTAATGAGTGAGGCGGAAAAGTCGTGTTTAGAAATCGGGGGGTGCGTTAAGTGTTTTGTGAAAGAGCAATGATGCGGTAGATGTAGTCAGTGATATCAGAAAAATGAAGACTAAGAAAACTTATGTGACCTTAACAATCCTCATCAAGTAACATAGGTGTGTCTTTAGCTTTATAAGCGAGTTAACTTGAGTGTATCTATGTGCTAGAAGGTGATAGGAAAACTCTGTTATCCCTAGGGTCGCATGTATTTGGCTCGTTAAAATTCCTGAGTTTATTCTGGAGATACGTAAACAAATTTATTATTTGCGCGCTTTAACAAAAATCCATTTAACCTAAACTTACTTCTAGAGCGATTACTCAAGTTTCATTAGTGAACGCACTCGACGTATTTCCTGTAACTGACGTACTACCCATATATACTGGGTAAAACTGAAGGAACAAATTTCTCATTAAGCAGAGCAGGCAATGATTGGTTAGGTAAGTTACCACAGTGATAAAAGGCACATTACATTATTACTTTAAGCTTCTGCCCAACACAGTCCTCTTATACTTCTCACGCAAAGGTTCGTCAGTTGCGTGCATCTGAGCCTAAAGGAAACAGAACACTCTAGTAAGCTGACGTGCGAACATCAAGGCAGCGAAGCGATTCCATTCTAGGAGACAAAACAAAACTTCGGGGTGGTTGGAGACGCGATGAGATGAGGCCTCTTCCTAATTAACATCCTACTACTGTTCCTACTTTCCACCCTTGAACGCCATTCAAGAAAAGTCGTACTCAAACAACGGGCCACCCTCCTACGAAGTCTTGCATCACCATTAAGAAAACGAAAAGTAACGAATAAACGAGGAAAGAAGGAAAATGAAAGCGATAGGAACTGACGACCTCGTATAGTGAAACTCCTCGTACATCTCCTTGGTTGAGCAGTCGCAATGCTGGAAACAAACCACCGTAGACATGTACAGGTTTGTTTTCTCTATCTCGCAGCCACCTGTAAAATGCGGGGACATGTCACGTGACGGTTACAAGGAGAACGTTCGTTGGAAGCCAAATAGATAGAGCCTTAGAAAGGCGCGAGCCACAAACGAAAAGTTGTACATCGCAGAGGAGACAAAGATACGGCATCTTTAGTGGCATGGGGCAGAATTTTTTGGCGGATACAGTGTTTGGAAGAAATACAGCCCTGATTCAGTGGAGTATGTCTACGTGCGCACAAATCAAGGGTCCAGCACGAAATTAAGATACTTTATCGATAGCAAGAAGCGCGTATTGTTCGGTGAACACGGCGGAGTTTATCTGCAACATCAGTCTAGACAGGCCAATAAATAAATCTAGAATTACGCCTGAGTCGTCTTCCAAATGTGAGCGTCAATATTAATAATAACATAATTGGTTTTTGGGGAAAGAAAATGGCGCAGTATCGGTCTCATATATCGTTGGACGCCTGAACCGCGCCGTAAGGGAAGGGATAAAGGAGGGATTGTAAGAAGAAAGGAAGAAAGAGGTGCCGTAGTGGAGGGCTTCGGAATAATTTCGACCACCTGGGGATCTTTAACGTGCACTGACATCGCACAGCACACGGGCGCCTTCACGTTTTTCCTCCATAAAAACGCAGCCGCCACGGTCGGGTTCGAACCCGGGAACTCCGGATCAGTAGTCGAGCGCCCTAACCACTGAGCCACCGCGGCGGGTACATCAACAAGCGCATTCTATAGAAAGTTTACCACGTGTTCGTTTTCTTCCCTTTGTAATCTTCCACCTAGAAAATTGCAAAAGATGTTTTTTTCTTTCGTGAGTTGCACCACAAAGCTAATGTGATGACCCATGGGTTTACCTTGCTAACGCCGACGTAACAGACTGTGCCAATGTCAATAGCGTTCATTTGTAGTTGAAACATAATGCAGAATCCTTGCAAGAATATGCTGACCATCCTTCTCAGCAAGCTTTTCTGAGAAGACAAAATATAAACATTCAGAGGTTCAGGATGGATACTCTAAATCAATCCATGCAAGTAGGAGGCCAGCCGTTGGAGCAGCTCGAACATTTAAAGTATTCACTCAACCTGTAATCAAACGTCCTTTATTAGCGTTTTTGATGTATTGCAATAGCGTGAAAATATGTGAAGTGTGCTATTATTCTGTAGAAATATAAAAATTAGCCAAATTTGGCAGTTTTACTTGAAGTTTGGTTTTACTTTTTTCCCGGGAATATATTGCAGTTTTATGTTCACAATCTCGAAGGTTGTGGCCAGTAACGACGATATCTCATCCATGTATAGGCGTAATAGCCCGCTCTGCAACAACAGAGGAGAGTGGCGGCATCGCCTCCACGCAAACGTAAGCTATGCTGTACCTGATAAGTTGCACTCATCGGCTATTATTCACAGCTCATGCTTGAAAAACAGCGCATGAAGCTGATGCTTCAGGCTATTACTTAAGCTGGGCAATGTCAATAATGATTCCCCACGTGCCATCAGTTAAATTACCGGCTTCTTATGAGTGTGGTAGAACTAGGAAGCTTCCTATTTTTTAGTCTATAAAACGCTTCTAGTGTCGATAAACGATAGGTCTTGAAGAAACAGGACCAAATTATTTGCATTGTTATTCGCCTATGCGAATATTTCGGGCCTGACTCGACTGAAAGACACCAAAATTTATGTTACGGGCAACGAAATAAGTACTATGATCCATAAGGGAAGAAATGCAGCGTGCCACATACAGAAGTAAAAGCGCAAGTAAAGATTTATTACTCATTAATACTTCAATGCAGTCATTAATGCACTCCTTCACGTGACATTCAAGCCCATAGATAATACATACCGGTGCCTTACTTGTCTTCTCTGTCGTAATTAATGAGCCGAATGTACCATTAGAACGTTTCTTTATGTTCACGACGCTGCCGCATGAGGCGTATAAGATACAGATAAGAGATACTGCCATAGAGATAAGATCTTGCAAAGCAACGAACAACAGAGACACACAAAAAAGATATACCAGTGCCTTGGATGGTTCCATCATCTTGACTTACTAAAAGCCAAGCTGGTTATCTGCGGAGTACACAAAATGCACAGCTCACCCCAGTGGCTTACCGCGCTCGTTAATTTGTTTATTATTCGCCCTCGCGACGATGATACGCCTCAATCTCGCGTCTGTGTTGCGTTTAGTCAAAGGGTTGCCGAGGCCTTATATTAATACAGTGCGACTCATATTGCCCCCCCCCCCCCCCTCCCCCACCCCTCGCCACCAAGAGCGTCGCGGGATTGTGTCACGTTCGGGTCGTTCCTGTTACGACCCCATGGCGCGCTTCGACATTTACGATGCAGCGACGGGTGGTCGTTTACACTTTTATGGCGTCATTTAATGGACGCAGCGAGGGACAGCTCCGGGATAAAGAAAACAGCAAGGAAAAAAAACGAGGAGTCACTTCGAAAAGACGGCAGGAAGTGGTGACACCAAGAAAACGAAGATCACAAGAAAAAAAAAACCTAGCACCAAGGAAAATAAACGACAGGCTAGAGACGCCTTGGCAATTGCAGTTGACAGGAACAACCCGGCTGACTGCCATGCACGAGGCATATCCTGAGAGAATTTTTCGCCAATCGAAGAAAAAAAAACAGGAACTGGCTATGCGTTTGTTTGAGGCAGTTTGGCGGTGTTGTGCTAAGAGAAAACCAAACAGAACGTGCACACAGAATGTAAGAACATGAAATAATTATCTCAAGTGAGATGGGCAGGTACCACGTCGTCAACAAACACGGCGACCACTTGCAGAAGGTCTGCTGACTCCCATGACAAAATTAAGGTCTTATGATTGCCAAGCTTGCACTCACAACCAATCACGAATGTTTGTCATGCACTAGCTGCGTTCTGACTTCAAACTCTCACACCCTGAAGTTAGCTGACGCCATGAAAGAAGAGCACAAGAAAAAACAGCATGCGTTTAAAGGGCAGAGAAAACAGCATAGAGACAAAACAGCACAGGGAAAAAACAGCACGGGGAGAAGACAGCACACCAAAAAAAACCGCACACGGTAAAAAGGGTACAAGAACAAAACAGCGCATCCCGGTTGTGTGCAGACGTGCTTGAAGAGTGCGTATGGCAAGACTAGTGTTTATGCAGCCCTCGCTTGCTTAGATTTAATGGCCTAGTTTTTTTTTCTGTATGTTGCGAACAGGACCTGGGCAGCTGAGAAGTGAAATTGGCCCCGACATCCGCCTCAAATTATTTTTTTTTAGGCGCTACTTCCTAGCTGACATCTCCGGGTAACTTCTGGTGAACGGATTTTCACTGAGGCAGCAGCATGCCTGCTCCCTTTAATATCGTAGAGTGCCTGGAATCGTAGTGAAGTTTAATAGTGGCGCATTAACCGAAGAACTCGAGTCACTAGACGATGCCTAAATGGAAGGTTGCGGGGTCGTTCTATAGGCATCCAGTTCGTAAAGATCTTGAAAAACGAAAGGCCCTTTTAAGAGAGGTAAGTACAGAAAAGTTGTCTTCTAAAGTATTGTTCCACACAACCTAACCTCTAAAATGCCGCCGCGGTGGCTGAGTGGTTATGGCACTCGGCTACTGGCGCGAAAGACGCGGGCTCGATCCTGGCCGTGGTGGTCGAATTTCGATGGAGGCGAAATTCTAGAGGCCCGAGTGCTGTGCGATGTCAGTGCACGCTAAAGAACCCCAAGTGGTCGACATTTCCGGAGCCCTTCACTACGGCGTCAATCATAGCCTGAGTCACTTTGTGACGTTAAACCCCCATAAACCAAACAAAACTAACCTCTCAAACCGAACTACACCTCTGCCGAATGCGCTCTGCTTTATCCATTGTGGTTGTCACTGCAGTCGTTATACCTTCTAGCAGCGCTTCACCACACTCCACTCCGCTCTTCTGTCGCCGTGCTGTTTCTTCTGCGCGGTTTGAAAATTAAGATTCGGCCAGCACACCTGTGCTTTCGCTGACTGTCATAATTAACGAGGCACTCAACAATAGCAGTATTTCTACTGGTTCATTATAAGATATTAAAAAAAGAGCATTTGACACAAGCCCATAGTAATTAAGGTTTAGAATGAGAACCTACTTGATTGCCTAAGCAATACTTGCGGTATAGAGTACGTTGATGGTACCTCACTGTTGGTGGGCCGCACAGTACGTTCAATCAGCCACGCACATTTTAAACTCAGAACTACACAACGTCTAAAAATCTTTCGTAAGAAATTGTGTTCCTCTGAATTCAGCGAATAATTAATATATCTTTATATCCCCTTCCAAAAGACGGCAGAATACCTCTTCCGGTTAACTGATAGGAGATAATGACATTGAAGAAGTCGGAACCGTTCAATACGTTGGTCTAGCAATATACGCTGCCATAAACTGGAAATCGCATGTCGAGAATTCGCGCAGCGAACTTTCTTGAGCATGTTTTATTCTGGCTAAAGCTAGGCGACGTTTCGAAACTCACACGTTAAAAACACACTTAAGCTTTTTTTTCCAGTAGCAATTAACCTGCTCTCTAGAATTATGTGGGGTTCGTTTACAAATCTGCTTGATATCTGTTTTAATCGTAACATGCGGGCATTACGAATTATGAATTGAAGCAGCCCCGAATATGAGGACCCAAATAATGCCGGTACTGCAGCTTTGAGATTGGCGCGTTGCAATACTCCTACTGGGAGTCCTGCCCATCGTATCGCATTTTCTTTCGCACATATTTCATCAAACCACAACTCGTAGCCCCTAAGCAGCACAGGGAAAATTTCTTGTCCAAAATCTCGCAGTCACTATTGCCGGCGCCACCTTCAGTATGTAGCGGTAAAAATTCGAATAAGATTCATTGTCCTGTCTTAGCCACTTGTAGACATTCCAAGTAATTGAAGAATTCATTCCCGCCGGAAGTAATACCCTGATTTGTTTTGCCTATTGCTTACAGTCTTTCTCAGCCTTCCGTTCAAATGTGAATACTGGGGCTGCTAGTGAAATTTCTGAATAACCGCTTCAGAACCATGCGTTTCTTATCTTTTTGTAAACAATAGCCGCTTTTCTTTACAGATCTCTGTTTCTTGTCATTATTAGTTGTGAACTTGTGTAATTTGCTTTAATGTGCTATCGTTTCTATTTCTCAAATTTTTCACCACTCTATTTCGTTAGTGTGTAGCAGAAAAACATTTTTCCACAATAATTTCTTTGCTTTTATTGCGCGTATTCATAACTAACCTTCGCCTAAGCATCACGACAGTGATGTCTATGTATTGCTAAGACAAAAATTAACATTATAAAGCAAAAACTTTTTCTTCACGCGGCGCTGATAATACCACTGCGTAGAAAACCAGACAGATAAGTGAAACCAAATTCACCGTGTTTAACGATAACACGGTTGCGTAAAACAAATTGAAAGCACTTGTGCAAAGCAATGACCGTTGCCAGTTGCTGTCAACGCCAAGGCGGGACCAACAAGATAACATACAAATACTTGTGCGAACGTTGTGGTAGAGGGCATTACTTACAAGTGCTTGGTCATCATCACGGTCATAATAAGCATTTTATTAACGCGAGAGCATTAAGGGCCCCGTGTCGCCGAAAAGCCGGTGTCCTCGGCGTCGGCGGCGTTGGCCGGCCGTGAACGAAAAATTCCTCCTCCTCCTGCTCGCAATGTGCGCCACTGCCCCAACAGATGGCGCGCGACTGCAGCGCCTCCCGCTCGTCTCGTTCGGGCGCAGTGGGGCCGTGCGGGCACGCAGGAATCACGCGGTGAGCGGCGAACAACGCAGCGCACATCCAAAGCGCGTTCACCACGAAGCTTGCGGCTTGCTGCCCGTTCGTTCGGCGCGGAAGCTATGCTGGCGTTCGTGGCATCGGGACTGTCGAGAACGATGTGCAGACGTACTACGACTGCAACTTGGGTCCCGCGCGTATCGGCAAGGCGCCTGGCAGCGCTTCTACGTGGTTTGCTGCTCCGCACGTCCGTTTCACCGTACGTAGAAGAGCGATTTGTCTAACGGGCAAGGCGTCGCGCCGAACGGGCGATGGCGTTCCGTGGACTCCCTGGCAGTGCTGCAACAAGCTGTCGCGTTCCACTCTTAAAGGCGAAGCTCAAGGGTCGTCCAATTTTTTTTATATTGTTTTTACTAATTCGTGCATAAACATGTTCTTCATTATGCTAATTATGGCCAATTGTGATAAAGAGGCCAGTAATAATTTCACCTTAATATATTTTATATCATTACATTAATCGTAAAAGAGTGCCGTATTATGGTCGCCCTTATAAGCCGCATTGTTACCCTCTATGCTGACACTATAGCGGCACTCACTCCCGCGTCCAGCCTAATCGCTTTCTGAATGGTTTCGAGGAGAGCAAGGCCCCTTTCTTTGTTGGCATAGTGCTACGCCGACGGCGGTGACGTTATTCCTCGAAGAACACTTTGTGCAGTTTTTCGGTGAAAATTGTTTGATTTTGCTGCGATGGCGGCGCATGCAGGACTCCATTTTCAGAACAATGATGAATGCTTTCGCTAATAATTTGTGCAATTGCAGTTTCTTACTGCTTACTGTTGTGATTGCCTTCTAATGATTTATATGAAGTTTTTCGGTGTTTAATTATACATGAATGGATGAATGAACGAATGAATGAATGAATGAATGAATGAATGAATGAATGAATGAATGAACAGAAAGAAGTGATAGATGGAGGGAATCTAATCTGGAGCTGCTTACTTGCTCGTCCGGTTCGCAAGAGAAGGCCCCTGGTACTACTCTGCACCTGCTGTGGGTATGGCTACATATATTAGAATATGTATTGATGTACTACAGCACTTTACTCCAAATAACAGAGCCATAGATATCTTTTAAAAAATGCTCGCATAGCTTCCGAGCAGAAATTAAATAGATAAATTAAGAAATTACCAACGGAAGAAAATATTGCCGAGTAAAGAAATCACGAATATCGCAGTGCTTTGCAGCGTTAAAGCGCACCGCTGAAAAAAATGCAAAATGCTGCAGTGAGGAAAACACGACAAAAGAAAACAAAATTATAGTAAAGAAGTGGCTGAGACCGTGCTTGAAGTGAACGCAACAAATCGCCAGCTAAATTTTTGCAAAGAAGTTCGTTGCCAGAAAAATACCCACATGAATGCGGGCATTTGGTAAAGAATAAGAAAAAAATAAGCGAGTTGCATAAACTAAACTTAAGGCTGAGGCAGCACGCGGGACTTTGCAATGATATCAGGGAACCGTACTCCAAGAGGAAAGCTGAGGTTGTTGCCTACTTCGACGCATATTTCTCAATGTACTTTAAGGAAAAAAAAGGGGGGGGGGAGGTTCTGGAAACGGCGACTTCTGCGCAAGGTTTACGAGCAAGCATTGAGCTGAGGGGGACTTCTGAGGTGGATGCGGAACCGTTTCGCCTTTAAATGACTGCTCCGTCTGTTGCCTCTTCTTTCGGAGACCCGCGCACTCCACCTTTATATATTTGGTTTACGCCTGGGTGCGTGAATTTTGGTCTGCTTCAGCAAGGGCTCAGCCTACGACCACTTGTCCCTTTGCTGCCGAACGAGAGAGTGCGCTCCTTTCTGCAGGGGTGAAATACGTGAACTGAAAGAAGTTAGAGACTTTTTTTGAAGCCAGTCGTTAACAGGAAAAAAATCTTACTAAAAGAAAAAGATGCACGATTGAAATGTAAATGCCTGGTAAACTATTCTTCCACAGAGGCTCACGCTCTGCAGCCTCGCTATTTCTGACGCAGGTCATTGGCGTTTTTTTTATTCCTGTGCTCTTTTTTGCAAGAACTAGAAACTAGAGGGCCAAAATAATATTCGATGACCTGCAGGAGTAATACAGTGAAAATGAGAACTGAAAATGGCACGAAAAACTCAACATGGGGAAAAGATCGAGAAAAAATGCCAGACGATGCATTTTACGAAACGCTAATTAACCACCGCGCTCGCATCGTATGAGCATCATATGTAAAATGAGATATGTTCATCTCCATTCTCGTGTCTGAGGACATAACAGAAATATTCCTGGTCTAATTTGATTTCTTTCATCAAGCATTATTTCGAACTCAGGTCACTCGAACAGGAAACAAAGCACCGTACCATCTTAGGATCCATTTAATTTATCATCATAAGATATTTGCCAACCTTTATCGTTTATAAACGGTGATCGACAGATTCCGTGCCTTACAAGAGGTTTCCTCATAAATAAGCAACATTCAAAGCGAAAACACCTCTTTGCGTTCCCGGAAAACATATATTTTTAATATGTTTTCATTGTTTTAATCAACGCGGCTTTTATTTTATGCAGCCCACTTTATCACAAAAATAATGGAGAAGTATATTACTTCGCGCAGGCAATCTTAAATACTGTTCTGCGCAGTGCTACTTTTCGTCCCTGCAATACGTAGTCAGTTTTTTTTATTTCAGTCTTCTATTGCATCAACATGCGTTCATTTTGTCACTATGAATACAAGTCATCTCAAAAAATGATATGAAACATATTACTTCTCTTTTTACATCAAAACAAGATATGAACTGGTAGAGAAGAATTCTAGAACATATTTAAGAAGCGTTTCTTTATACACCCTTAATTATTTAACTACAGAGCTGCCAAAATACCTCCGTGATGCCTGTTGTCACTGCGTTTAAATGTGTGATTTGTATCGCAGCTTGCATAGAAGTCGGAAATAGTAGATCGTGAGTGCACACGACACACCACCGCGCTTTTTTAGCGCGGCGATTTGTACTGTCAAATTTGCTTGTGTCTTAAACACGAAAGTTACGGGGGCTTTGCTTTCTGAAGTTTATTTTTTGCAGGGGCAGCGAACGTACACGTTGAACTTAAACACGCGGCTGCAGTAGCTAGCAACAAACCTAATGCACCGGCTTAAGGTTTCTCGAGAGTTTGAGAGTAAACTCTAATCCGGGTAGCATATAAAGCTATTCCATAAAGGTTACATATAAAATGGCGTCTAATATTAACGTTATTGCGATTGTAGTTTAAGCCTTTTGAATATTTTTGGGCAGGAAAAAGATTACAAAGTTTGGAAGTGTGATTATTTCGCTAATTACAAAAAAAATCGACTTTGAACTTTATGCATAAAGCTGATATTTGCGACTGTGACTTATAAAACGAGGCGCTGCCCTTTGGGTAACTTATAAACGCCTCGTCGACTACGGCACTACAAAAAAAATGAAGACAAAGTTTTTCTCCATCTAAGGCTACCTACGTTAGACACGCTGACGCACTGTTCCTACCATGCAGTGCGCAACTGAGTGGACGGGGATGGTGCCGGTTTGCCGTCTGCTAGCTCCCACCGTGCTTAACGTGCCATGCTTAATGTGTTCTGTTTGCCTGGGGTGGCGCTCAGGACATGCGAAGTTTAGTTTTGGTGTCGCACCGTCCCTCGTACCCCGCGTTCTCTCTTATGTCCAAGCTCTTATCACCATAGTCCACACGTGTATACAGGGCGTAGCGGCAACACCTGAGCCTTTACTCTGAGCAACAATGGGTTATTCGTGGTACGTTGCTGGAATGTCTTTGGTGCACTAGAACTCGCAGCAGAGAATCCATTTAGACACAGTCACCTCGGTGAATAACGCGTGTTGATGTCAGGAATTGCGATTGCACATTTTGAGTTCAAGCTCGTGGTGTTTGTGTCTTAACAATTCCGGTTGCCGAGGCATGTTTTAAAGTTAACATTGAGGTCCACACAAGCTGGTTAATACAGTTGCTTGCAGATTACTTTTGTTGAATCTTTTTTAACTTGTGTGGTTTCACGGTTGCCGGAGAAATCCAGCAGCCTTTGACGACTATTGCCTCTTGACATGCAGCTTATTTGTATGCCGTCACTGGTTTACGTAAACAGTTTTTCAGCTTGAACATTGTTGACTTAAGCAAGCGGCTTTTTTGTTCTATTTTGTTTGGTTGTGGATTTTGACCAGCCTGACTGATCAGTGTGCGCATATGTGCTTAGTTCTATGCGCTAACGAATGCACAATCCAATGCGGACCTGAACCATTTACTGCAATTCGCAGTAAAAATTTACGCTTAACTCCATAGTCATGCGCCAACTCGGTACATTGCTCACTTGAAACAATCATGAAGTAAACCTTCAGTTATTTAAAAAATTCAATAATGCTCTGTCGCTTATGTATGCATTGATTAAGCGTGATTATGAAACTGCTTGCTTGCTTCCGGTAGCGTTTAATCGTAAAGTTATTCGATAAGAGCACATGCCACGCACCATCTGTGAGTTGCACGCCTGCTGAAACAAAACAGTGGTAACTAGTGCCGCGGAACTCATGTCTCCGGTCAGCGAGTGGCGAAGAAACGCAGAGACGAGGAACGGCGGGTGGGAACCTCAGTTGCAGTCATCGAGACTGGGTGACAATAACGAACGGCACCATTAAGTTCGGAGACATGTCTGAGCACGATGGTTACGCGAGCTCTCGCGTAAAGTGAAATATGAAAGATACAGCGTAACCTAATAAATTACTGGAAACTGGCGGCATGAACCAAGGTTACAGCGTAACCTTTAAAGATACAAGATACGCCCTAGCTTCCAAAATATGCGAAAATGTGCCCCACCACTAAAGGTTCCTAGGAGAGAATATACGTATAATATAGGAAACTTGGGTCATAATTCCTCTAGAGAAAGAGCAAGTACTTCGTAGTGCAAGGCCAGTCGTTGGCGTATTCTGCTCCGTTCCTCCTACTTTACCCGCATGTAACCTGAAAGCAGGGGCAGCTATGGCGACTGATATGGTCGAGCCGGCAGGTTTTCATCGTATACCTGTAACCAAAACTACCACATCACACGCTTTTGACAACTTGTTTTTTTGCCGGACAAGTATAAGGCTTCCATTATTCCCTGTTCTTATTGACCGCTGCTATTTATACTGTTAATTATCGTGCCTTCATTTTTGTTTGTTTCTTTCGTGTTTTGCCACTGTCATTATACATTGGTTCATTCTCTGTGCTACTTCTCTATTACTGCAACTACCGTGTATGAATGGCCGTCAACTTGCTGTTTACTTATATATAAGGGGTCGGGACCTCGTCAAGCCCTTTGAGCTTTTAGTGCAGTACTCCTCCTTTTCAAAAAGAAATAAAAGGTGATTGATTGGTTGATATATAATTAGTTAATTGGCTGACTGATTGGCTTACTGACTGACTGACTGATTGATTGATTTTAATTTCCATTCCCTGAGAACGTCATGCTTTCACGATACGCTTTTTTGCAGGCACGTTTTGAGCTTCCGTCCATTATTGTTACCTTAGATTGGTTTGCATTCCCTGCTCATTTAGATTCATACCCTCTTTTGGACTTCATTCAGTGCAGGCTAGGAAAACAGAATAGACTTCTGGTGAACCTCCTCTCTTTTACACTCCTACGTACTTGTCACTCTTTTCACGGACATCGGTCAGTCATATAATAAAAGCAGCTTATCACGTCGCCGAAAAGTCTAGAAAAGAATGAAAGAAAGGAAGATGGGCTCAGCCCCAAGAAGGGAAAGTGATAGAAAAAAGAGAGAGAGGGGGGCATGCAGCGAGGGTGGGAGACAAAAAGGGCTCGCTAATTAATGGGCTGCCTAGCGAACTGTCGAAAGCTGGGCTACGTTGACGGCGACGCAGCACCGAGGAGACGGCGTGCATTATTCACGAGTCCGTGACCCAGCCAGCACACCAGTATATCCCTGGAGCGCAGGTTCTCTGCGGTGATTTCGGTAGGCCGCACACGAGTGCGCAGGGATTAAAGGGCGGTGAAGGACAAATGTTTGGTACGAGGTAGGCAGAGGAACAATGACTGAAAAGGACGAACGAAGGGTAGTCCATGGTTCGGTTCAGTCATTCTTCATAAACTATATCAATAATATTTACGCCGTAATTAATGTATTTATTCAGTTGGTGAACTGATGAGCTGATGAATTCATTCAATAACACATTTATTAGGTTTTCTTGACTTTTTTATACGCATTACTTTTGCATGATTAACATCAAGTAGCATATTACCAAAGTTTCTGGTCATTGCGTTCTCAGAGCTTAGGACAGTCACCACGTCTTCCTCAAAAACTGTGGTTACTAGATTGAGGAATCAAGTGCTGAGTCACGTCCTCCGAATGGAATTTACTCTAGACTGTCCCTGCAGGAACCACATAGAGAATGAGGTGTATTTTAACTGCAATAAAACTTCTCCACAGCTTGAACGAAACCTATCATCCATAGCCGCGTTTAGTGCCTCGTGCTAACGCGTGCGCCATTCTCAATTGTCGCTGAAAGGGTGGCTCCCAATTGCTCATTAAGAGATGTACACAGTGACATCACTCGTTAAAAAAGGTGCGGTAGCAATGATGCCGCCAATCCTTACAGTGTTTTTTTCATTCTTCAAAGCTAGCGGCAGCTTTGAAGAATGAACAAACACTGCAAGGATTCGCGGCATTACTCTCCCCTCAATATCCCCAATGCGAGACTAGTCTTGCGAGAGGAATATCAACCTACAAACAATTTCAAGGACTGCTCTGTTTAGAAACGTCTAATTACCATTAGGGCTGGAGGAATCACTCGCTTATTCTGAAGAATATGAAGAAGTATACTTCAAAACTTTCGGGTCCATTCATTATGTCCAATTTCAAGCATATGGCACGAGCACATTCTATTTTCCGTGTTCCCATTGGTAAGTTTAGGCGAAGCCAGAGTGAAACCCTAGCTCTTCCCATCTGCAAGAAGCCGAGTCCCACCCGTCATCGACCGCTCTCAATCTTTGCAAAGTCGGGCTGATAATCTTTGAATATAAGTAATCACAGCGACTTTCGGAACTCATCCTTCTGGCGTATACGAGAGTAGCTTCCAGCCCTACACAGCCTCCGCTCATTTCTTCCCCGTCTTTCACCATGCATAATAATCCTCCACAGTTCCTCAAAAGTCGCTAAGCCTTGTAGGATTAAACGACCCTATCTGACTTTAGAAGTGGGGATTTGCCGAGGTGCGTTGGAATATGCGGACAATGCTGAGAACGTAGGGGGGTGCCGCCTAAAGGCTGGCGGGAGACTTTACACGCTCAAGGTTTAGCATGCAGCTTTGGGGCTGGTGAATGAAGACTTATGTACTGGTCTGTTTTTCAAAATTCCTTGAAGAGCTGTCGTCAAAAATTCATGCGGGGGACAACATCACTCTGCTTTAGGAGAAACAAACATACTTCGCAGTTAATTGGAACATAAAAATAACTTTTCTTTTTTGCTTCCAGAATGCAAAAAAAATCCGACGTTTATGAACATGACAAAGAAGCACTTTCGTCATTCTCATTGGCGACTTAAAGGTGTTGTTTTTGCGGGACGAGTTATTTCTGTTTCTCTTTTGTTGGTTTTAAATTCACACATTTGTGTCAATGTTCACGATGTTTTATCAAGATTCTCCTTGAAATTTTGAACTGTCGCGAGCGGCTCCCGCCATTAATCTGAAACAACACATGCATTCAACAGCGCGTGCTAATCCACCTCGAAATGCTTGGTGGAGATGATGCTGTCGGTCGGCTGGTTCACACCTGCGAAGCTTGTTTTTAAATACGAGCTGCTTAGTTCAGCTTATTTGACACATTTCACAGTTCGTACTGTCGAATATTTATAGTACTAAAAGTTATTTTGTCGCTGTTTTTGTATTTTTAAAGGTGCAGTGAAGTTTCAGGCAAACAACAGCAATGGTTGCTACCGGCTGGCGACACGGGCGCATCACGTTACCCCGGCGCAAATTTTAAACCCAGCGCGAAAAGCAATCTTTTTAATGCTGTTCATTCAATGATTAAGTGAGAAGCAAGTTTTATTTGTTAAATAGCTAACATAATAAAAAGTTTATAATAAAAGCATTCCCTTAAATCACGATGTTATATCTGTATAGGCCGCTGCCTTAAGTTATTGGCTGTTGCCTTAAGAGCAGCCTTAAGTGTGGCTGCTCTTTCTTCACCCACGGAATGTACCAGGGGCAAAGTTATTCTTGCGAGCGGTAATCATTCTGTCATTACTTGCTAAGTTAGGCAACGTACGAAGAAGCCGCTAACGTGACTGTGTTTATTGCAAGACGCTTTTCCAATGCTATATAGGACCTCTCGGGGAGCCCTTATCTTGAATAGCTTACTGACAGTTCAGTATAAGGTACAAAGAAATGCTGGAATCTGCTACTATCAGCATAATTGTGCCCTTACGCCACGTGGAAAACAATGCAATGGTGTCTAAATTACGTTTCATGCCATTAGACCTGCACAGCTAACTAACGATGCAAATCACGCCAGCGATAGTAGGAAAATTGGCTCAAGGATGAGCATATTGTAAGTTTCCTAACTGACACTCGTTGGTGATGTGACCAAAACAATAATACCGTGAAAAAGGTTCAGCCACCAATTCACTCTACTGCGTTGCAACCAGAACCAATAGGTTTCATTAGGATTACTACGGTACGGTATCGTAGGTGGAATTCTAATTCCCGCCACTTCATATTGGCTATGAAATACGCCGTTGCAAACGAATCCATATTTTTATTGTGGCCCCCAGGAGTTATTTTTTGCTGCCCTGGCATTCAACAACACGCAAGGCTTATTTTGCATTTTGCCTTGCTTAAACATTTTCATCGGAAATTTGAGTATTTTTGGCATTTAGTCCATGTGTGCAATATTTTTTGTGAGCTTTCTTAAACATATATTGGATAAAACCATTGATAGAACATATTTTATCATTATTGGTTCTAAAGATTCCCGACCTCCCCTCTCGCGTTAACCTCCACGGCCTGCGCCAGCCTGACTGCATTTCTGTTTAATGTAGCCATATTCCGCTAATTTTGCTGAGAGAGAGAGAGAGAGAAGTTTTAATGTGAGAAAAAGGAGGAGAGGTCGGCTGGTGGTAACATGACCCTGGCCTGCTGCTTTATACAGGAGAAAGGGGAAAAAGGGAATGAAGGTTGACGTTGGCATAATAAAAGGAGTTTCATGGGTGATGTCCACACACACACACACACACACTGGCTGGCACTCGCATCACGATGATTAGACTCACGCGAAATTCATGTCTTGCTGCATCACAGAAAAAAAAAAATTGTATGGAGACAGCACCCTCGTTCGAAATGATATCATTACGCCGCTACCCTACGCAGTGAGTTTGTTATTGATTAAAACAGTTAAACGCCCTATTTATTTGACTCATTAAAAAAGTCCTCATACCTATAACTAGCTTTAAAATACGTAAATGGGGCTTCAGTTCATTTTTCACGTTCTTCCATAGCATTTTGCTTTTCGAGTGGAGATAGAGCCAAGGCTCTACGTGCCTTTGCATGACGATGCACGCTCCCCGAATGTCCGCATCCTTCAAAGAACAGTGACCATTACCCAGTATAGAGTTGCACGGGAATTTATATCCCACACCACACCACTCCGCGACGCCTACGCCACCAAAGAGATATGGCTGGCTGGCTCCGGCTATAATTTTGCCCCGCTACACATAGGGGCTGAAATTTGCTCTCGAGCACTTCTCCCGTGGCGGCCGCCCTACTCCCTTCTGTACGTTGCAAGTTCGCAAATAGTTTCGTGCATCAGTTCGGACTAGGCGGCGGCACCTGGAGTCCGAATTAAGCGAGTCAGGGGGCTTCTTACTGGCGTCCGGCTATATTTATAGGACTCTCCTACCTAATAAAGCCTTATATTGCCGATGTGAGCGTGATCGTGGAATCGAACACAGGTGACGCTTTAAATTCATGGTCTTGAATACTCCGCTGCCGTTTAGAAGGAGTCTTTCGTAAGCCCTGTTCCTGCCTTCTCGTAAACATAGCTAGCGACTGCATCAGTCGGTGTCACGCGCCAAAGGCTCAAATTTATTATGTGAAGTCTGAAGCTTAGCTTTATTTAAAGTAGTTACATTAAGGCAGGCTCAAAAAATTATTTTTTTTGGTGAAGCAAACCGATAAATAGGGGAAGGTGGCGTCCTATTTCCTACCTTAGTACGGCCGGAAAAAATACATTGAATTTAGCTATCTCCCCGAAAGATTACACACTGACACAGCATAACTAAGGATGTCATATTAAGTAAGGATGAGAATTCAGTGATGGATTTGTGTTGTGTTAATAATAATAATAATTGGTTTTGGGGAAAAGGAAATGGCGCAGTATCTGTCTCATATATCGTTGGACACCTGAACCACGCCGTAAGGAAAGGGATAAAGGAGTGAGTGAAAAAAGAAAGGAAGAAAGATGTGCCGCAGTGGAGGGCTCCGGAATAATTTCGACCACCTGGGAATCTTTAGCGTGCACTGACATCGCATAGCACACGGGCGCCTTAGCGTTTTTACTGTGTTGTGTTACAATAAATTTTACAGACCGTCTGATCTCTGGTGAAAACTTGCGACGACGTACGCTACGAATTTTTGTTACATGCTTATCACGCCAATTGATCTTGCACTTATGCACCAACATTAATTTAAATTGCGACTTTGTTGAATACCCTATTTCTGATCCCCCTATACGAGCATCAACGTTCACGGAAAGCAGCACTGTCTAAATAAAATGCTCACAAATCCCTGTATCTCTGCAGATGGAAGCAGAAGAGTTCATACCATCAGTTCGTTCCTTCACTACCACTTGTGCTCGTGCTGTCATCCATATTCGTAACAGCAACCTGAGTATACGAAGGCCGCTACAAGGTCACGTGTCATAATCAGTAACGAAGTGGAGCTTTCTCATCGTCAGTCATGCTGTCCGAGCCACACGCTCTTCGCGTTATATACAGATGCTTCTACTTTTGAGTGGACTTTATGACAGCCAGGTGATAGGTGAAAGGGAAAACGGAAAATTTGGAAGAGTTGGAAGACTGTTTCGAAGCCTTTTGAGCCCTGAAATAGACGGCGCTTCAAATTGGCACGTAGTGAGCAATAATACAACTCTCCTTTTTTTTTTAACTGCTAGAAACACAAACCCATTTCCTGGGCGCTACCAGTCGCCTCAGTGGCGCTGCACAGAACTGCTCGGTGCACGCAGACACAGACGGAGTGGCGGGTCGTGCCTTAAGGGTCGTTTCCAATTTCCGAGGCCCCCTCGTCTCACACGCGCGCGCATGTGAGAAGCGCCAGCCGGACATTACACTTTCGGAGAGAGATTTCATTCTGAGATGGAGGCATTAGGAATCGCGAGCACATTTATCGCTGTAGAAAGCGAGTGGGCAAGCGCGCATGAGACTTATAGAAGGCAGACAGATCGGGGTACGGAATTTTGGACCTTAGGCCAGGCCGACCTCTTGGAGCGAAAGGGAAGGCTGGCGGTGGTGGTATTGTGTAACTAGAGCTGCCGAAGCGGAGAAGGATCACGTTGAACGAAAACATGGTGCAGCGATGGTAATTTCCTCTTGTATATATTTGTTTTTCAACGTCGTTTTCCTCCTGCGGGTTAATAAATCGTATTTGTTTTGAAAGGAGCACTATTGACCTCCATAATACGAACCACACTGAACAGAAACGTAAACATTTTCAGGGCGTCCTTTGATAAAACTGACCTTAATGAGGCGGAAAGAATTAGCGAAAAGTAAAAAGTAAAAGCAAAGTGTAAAAGAAAAAGAAAAAGAAAAAAGCAAAGAGTAACCGCTTTAAACGAGTCTCAACTGCTGACTTATTAAAAATACTTGCCAACTTATCATCAGTTAGTCAAACAAAATGTGACACCCATCCTAACTTCTTATCTAAATTAATTAAAGGAAACTACGCAACCAAACTTTCCCGAATAATCTCTCTCCGAACCGTATACACTTCAAGACAAATAGCTTAGGAGGGTAAAATTGCAGGCCAGTTGGCGAGACAGCGACAAAAAACCGCAACAAACACGGAACAGAGGCAAACGACAACAGAGCGCTTCGATCCAAAGGCATACTTTGATAATATTTCCATTTGAACCTAACAATGTATGTTATAACTATTTTTTTAATCCACGAACAGCAACTGACTGGAAAAACTTGGTGAGATCTTGAAATCAACTCTGGCATCATTTGCTTCCCTCTTTAGGTTATTATTTGTTACGGGCGTCTTTCTTTTCATGTTTGTTTCGCATCAACATTTTACTGTTTACATGTGCTTTTCTATTATTTTGTATGGTTTATATTTTGCTTTTCTAACACCTTGTTAAAATCCCAAAATTTCGCATCGAGTTTCTAAAAAAAACAAATCAACTTAGCCGACACAGACTGCAGGTTCATATTTTTTCGTTCATTTAGAAAACAAATTTAAACATCCCTCGATCAGTAAGTTCCATGGGGTGCCTTGTATTGTATGCTTTGTTCCCATTTTTTTATGTTGTGTGTATCTGTTTTATTTTTCCCCCAGATATTTAAATAACTAGCACCTTTGGTCATGGCTTTGGTTAAGCGCAGTGCTGATTAGATAATAATAATTTTCTCCTGTTACGTTCTTGACTACTACGTGTCGATCCTGTCCTTGTATCGTAGATTTGGTCCACCACTTTTGGTGCAGAGCGCCATTTCTAGACTGTTTGTGAAAATAATGAGCAAAGCGTGACCCGTTAAATATCCTGTGGAGATATGGAGTATATTTTTTGGAGTTGACTGATATGAACCAGAATTTAGGGCAATAAACTGCGCACGATTTTTTCCCTCGAATATCGACAAAAATAAAGTCTCAAAACAAAGGCGGCAAATTTATGACGGACGAATGTTTACTTCTCAATAAATGTTGCTGGCAGCAAGCATTGGCTGTGTGATGGAATTAACTCTGAAGAAGTTTCACGTGTTAATCGCAGTTTCTCACAGTTATTCAGTTGCCTACTGGTGGGTCCACGAAAACGCGATAGCACTTTTTTAAACAGAGCACGCTCTCTCTAAGTTTCAATTCTATTGATCGGAGGCAAAAATATATGCCTAATGAACAAACATATCAGTGATAACGTCTCATTTATTGTTTATTCTTCGCTAGTTTACCACTGAACTTAGCTACAGAAAGGTTCATTTATTCAGTTCGAGCGAAGAAGACACAGCATTCGCTGTGCGAAAGGATGTGCAAACTATGAATTCACGAAGACATCTCGTGTTACTATTGTAGCTCGTTCTACCTAAACGCGATGAGCGCATACATGATATGAAGATGTGGCATGTCTAACAGAAGTTTCCCGCACTCGAGAGTACGGTGATAAACTAATGCGCTCAATTCGTCACCTTGGATTACAATGAGAAGTTTTGATGCTTTTTTTATCATGTTACGAATAATGCTATAAATGGTGGGTTTGGTTTGGTCTCTATGAGGGTTCAACGCTACAAAGCAACTCAGGCTATGAGGGACGCCATAGTGAAGGGCCCATGCTATGATTGGGATTACAATCTGGATTTATTTGTAAGTAGTGCACTGGGCGTGCGAAGCACCGAGAGAAGTGAAGAGCTAAGGCTATGTTAAAAGCTTCGATTGATTAGCGCCCCACGCGGTGCCAGGAGATGAGGACATCACCGAGCTCGCGGGTCGAACTACCATCGCACAACATCCACGAAATAAGCGATACCGTCGCCTAGTCCAGGGTTCGGTCGCTTATTCAGTCAAGCGTAGAAGAAGTTTTCGAGCTCTTAAATCAATTGTGAAACCCATCTCCATCGCATCAACACTCGCTCGTTACCCGATTGACTTTAGTCGAATTCAAATATTGAATGTTCTTCAGGAAAACATCCCGAGAGGCACCCTTAGAGAAAATATTGGTGGTGGTTTAGCTCTGATTAAACCGGGAGTGATGCGATAGCTACATTTGGTCGAGTGGAAATTGTTCAGTCGAATTGCAAAGTCGGTCTTTCGCCGCTCTGTTGTTGTTGTTGTTGTTGCCTCAAATACGATGGCACATACCCACGGTGGGGGTTTGGCCATGGTTTGGTGCAGATCCAAACAAAAATAAATACTCATCCAAGTTTATCCAATGCGGCTCATAAATATAGACGATTCTGAGAGAAAAAGAAAATCACGAATTTTGAGAGATCTTGAGAAAATCGGAATGAAAATGGAGGAAACAAAGCAACAAAGCGGTCCAGGTTGAAGAACTCAATTTTAAAGAATTAATCAGAAATAAAAAATTTTGGGAGGAAAGTAAAGGCATCGAGAAGTTAACGCACAAATCTCCCGGTTTCAATGATATACTTGTGAAGAAGCTGACACACCTACCTAATGGCATGCCCTTTGACGGTTGCACCAAAGGAGAGGAGGACGGGAAGAGTAAACGGCAGTCCTAATTGAGCAAGAGGATGTACCAAAAATTGCATTCTCTGCCGTGCAAACCGCCGGCAGTAGAGGATGAAATGATCTATTGTTTCAACGTTCCCGCATGGCGCACATAGATTCTACGGCGTGAGCCCAGAACGGCATAAATATAGATTAAGGTGAGGAATCCTGCAGCGAAGTAGCGTCACGGAAACTTCATGCTGTCTAGATGCGGAAGAACGTATGTTCCATGAGAATTTTAAATGTACGAAATCCGCTGTACCAAGGATGGGTTCATGGCTTAGGTAATGATGTATTTGGGAACGTTAATAACGGGATGTGGTCAGCAGGGTGAGGTTCGGAACAACATGGGCAACATGCCAATTGATGGCTGATTTCGCTAAAAAATTCGCCATCGAATTTGAAGTAATGCCATTGTGCCTTGGGATCCACTGAAAGCGCACCTCTAGGACATGACGTGGCACAAAGTACATTAGGAATCGGTACAGGAGACTAGTTTGCGAACTTTCTAGTGCAGCCAAGACTTAGAGGCAGTCCGAGAGAATAGTAACCTGAGAAATATTGCTGAAACTTTTTGAAGAGCCAAACCAATAGCGAGAAATCCAGCAACGAAAATTGCTGTATAATCAGAGACTCGGAGAGAATAACTACAATCTAGTGAGTGGGAATAAACACCTACTGCTGCCTTTCGCTTAGTTGAGAGGCATCTGTGAAAAGTGCAGCATGGCTCGAATACTGGAACAGATATTCTTCCATGAGATAGTTTAGCACATTGGCAGATAAGAGCTTTGTATATAGCGGCAGCGTATGGCCGAAGCAAACAGCTGGTGCAGCGTGCACATTGCTGACGCATTGCATGGACCTAAGCGAGACTTCAATTCTAGACAAGAGGTGCTCAGTAAACACAAATGGAGGCAGTTTGTAAAGCGGCCAATGTTTATCTAGAAACAAAGCTGGGTTAGTAAAAAAAAATGGAGGAGCCACTCCAGGCATTGGCTCAAGTCCCCGTAAGAAGGTGCGCACTGTGAGAAGCTGGAAGGGAGAGTTCAAGTCCCGTATGCGAGCCTCCAGAAAGAGGACGCAATTTGCCACTGATTTTGGTAAACCAAGGCAATGCCGTAGAGCGCGCCTCTCCAAAAGAACCAGAGGTTGAATTTTGTACCTAGGACAACCGGAGAACAGAACGCAACCGAACTCCAAAATTGGTCTTACGTAAGTCATATATAGAATTAAGAGTGTTTCTGCGCATACCGAATTTCTTATTGCTGATTCACGTCAGGCGACCGAGAGCTCGCTCACCTTTGCGGACTGTACTTTTGATATGCGGTCAACAGTCTACATTAGCGTCGTATATTACACCTAGGTACTTACGCTGTCAGATGCTTTAGCTATATCTAAAGTGACTAAAGCCGCGACCTCTTTCTTCTTCATTGCAATCCTAATTCTGCTTTCCAAATCTAAATGTGCAGTCTAAATCGAACACCCCTGTCGGAACCCTATTTGAGAAGCACTGAAGGCTTGTGTTGCAAGAACGTGATCTGTGAGACGGCTGTGGACAATGCGTTCAATAAATTTAACTAAATTACACAAGAGAGAAATCGGCCGAATGTTATCAATTACAAAACCCTTCTTTGGATCTTCGAGAAGTAAGAATATTTTCGCAATTTTATATTCAGGAGGGAGCCAAGCTGTCTACAGGGACACATTAACCATATGCAATACATCAGAGGTAAATTCTTCCACCAGAGACTTCAACATACCGATAGATACCCCATCGCATCCAGGAGCTGCAGGTTTGAGGCCAGTAACAATATAAAATAATCCAGAAAGTGTAACCGCAGTGAAGTCTGTGCGCGGAGGGGGTAGTACGAATGGAACGACCAACCGCGCTTGAAAGCTCAGAGCAAGCGCCTTACGCTATCTGGTCAAGTTGTTTTTTTGCATCCTCGGGTGTTAACACCACCGACTGCGTAACATGAGAGGACGGCGTTTTATGGTTGCGTTCCATGAATCGGTACAAAGCTTTGCGGTTATTAGGGCTTGATAGATAACTGTTCAAATTCTCATGGTACTCCTCCTTCGCCTTACCAATGGTCCTTTTAAATGAAGCCGCGAAAAATTTTTAGTTTATCCAACTCCGCGGGCAGTGGTTATGAGAGAGGCTTTTCCAGGCAGCTTTTGTAAGTCGATATGCTCTCTCACACTCATCATTTCACCACAGGGAGGGCTGTTTGTTTTTGACCGTAGATTGCACCGTGAATATGGAACGCTTAGAAGCCCCTAACACGGAATAGAGAACTTGCTGAGCGCGATCCAAGTTATCAGATGAAGCAATAGAGCAGAAAGAGGATTGGACAAGTTTTTTGAAAAGCGCGTGGTTTTCAAATTTTTGTGGAGAAGCTGTCGCCCGGAGGGGAGAAGGTACAATGGTGAAAGTTATCGGAAAGCGATCGCTGGAAGTACCACAATTAACTATAGACCACAAAGAAATCTGCACCCCGTACACTGCCAATGTTAAGTCAATGACAAACTGAGAGTCGGAACGCATTTAACTTCTGGACTGTTAGAACAACGCACGTTCTTTGCCAACAGCCATGACCAAAGAAGCTGCCCACATGCATCAGTACGAAAACCCCTAATTACGTGATGACAATTGAAATCACCAGCAATCACCACTCTATTGTTAGAACGGAAAAGAACATTTAAATGATCAGTGCTGTGGACACCTGAAGGAAAGTAAACATTAGCAACGGTAAGGGGAGCACAATGTGGAGTTGCGATATCAACGGCCAACAATTCGCAGTCATGTCTTTGAATTTGGTGTGACACATGCGCCCGATGAAAAAATTTAGAAGAAATAAATGTTAACAAGCCACCACCCTGGCCGCAATTGTGATCGGCTCGGAATATCCGGAACTTTTTTAGAGAGAATGGCCTAATATGAGTGAGGCAAGTTTCTTGAAGCAAAATTATGTCTGGGTCGAGTTGTGAGACAATGTTCTGTAAATCGTGAAAAGAAGACGCGACTGAACGGCAATTCCACTGTAGTACTATGAACAGCGCCTTTGTTACTGTAAAAGCAGAGAGGTAGAGGCTGTAATAGCCTCCTTTAACACGTCAGTTTATGTGGATTACTGGGGAACCTTCCTTGCTTTTGTTGCCCGGGAGGGCACTTCGACACAGAGGAAGGAGCTCGCCGCTTCTGGGAAGGATTCCCCATCTCGACGTCCGTAGTGCAAACGGTAGAGAAGCTGGTATCCGCGGCACCATGTACAGGCACAGATGAGGACGCAGCAGTAGTAGGAGCCAGAAAAACGACAACAGAGAGGCTATGGGATGGACTAGTTGATTGAACGGGAAGACCAGCAGTTGAATGAGCAACCTGACTTGAAATGACCTGGGTAGACCTTCACTGAAGGTAGTCAACATATGGTCCACAGCACCTCCCAGCCAAACAACACGCGGAACGGCATCACTGTAGAAGGAAGAAGGAGTCCAGAGGAGTCAATAAGATCAAAGACAGGAACTTATGAGCCGCTTCAGATAAACCTGGGTGAATTTTTACCTATTTGTATCTGCACCAAACCCTGGCCAATCCCCGACCATGGGCATGTGCCATTGCATTTGAGGCAACAACAACAAAAACAACGACCGGAACAGCGGCAGGAACAGGCAGGCCAGTCACAGTCTTCACCGCTGCACCGCTTCACCGCTTCGGTGGCCAGGTGCATGCCCACAGCTGTCGCAGCTCGGTTTCGCCGGTGCGCCGCGCCGCCGGCAGCAGCAGCTGCTCCGCATCACGTGACCAGCCACTTGGGTGGTCACGTGATGACCACGTGAGAGGCTGGACGCGGTCAGTCACGTGACGAACCACGTAACCACCCACAGCGCCGCGCCACCGGCAGCTGCTCCGCACCACGTGATCAATCACGTGACAACCTGGCGGCGCAGCCACAGGGTGGCGGCGCCGCCACCGCCACGGCGTCGCCACGCTGAAGGCTCGAAATGCTACCGTAATGTAGCTATCGCTACACAAGAAAACTGAGACTTTCTTCTCATCTTTCTTTTTCCTTGGGAACCAAGTCGCCGCTATGCTGGCATTGGCTCCTGTACTCGACTACTTCAAAAAATAATCAACTATACAAATTTGTTAGAACTCAGCTTTGGAGTTGGTAGGAAAGTAGGCGCTATATCGAAATAAATGTAGAGCGGCCTTGCACAAAAAAACTCAAAAAAAAATACAAAGTAGCGAAAAGTTAGGTCTTCACCACCAGTTCAGCATTCCCGGAACCGTGCCTAGATTAAAGGGGCTTTCGGGCGAGGATTTGGTTTCCAATTTCACTACCGGATGCGTACTTCACTAGATATTGGATTCAAATATCTGAATGTGGCTGAAAAAAAATTGCTACCAACACAGAGAAAAAGGAATATATAGAGATATAACTAGTTTTTGCTGCATGGAGAAGCCCACACATTTTCGTATACAGACACGCCAGCAGTAAACATATAAGAATAACAAAAAGGCGACTATGAAAAATTATAATATAAAAAACAGAAGAGAGGAAATTGCACAGCTGGGCTGGTTTTCCGTTCATACCGGTAGAACTCGACATTCGACCCGAGATATTTTTTCCCGGGAGAAAGACCTGTAATATTTCTACTTTTGAAAACGAGATTTCTTCGTTCACCTAACATAAAAAAATTATAAAACGAATGTGAAGACACAGAAACCCTTTCGCATCTCTTCTGGGTTGTTATGCGCATTACCCTTTGTTCACTTCAAAACATAGAGGCTGGATTTAAAGTAGTCATTGAAGCATATTAAGGCAGGGGTGCCGTCTCCCAGCACTCTAATATTGACGAACACTATTCTACTACGCCGGCAGTAACACCGGAAACGCTCGAGCGCATAGAGAGGATTAGTTGCTTTCAACTTTTAAAGAGAAAGTCTAAATCAGTTTAAAAAGATATCTTTATTTAGAATAAAAGAACTTCGCTGGAGTACGAATTAGTCGAGCCTAAGCACTACGATGGGTCTCAGCGTCTCGCATGCAGCTCTTAAACAACAAAAACAAACAAAAACAGACCTGTAATACCACTAGGCCTCATTCAGAGCGAAGTGTGCTGCGAGGCAGTTCGTCGCAATGTACAGATATAAATTATTCTCCACGCTGTAGTGGGTACGCTGTTAAAGCGAGCGCTTACGAAAGCTTGGAAAAGGCTGTCCTTGCTAAAACGTCTAGAGTAAACATTACGGGACCAAGTTTAGTTGCGCTTCGCTGGGTTGTGGACATAACGTGCCGTGCTGTCGAGAGAATTGCCAACATGGGTCTTCACCAACACGAAGCCACTGCAAAAGGTTGGTCAACATTTCTTGTCCTTCTGCTGTATCTACTGAGAAAACTCGCCTGCTGCGCCGTGCGGGTGGAAGTGCCACGCTGCTGACACAAACGAGCACGTTTTCCCAACTGCCTTGCTTGCCGCTTTTGTTGCCTCTTTGTATGCACCGTAGGTCTTCCCTTAGTGCCCGTTCTTGTGCAGTTTGGTGCTGTATTCCCTAGAAACACCTTTCGCTTTCCTCTGCTTTTATTTTTTCTTCCTTGTTATCTCAAGAGGACACATGAGCTGGCCGGCAAATGGGCCACACCAAAGATCGTGAATATTTGATGCGGGCAGGGGAAGAAGGGCAAAGAAAGACGTCCAGATCTCGCC
This sequence comes from Amblyomma americanum, assembly GCF_052857255.1. Classification (NCBI taxonomy): domain Eukaryota; kingdom Metazoa; phylum Arthropoda; class Arachnida; order Ixodida; family Ixodidae; genus Amblyomma; species Amblyomma americanum. The sequence continues at coordinate 40,826,553 of NC_135506.1, read as the reverse complement.
CAGCAGCGTCCAATAACGCGGTACTAAAGCGAGCCCCGCCCAACGAGTCTTGTGAGGCTAAGCGAAACCAAGCAAGCCGACTATCCGTTCGATACAAGTATGACCCGTCGTATCGGCTTTGGCGCGACGTCGCAAGCATTCTTCCGTTTGAGAAATTCGCTTCAGTGCTTACGGTACTTGCCAGAAGAAAAAAAAAGGCGTGCAAAACATATTTATCCGCTCTAGGACATTGACGACGGTGCGAATAAAAGGCAACCAGAGGGGCGGAAGGTGGACAGGAGGTAGCACTATCGTATGCAGCACTGTCATGGTACTGCGAAGAATGTTTGCACTTAAACAAGCGCAGAATTCCCGACTCACTCATTCAGCAAGTCTCCTGGATTTGTTTGAAGAAAATAAGTGCGTTCTTCAATGATTCACGGAATTAAAAACGTTGCAGGGATACTGTCTATGATCTTCTGTTTCACGGTAATAGCCGCCATAATCATACCGGCTAAAATCACGTTGCGTAAAACTACTAGTTTGTCACACTGACACGTCCTTTGGTCCGCAGAGCAACTTTTCTTAATCAAGAGGCCTTACCAAAATGGCTGCCAGCATGGTGTCCATGAAAAGGACGTTATGGAATTACTGTAGTCGCTTTCTGTCTAGAGTGAGTATCCCAATCTAATATGGCACCGATCCATAACTAAGACGCGAGTTCAATGACAGCTTCTTTTTTAACACTTAAATAAATACTGAATGACATCGAACTCTATTTTTGGGTTTTTTTCAATGGTTCGCGCTGCATGTTTAAGGAGCAATAAGTTCTCGCCGTACCAGCAAACGCACCTTGCGATGCGTGGAGTTCAGAGTTGTTAGAAGTGAGGAGTGTTTCCGCCCCTATGTTGTTTGTTTTTCCTTTCTTAACTTTAATAATAATAATAATTGGTTTTTGGAGAAAAGGAAATGGCGCAGTATCTGTCTCATACATCGTTGGACACCTGAATTGCGCCGTAAGGGAAGGGATAAAGGAGGGAGTGAAAGAAGAAAGGAAGAAGAGGTGCCGTAGTGGAGGGCTCCGGAATAATTTCGACCACCTGGGGATTTTTAACGTGCACTGACATCGCACGGCACACGGGCGCCTTAGCGTTTTTCCTCCATAAAAACGCAGCCGCCGCGGTCGGGTTCGAACCATGGAACTCCGGATCAGTAGTCGAGCGCCCTAACCACTGAGCCACAGCGGCGGTGCTTTTTCTGTTTTAATTTTTTAGATTTGTATATATGCGCCCGAGCTTTTGCATTGCTTCTCTATGTCATTCTCTGCTTGCCGCTGCAATAAAGCACCGCAAAAACAGATGAAACTTCAAGTAATGGAAAGAATCCCTTGGCGAAAGATATAAAGGGGAGTTTAATCTGTTCGAAATGACAAGAGATCATTATTTGTGGGAGTATTTTCCTGTGCGGGCTAAAATTCCTCAATAGCTACCACGACTGTAGTGGCTGTACATGGTCGTACACTCTTAAGGTAAGCACGGGAGCGCCTGGACGCGCTTCTCGGAGAGCCAGTGTGTCCGACACGGCCCCGAATCGAAGCGAAATGTGGCAGGTGTGAAGTGACAAAAAGGCGGTGTTTTGTGTTTTCTGCTACAATGTTCGAGCGCTGCAGCGAGTGTTGCTCTCACTCTCACCAAGATTTAACGATTCTTTACTTAGGAAGCTTATTTATTTTCTTTGCTTTTTGTTGCCCTTTGTGGTTGCTGTCATTAACTAATACGAAAAGGGCAGACGGAAAGAAGGAAGTGAGCATCCTGGAAATGTTAAAGCGATGTAAAGGCAGAAAAACTCGATATTCCCCTAGAAAAAGTCAGAGTTCTCTTATACAAAGTACATGCTATACGAACACTTCCTGGTAGATGGAAACGAAGCACTCTTCCGGACTATAACCTTTTGGCGCATTGATCCCTAGGAGATATTGTATGCGCATGGGAGAAACTTCCCTACCGCAGATCTGGACAAAATCATTTTTGCAAGAAAAAGAGTTTATGAGCAACGTTTTAATATATATTCTGTGATTTCAGAGTAACACTCAGTACACCAGCAAGTCTTTCCTGGGCAAGCTTGCATTTTCTTGGCATTAAAAATTTTGCTGTCGTCAAAATAATTTCTCTTCAGTTTTCGATGCAAGTCCTAATTACTAGATTCGAGCGATGGTAAAAATTTGAAGATTTTGCTACGCATTGAAAAAATATGCCATTGCTATCATTATTTCCAGTACTATAAATAATACTATCAATATTTCAATATATCAAGTGTTTTGTTAGGCCGGGCGGCAGTCTAGTTTCCTGCATATTGCATCAGCCCTTATCACTTCTTTTCTTGCTAAGCTTCTGTGCGCTTGGCTTCTATGAGCGTGCGGGGGTTTTAGTAGCTCCCTTAGATGCCACCACCGGATACATTGGTTAGCGGTTAAGCGCGTAAAAGCGGTTAAGGGTAAGGGCGGCTCCCCGGGGAGGCGCGCGGTGTGACGTCATGCCAGATGGCGCGGCGATCGCGCGGCGTCCGCCCAGCTGCGGCGGTTGCTATGCAACGGCTCGAGGTCTGTCTCTGTGCCTCTTCGGAGCACCGCCACAGCGAAGTCGCAAGTTCGTGGCCAGTGTAGCTTTCGCTACAAAAAATATGCCACCACCGTCTGGAAGACGTTAAAGCAACGAGCGTTCGGTGTTTGGTAGCGCATACTATCGTCCATGTGATGTATTACCACGCGATTAGGCTACTTTTCCATACCTCACGACAAGTTTTTCGGCTCTTTGGAGGGCCATTTTTTCTTACCTCAACGCGGTAGGTGCCCGCTCGCCATGAAATATGAAACTGTGAGCTGCCGAGTGCGGAGGTCACGGCCGCCTTGTTATGCCCAACCATATTTAAATATTAACCTAATAAAACGATATTAGTGTCGAAAATAATATATTCAACGAGCCCGTTACGAATATGTCATTGGTAAGATCATGACGTCATCGGTTAATTATTTAAGCAATTAAATTTAAGCCTACCCAAAGCTAGATGACTTGATTTGTTAATATTGGTGTCTAACGTATTCTACGCATCTAGAGGATTGCAAATATCTAATGCGTTTTATGATGACCTCAGTTATTGCCGAATTATAAGCGAATAAACATAGTGACTTGACTACGCAATTATGACGTCAAAGATTCCGTGACCTCACCAATCAATCGCCAACTCGATATACTAATGAAGCCACCAAACAATCTCCAATTGGGTTGCTATATGGATTTACTATGGGGGCCGCCATCCTGCATTCTTCGGACTAAGAAAATTTCACGCCGAAAGGAGGTGGCAGCAGACCCCTCTTAATCGAGAAACGTGATGAATAAGAGCTCACGCTCTTAAATTCACGGCTATAGAGCAAGGGTGTTGGTTGCCTTCCTGCCATCTGGAGCAGTCGGCACCACTCCCTACTGGGTGCCGCACTGAATTAATAAAATGCAGTGAAAGCTTTCGCTCGTGCTTGTTCCAGGGAAGCATTCCAGATCATTATGGGAGGGTAGTGGGAAGTGTTTGGTTCGGCCGGGCAGAAGTGTTCTTGCCTGAATACTACATCAGCCCTTATCTCTTCTTTTCTTTTCAAGCTCGCAGCATCTGGGAGACGGTTGACGGGCAAATTCTTCTCCTCAACGAGTAAGTTAAGCATAGAGAAAATCTTGTTCCCTAGACTTTACACAAAACACGAAAATGAAGGACCAAGAAAAAAAGAGATGTCAGCAGGATTTCCGGCTAATGTTCTTTTTTTTATTACCTCACCCGTCGCGACTTGAATGGGCGGCTGTCGATAAGCTGCGTGATAAATTTTTTCTGCGACAGGAATGTCTTTAGTTTGCCGATATAGAAGACGAGAGTGAGCGCGATGGCGACCGAGGTAGAATCCACTTGAAGCTTTCGATGATCAGCCCTTTTAATTTATAGTTATTCAAAAAATTCAAGCGAGGCATGTGTTGGTGCACAGGACAAAATAAGTGAATAAAATTCGTCTTTCTCGGCACCTATGCACCCCCTAAATGCAGATGTGAGGGGTACTTTCATACACACATAGATTACATGCGGAAGCAATGGCGTAGAAGTTGAAAATCAGCTTCACGTGCAATAGGACTGCGGTCTTAATCCTGGTGACGCTTAATTCTCCACTGGGAGAAACAAATTTTTAGTGTCGGTGGAATTGATTAACAAAGTCTGGGGAGTGGCCTGATCACCTAATCCTGATAATCCTTTTCGCGCCAAATGCGGAAAGACCCCTTTAACTGCGTCCCTTAGTAACTGATACCAAGCAGCGTTTAGGGTTATTTCGAATACGATTGTGACGATGAATCTAACGCTTGAGGAAATCTCTCTCTAGAAAAGGTTTTTCACGTGCACACCTAAAAAGCACCTGGAAGTAAGACCCCGCATTGCAAAAATGCACAATGAATTTTATGGTAAGGTGTACGTGTGTATTTATCCGCCCGCTCGCCTGCCTGCTTTCCCATTTCATCCAAGTCAATTGTAAGCGCACTCATCATATTCAGCATCAATAAGCTTGTTCGAGATGAATCATTTTCTTATATTTAAAAGAGCGCAAAGTACGTTTACAACGACGAAATTGTACACATGCGGCACTACCCTTGGAAAAGCATTGCTTCGCTGGACTGAAAAGCAGGAGCATCATTTCGAGTAATATGACCGTAATGACGAAATAGTCTTCCCTTTAAAGACACTCACATTACGGCAAGAACTCCACGGCTGTACAAAGAACAAAAGTTCAAAAACAGCAATGACAGCATCAGTATACGACTCTACTCCACCGATGCTTCTGCGAGTTATTAGGAAATCTAGATGGAAGGTAGTCGGGGAGCTTGAATTCCCTTCCAATATCCGGAAACTCGAATTTCTAAGCGAGTCGTTGGGGCCGCTCAGCGAAACTTAAGGAGCGTGTTTTCATCTCTACCGCTTTTTGTTCTGTGTTTTTATTCGCGTTTTAATTTCGCGAGCGCGTGCCATTTTTGGAAAGCCAGAGTTAGGAAATGAGACGACGGGAGTGTTTGGAATTTCTCAGGCCTTCATTACAACAGCGAGAATCGTTGAGAAAGAGAGGTACAGGAACCTGTCATTTTCGTCATGGACGGAAAACGGTGTCGCGTTGGTGGTGTGGGTGGATGAAAGACGTTTGTCCAACGGCACGCGGCTCGCGGCATATTTCGACAAATTGACTACTCTACGACTAGAGTGTCTCTGCCGCGGCGAGTGAAAAGAAGAAAGGAAACATTATTAAGGAGCTTTCAGCCCAAAACGACCACTTCCCGTCTCCACGGCCGTGTGCAGGACGCAACTGCTCGGAGAAAGCAAACTGCACTGAGAGCGCAGTTTCACAACTGACGACTGCAGCGGTGCTGTGACTCTGCATTGACATGTGCAGTATTCTTGGGCAAAAAGTCTGAATATCGGAATATTGAAAACTATGTTTATGGAATTATTAAACGTTATACTTCATTCCTCCAACTCGTGCCAAAATCTTTCTTTTGAATTTTTTTCCATCTCTCGCACCTAGCAGCTAAGACTGCCATAGAAAACCAATGGGGAACATTTCTGACGAAAGCAAAAACGGTGACTGTAATAGTGAAATCTTACAATATATTTAACAAGTGTGTTCATAAACTCATTCCTGTTTAAAATGCTTTTGTCAAGAATTGTCTGGTAAGGCTCGCGAATTTGAACACAAATTAATTTTTTGGGCGTCAATTACAAAGCGTGCGTGTGGCGCCATGTGAAACTTCGTCTGCAATGTTTGCCAATACACATTTGATAAAAAACGCGGTTAGAACTAACACAGATGGTCCCGTTTGTTTATTTACTCCAAAAAACAAAATAGAGGCCTAGTAGTCGCTACTCGCCGTACTTGCAATGTCTGCCTAAATAAACGAAAAAAATTTGGAGGAAACGCTTAAGGTTCGCCTGAATAGTATGACTCGACAGCGTTATGAATTATTTTCCATATATGTTGAGGTTCATTTTCTGCGTTGCAATAATAGATCCGTGAAGTCCTCACACCTCTCCTTGCGCCGTGGTGCAACGGTTAAGTGATGCGCTACTGCCCTGCGATGGCAGGTGACCCCAGCGGTGTTCTTCGTGCGGCCAAGGTTGCTGTTCCCAAACGATAAATCATAATTTAACTGCCACCTACCATGGTGGGTAATTTGCTATCTATCCTCTTGGCAGGTTTTCATGACGCCGCAAGGGCACGTGACCTATGTGGCGCACCTGCCTGCTATGTTGCTCTCTGGGCGCCACCTGATAGAGTAATGTTCATGATTTTTTGCTCACTCCGCCCACACCTGCAACGCCAGCGCCGGATTCTCTGGACAACTGCGCCTTTAACGCTATCACATTAAAGTGAATACCGTCTGCTTAGGGGTCCAATCAGAGCAGAAACTTAAATTCGGCGATGTTGCAGACGGCAAGTGTAGCTATTTGCTGTCCGGAGGTCGTGAGTTTTTACTGCTTTTCGAGCACGGCCGCGGGCGTACACAATTTGTGCAGCGAGCGAAATATTCGCGCAAATTTTTCTCTGCTCCCGCTTCCCCTCGTGCTAATTGTAAAATGTAGTGCTTTGCTAACAAATTAGTTGCCTGTTGTTTTCCATCTGTTGTTTCATAAGGGAAAAAGGAGGAGCTCTATTACATCTTCATAGTATGACTTCTGATACGCAACTAAACATAAGGCTGCTCTTTTTTCTGGTCATGCTCCACAACTCGGAAAAGTGAAAACGGGTCGCCGCAACTTCCGTTACTGCGCTTGCAACGTTTTGTCTGCTGCTGCCACTCGAAGTCACAACCGAAGTGACATGCGCTTGCGATGGTTCGACCAATCAGGTGTCGCCGAAAGGGACGAGTTCGAAACGGAGCATATTTAGAATATGAACACTGGGGGCCAAACTGCAAAAAAAAAATACAAATTTATATGCGCCTGACACTTCTGCATTAACTAATGGACTACAGTAATACTCAGCATTGGTTTGTTCTTGTATACTTATGACCATTCGGTGCAGACTGCTAGCGTTGCAGAAGTGTTTTTTTTATATTTTGTAGCGTTTTTTTCGGTAGATTGTAACGAAACTTTGCAACATAACAATTTTGAATCTTCTTTTTTTGTGATGTATGTTTGCCCGGTGCGTCCCTACCGATCTGCCTACCCACCCAAAAGCAATGCATGATTGCGTCTCGCATAAAATTAACCACGAAAAAGAGAAGGGCAATAAAGAATATTATTATTGTTAATAAAATTAATGCATACATCTGCACTATGGCTTGCTTTTGGTCAGTTTATGCCGGAATGCTACACGTGGCTCCACTTTAAGCCTGACTAATGGAAAAAAAAGGAATTGAATTTTTTCTAAACATACATTACGCATTGCCGATGCGTAAGATAAATCAATAAACTTTGAGCGAAATGACTACTTTTAGCGACTGCACGGGAGAGGAGAGAGGTTCAGAGGAGGAAAAAAACTATTTAGTTACTTTTAAGATTTCTCGATTGCCAAGCTCTCCGTTCTCTCTCGTCGTGGCAAAAAAATAAAAAAATAAAAGAAGCGTACAGCGGCTTTCTGAAAGCGTTTGTTTTCGTCGCTCTTGCCAAGAGATTAACGCGGACCGCCCTGTCGCGGTCTCATGCAAAATTCAACGACCAGGCAACACGAGCGATGAAACGGTACGCGGAAGAGGTTAGCTGCGTTTGTTTTTTTTCACATGTTCCTGGTAAAGGCAGTGGACGCCAGCTTCTTAGAATATTGATGCGCAAAGAAAAAGAAACATTTAAAATCATTACATGGTTCGCGGAAATCATAGTACTAATGGATATTTAAGAGTACAGCCGGTCGAATCTTTAGCTAGCGTGCGCGACGCCCACTTTTCCTGCGCTCTTGCGCTTTGCGACGATGCAAACTTACGGAAAGCTCAATATTCAAGCACGGGCGTAGTAAGCCTGTGCATAGATTTGATATTTTTGCAAGTTTGCCGCGTCGTAAGCTGCAGGAGCACGGAAAAGGCGGCCGTCAAGCACGCGCTAGCTAAAAGTTCGGCCGGCTGTACCTGAGTCACTCGCGTTGTGTTTGGAACGGCACCAGGGTTTCCTTCGCTTTCTTGCACGCTGTTTAAGGAAAGTGTACTAAATTACTTTTAACCTTGCTTGCTTACTTTGTATTGATGTTGAGCACAGCGTTTGTATCGTAAAATCAAGCCTTCGTTGAAGACTCGCAGGGACGAAGTAACTATAAAAGGAGAGAACGGAGCCCGAAAAGAAGCGAAATATTTTAATGAGCAGCTGCAGAATATGCAATGTATAAGATTTGTACTTAGCCGAGAACCAAGAATCACTGCCGTTTACGAGATAGTAAGAGTTCTTATCGCATGATCTGAATGGATAGAAAATGTGTTTAGCGAACGTATATTTTTCTTTTCAACCAACCTTTGTTTCCAGCTTGACTGCTGCGAAAAAAAATAAATTGATTTTCTGCGAAGGTTATTAAGAAGAGACTGGAAAATAAAGTTTTTTATGAAAGTAATATAGTTCTCGCGCGCAAATAATATTAAGGCCGCCTTAATTCTTTGAGCAGTATCTTCTCAACGTCTTTTGAAATCAACATTTCCGGATGACTGTTTTTATTATGCACAAAAGAAACGTTGTGATAGGAATTTTGTTGGTCTGCTTTTGAAAATAAAACAAAAGAAATTGCAAAAGAAGTTCCTGATCCTGACCCTCGAGACAACATTGAGCGACATAATGCTGATGACCTACAACGCTGATGCATAGTTGTTAAAAATGCTTAAAATTTACAAAGCTTGAGAATCATACGACCTGATTTTTATTCTTGTGCAGTCCAACTGTAGAGTGCTTGCTCACGTTACACGAGAATGACAAAGAAAGAAATCTTCTCCACGGGCAACTGATATAGATTGTGCATACTTTTGGATCTGGTGTTGGCATTTGCAGAGTTATGAATTAGCACCGACAATCTTTGTCCTTCTATAGTGTGGGGCTGTGCGAACGATTTCTAGACGCTTCCCTAAAGAAACCCTTGCAGAGTGCCCGTTCATTTTCCTTCCACGTAGCCTCCAGAGAGCGCCTGTCAAAGCATGGGCCCATTGTAACGCCTCCACTGTCTCACAGGACCAATACAGAGCTCATTATCTGGAACGCTTGCATTACGTCCCGTTTGGATAGTGTTGCTATCGATCAGAAAGTTATACATGAATGTTTTGGCTGTGGCATGCACAGCTCATAAAGGCAGCTACGTCATTACCCCCCCCAAAAAAAAACCATGACAGCTTCTCTTAAGAAACGAAGACAGCTGGAAGCTACAGAATCGGACGCCGACAGCGAAACGGTCATGACACTTAGAAAGGGTGATACTTCTTAGCTGGCGTCAGCGAGAAACGCGCACTTCCTCGGTGCTTCGCGAGAGGTTCGGCGACGAATGACATCTTGTAGGCTGGCGGGAAACTAAGTCGTCGACGTCACCCGCCGCCTGGTGCTCCTCCTGCGTTCGGGGGGGGGGGGGGGGCAATATGACCACCACGTGGAGTCGGCCCCCGGCTGACTTCGCTAACGACCCCTTTCAAGAAGCAATCTGGCGCTCCGCTGCTGCCCTGATGACTGCGGGGATCTTCCAATATCGAGACGTAGCAAAGGCCTTCACTAGAATGGCTACTGCCTGATGCCAGTGCACTGCACTGCGGCACGCTTGCTGGCGCCGAGCGCTGAGTGGCTGTCGGGAATGTGCTAGCACCCGTCCACTGAAATTATTTCACTCTCAGTTTCTTTTTTTAAAACGAGTTCGAAAAGCAGTGCAGACATCGCATTGAACGCGGCGTGCTGGCATTGGTTCACTCTCTTTCACCGCTGCAAAAAAGAAGGCTACAGCGTCCGCGACATGGTGCTCCACTGAAACCTTTTGGGATTTATATTTTTTTTAATGAAAAGGAAATTTCCTTCAGTAGATTGTTGTCCGCTATTCCGAGCATTAGAAAACAGCTCAGACATACAAACTACCTGCAATAACGGAGTAATTACTCATTGGCATCCACCCAAGCGCAGCCATACGGCTACAAAGGAAAGCTGTACAGCCTTCTCAGAAACTTCGCAGTTAAAGAAAAATTCGTCCTGGTCTGAAGTTTTCGTTAACTGCGAAGTTTCTGAGAAAGCTGTATAGCTCCCCTTTGTACCCTTATGGCTGCGCTTGGGCGGATGCCAATGAATAATCACTCTCTTATTACAAATTTACTGCACCTTCAGGATTCCCCTAAACATTTGACAAACTACCTGTAGCACGCTGGCTAAATAAAACAGAACTGCCCATTTTTTACCTACTATAGAAAGTCTTCACGTTTATTTAAAGATTCGTCAGCTCGTCAATAGTAACAGGCGGATCAGTTTTTATAATTTAGAAAATGTGGTTCTCGTTGGCGCTGGAAACGAATTTCTGCCCTATACACGACACGAAAATGACACAGCGCAGCTGAGGAGCCCTCGCAGCCACGCCTTCGAGCGCGCGTCACCTAGCCGCGCGCTTCGCGCAGAGTCTGGGGACAAATTAGTGGGCTGGGATAAAGCATAAGAAACGCGCGACCTTTTTTGAAACCGTCTCTATTTGGACTGAACTGTTGCGCTGTCATTGAATGGTTTTGTCATTCCTGGCTACAAGGTTAACAACAATAATTGGAGACTAACAGCTATGTTGCTATAAATGTTAACCAGAGTTCTGAACAACATGAACTGGTCGGCGAGTTGGTTAGAAATGGTTCTTGTAAACCAGCGCAACGGCTCGAAGCCAAACAAGGCTTCGAGCCGTTGCGCTGGTTGACAAGAAAGGGACGTTCTCAAGTATTGAAGTCATTAGCTATGGCAATATTTTACTGAGAGCAACGTTGTGGTTTGTATCACTGTCGGGCGTGGAGCGTTTGTGCGAATTATAAGAGCCAAAGCACTGATCAAATGACATTTGATGGATGTTGCAGGACAACAGGAGGTCAAAAAGTTTATAGCTTGAAACCAGTTATTAAAATTAATAATTAATGTGATTTTCAGACTTATCTAGACGTAGAGTACTGGAGAAAGAAACCATGCAAGGTAGTCTCATGTGAGTGTTATCGAGTGTTTCGTTGACTAAGGGTAAATTATGTCATGTACACGTTGGATTGGAGGAATATAAAACGCGGCTATCACAAAGTCAATGATGTGGCAAGGTAGAGCAGGGGTTTCTGGGCTGGACGGTGAAATTAAGAAATTTCCGGTAATACGGCGGTCTCTGAAGCAGCTATTTCGAGATCAGTTGTGTCTGTCTGAAAAACTTTATTATAACGGTACACTACAGGAAGAAAGTTTGAGGCGAGGTGGCCAGAAGGGGTGGGCCTCTAGGTGGGCCTCTCATACCAAGAGTCGAGATCAGTTGATGTCTGTCGTTCGGTGGACATAATCAATCTGTTGGCTATGATGATGTTGATGATGATAGCGACGAAAAAGCCATGAAGATCGTGTTTTAGTATCTGATTTTCGTGGCAAGCGAAACGTCCTTCGCGCTGTTTACTTGCGCTCAGGAGAACAGCTAATTCAGAAAAGAAGCGACGTCTGGGACTATCGCGCTCCTACGAACTCACAAAAGAGGCGCAAATCTCCTTCTTAGCATTTAGAATATTTTGCGTACTATTTCTCAAGCCAACCAACGAATGTCAGAGCAACGAAAGCATGCGAATTCGTTATCTTCAATACTTTGATTGTTAGCTCAATGATGTGACAAAACCCAATCGTAGAACGAATGCCGTCATATCATCCTTGAAGCTTCTACTGTCCAGGAAAATATAGCTCTCTCTATAGCAGCATCCGGTCACGAAAACGAAAATATCCGCCTAGCCCCTGGCACTTTGCTGCCGCCATGAAATCGTTATGTTCCAAGATACTACGAAAGTTGTCTATAATCGCAACAGATGAACGGAAGCATTTTCATTACAATATTTTTTAATATGTCCGATGATTATGGTGTCCGTATTGCCAGACATCCCAATCAAAGTGAAGTGTGTTCTAGTGATTACGTCTTTTATACATCGTCATAATCATCAGCCTGGCTACACCCAATGCAGGGCAAAGGCCTCTTTCATGTCTCTCCAATTAACCCTCTTTTTTCCCAGCTGCGCCCACCCTATGCCTGCGAAGTTCTTAATCTCATCCGCCCACCTAACCTTCTGCCACACCCTGCTACGCTTGCCTTCTCTTGAAATCCACTCCGTTATCCTTGAGGACCAGCGGTTATCTTGCCTTCGCATCACAAGCCCCGCCCAAGCCCATTTCTTCCTCTTGTTTTCGACTGGTATGTCATTATTCTGCGTTCGTTTCCTCACCAACCCTGCCCACTTCCGGTCTCTTAACGTTACACCTGTCATTTTTCTTTCCATGGCTCGCTTCGTTTTCCTTAATCTAAGCTGAACCCTTTTCGTTAGCCTCCACGTTTCTGCCCCGTAGGTGAGCACCGGTGAGATACAGCTGTTGCAAACTTTTCTCTGGGAGATATTGGAAATAAGGTGTATTATTTATCAGGGCAGTAGAATATATAAACGCCTCTTACTATCCATGCATAAGTAGCGCAGTTAAAATAAGTGGAGTCATTTTTTTATCATTTATGAACTGCATTAGCATACCCTAATAAAATACCAATTTTTGATTTTTTGAGGCAATGTTCCAGGCCGACACCTGGCTCCCGTGCAAAAAAAAAAATCTAAGTATTTAGGATTAGTGTAGAAGACTAAGATTAGTGTAAATATTGCACTGTTATTCCGAAGGCCGCAGTTAGCACAATTGCACATGTCTCACAATCCATTCTGTATTCAAAACGAAAGGTCAAGGAGAGTCCAATATATGCATATGTTTGCTTTTTTTTGCCTCTATAAAATAGAAACGAATAACATTAACGGGCCCCCTGCTTAATATTCCACGCAAAGAGTGCGGATCAAATAGAACTAGCGCACAGGTATCTCGAACAAAATAAGGTGTGCAACCCTCGGAAACAAAGCAAATAGCCGCCGTCAAAGAAAACGGCAGGAGTGCTCGAGCACCCACTGGCAAATTATGATAAATGGCAGCTCGTGCCAGCAGAATAAGATTACATTACACGCAGCCTATACTTTGCTTTTCATTTCCCCAGTCATCATATCGCACCGAGCGCCCCCTGGATGGCAGGAAGAGTTAGTCATTTTCACGCACTGAAAACAAAAACTACGCGCGCGGAGCCACTTCCTTCGGCTAAGGAAGACAAATGCACGGATGGAATCGTGGAATCGCTTGCTACAAGCAGAGACCAACGCGAGAAGAGATGTGGGATGGGACGGTCGACGTTTATGACAGTAAAATACTTTGAGGAAAATTTGTATGTTAAACTACGGAATGTGTTTACATCGGTACTCAATCATCTTTGTGATGATTTCTGGTTTCATATGCGTCATTGTTTGGATATTGGTTAGCGTGCTTAGACTTCAGTGGTGAGCAGGCTTTACGTAGCTCTTCTGCACTTAAAATCCCATTTTATGCTTATAACTTGACAACTTTGAAAACTTGAGCTTTAATCTTAAAAAAAACTTACACTTCGCCATCTTCCACTTGTCAGCTAGAGGATCGTTTGAAGGAAGACTTCGTTAGTGCTTACGACATGTCACCCTACCGCACCGAGCAAGATGCCTGTTGCGACGCCCTAATAGTTGTTCCTAGCTCATGCAATGAGCATATCTTTAAATTCGTATTAAGGAACACCGTGATATTATACTTTACTAACCAGTGAAAGGTTGCGAATGAAAAGACATGCACAACCTCCCACACCAGGCTAACGAAATAAATTTTTTATAGCTTCTCAGTTCAAGTTTAATTTCGGTTGTAAGATGTATTCGAACTGCCAACCGACACGTATTCTGCAAAAACAGAAATTCACCCTAGCACATTGCATGCGTATTACAGCCTGACATTATTCCAAAATAGAGGCGTCTTCGGTTACTGATCCTATTGACTGCTAAATTCAGGTTTAAATTAGGCAAACGTGTAATCGAGCTGCTAACTGTTAGCTAATTGGTAAAGTTAACTAAATGATAACAGAATATTTAGCACACACCTGATTGCCCATTAGAAAACCTAAGCCTTATTCCAGAGCGGACATGCACTCAGTCATTACTTAAATTCCTCTTTCGTTGCATGCCTTATTGAAGCAAGCAGCGAAACAAGAAAAGAGGGGACAAGTCGTTTTCTCTCGAGGCGATGGTGCCCGTTTAAAGCGGCGAAAGACTCACTTGAGAACAATGTTTCAAGCCTGTTATTATTCATTCAACCCTGCAGGAATCTCGTGGGCAGATCAAAAACCGGTGCTTAAGTTCCTTTTGTTCCCTCTTTCAAGAAGGTGGCGCGACAAAGCATGTGCCATGGATCGAACATCTTCTGTTGAAAGATCTGGCATGGAAGCGACAAGGCCTCCATGCTTGAAAGGGATTTTTTTTCTTCTATCAGGCTTTTTTTCCAAGCCTGGAAACAAAGGCGTCATCAAATAAGGCGGGCCAGCGCCCCGACCAGGCGGGATGGAGAGCAGAGGTTAGAGGGATAGGATATTCTTGCCTCTGATATCCAGACTTCAACGTGCTTTTACTTTTTGTACCAGAAACGGGGTACCACACTTAAGCTTCACAAATTGCAAGAGGTCCGATAGTCTTCATAAAAACTGGAGACCAAAACAAGACAGTGCAGGCGCCTGATTATTGCACCAAGAACAAAAAAAGAATGATAAAATTCAGAAAGACCGTTGTGCGTGCGAATTCTTCATTTTATTTTGCGAAAAAACTAAATAAAACATGGTTGAGGGCCTCGTTAATTACTTTCTTTTAGAGCTGAGCATAAAGGAATTTTACGGCATACAAAGTAGAGTCTTCATGGTGTCTTCGAAAGAAAAGCTGCGCTGCGCCTAAACATTTTTTATTATTTTTAGGGTAAGGAAACTTTAGCACAGGAAAGATAAGCAGAGAGATGACGTATTGATTAATATCTTTTTAGTGATCAGCAGGTTAAATATTCCTAGAAGCGATGCACTCTCTTATTGTTGATCATTTCTTGAGCAAGTTCCAGAAGAAAGTTTTTTCTTCACCTAAAAATGGTTTTTGTTTTACATTGCATCACATAAGATTCATTCGCAACGAATTCTTAGGTTAAGGGCAATAATTGATGTTCGTTATTGGTAACTTAAGGCTGATGTGTACTAAGAAGATATTAGTTCCAAAAGGGCCCCTGATTTGCTGAAGAGAAGCTTTAATGCCTGTGATAAGACTGCATAAAGCCAGTTATATATTCTAAGACTGTAAATGAGAGCAAACAATGTAAGTTTGGACGAAAACAATTTTATTTCTCAATACATTAGTCAAGAGGTAGTTGCTATCCTCAAGCTGAGTTTCTTAAATTAATCACGACATTCTCATCTGTGTTGGTGGACGTGTTAAAGCCTCTCCATGTTTTGTGAAATAAAGTTGGAAAAGATACCCTTCGAATCTACAGCATATAGCAAAATTTTGTCTAGAGGCGACGACAGTTTCAATATGAGGTGTTATAAAAGCCGCTGTGGCCAATATTTTTGCGTCGGTAGTGAGTTTAGTAAACATTTACTAATTAAGGGGGGCTCACATCAGTCTGGTTTCCTACCTCCCAGAATATCTCAGATAACAGAAGTTGCCTCCTAGGACCGCACTTAACAAACAAAGGCTTATAAGAATATTTTCACGCAGGTTTATGCGCTTGTCTTAGCTAGATACACCATATTGTCTGCAGTAGAACTTGATGTGCGGTGACAGGACCCGTGATAGGGAAGGCCTTAACATCCTGCTTAAAATGTACCGAGTGTGAAGTATCAGGAGAAACAGGGGCAGTCCAGGAGCCTCTGGGGCTTCTTCCTTAAACAGGAGTAAAAATTTAGAATGATAAAAGTGGCAAGGAGCGTGCACGTTGAAGCCTGAGAAGTGTGCTAATTGAAGAAAGAAATTCAGTGCAAAGGACGGATGCAAAGAACAGAAACACAGGGCTACGCTGGTTATGAACGCGATGGCACATACGCATGTGGTGGCTGCATCGCTAGAGGGCTGCACGTGAAGAAAGTTGCCCATAGAACAACAAACGTGATTCAGTACAGTGGAGAGTTGGGTGAGTAATCCTTTGCGCTGGTGTTCTTTCTACGATCATGTACCGATTCGCCCAGCTCCCCACTCTACTGAAGTGTGCTATACTTATCCCTTCCGCTTGTTATAGCCTTGAAGTGCGAAAACGTTTGGGGGGGGGGGGGGGATAGTTTTCTTTTTGGTTGTGTAGCCTCGACACATGGGGAGATGACGCTATTTTCTTGAGTCAGTTTTTTCTCAACCACTGTGCTTCAGCTTACATAATGATATCAAAAATCGTCGATTTGGACTAGATCGTGCATACTATGTGGTCTTACATTTGTCAGTCTTACTTTTGTAGGTTGACCTTTAGAACTATTATTTTCCGTCTCAAATTGTGAAATCAAGTTCAAAATTTTCAGGCTCCATTGCATGCAGTGTAAAAGGTTGTGAATTTCTTTCTGCTTACCTGCGTAAAGGAGCTTTAGCTACTCAAAGGGGTGTTTTTTAAGCAAAGCGTGTCACTTCCCTATGTTCTTGCTGGAGCAGGTGGCGTATTATGCGAATTAGGGGTGCCTTAGTATCCATAGTCAGTGGACTTTGTACTTCACTTTGTTTTGTACTTCACGGTGCGTGCACTGCAAGCATAATGAATATTGTGATAAAGCGTTGTCGCATTCGAAGCTTATTGCTGCTTTCGGGCAAGTATGGCCCGCATAAAGAAATAACAGGTGGCGACGGTAAGCTATCTTTGCACCAAACAGCAGCGCTGAACTGGACAGAGATAATTGGTGAATATTAAATTGCGTCTCTTGGCGAGTATCATCAAAAGAGATTCAACCAACCGCGAAAGATGAAGAAAACGAACATAGACGAGCATGTTTGTCCTTGTTCTTCAAAAGCAGTTCTTTCATTTCTGAAGAAAAAAAAAATCTCTACCATTTTTTTGCAACATCAGCCGCTTCACAAGGCTCACACAGTACTCGTCGCAATATTCATTTCCGACGCCATTTTAATAACGAACCAGCGTGTGTTTAAAGAGGACGTGAAATTATATTGTATACAAGCGTTCCTCTTTTCTGAGGATAGGTAAAAAAATACGAGCCAGTTATGATTTCCATAGTTGCAGATAATTGAAAATTAATATTTAAACAGGCTCGTGCACCGTTCTATCAGGCGAAAAAAAAACAGGTTCCTGAGGACACAATGCTTACGCTTCTTTCCTATAATATTTTTATCTAATCACAGAGATTGCGTGCACTTTCATCACGAGTTATTTTTCTGAACTGCGAAGCTGATTTTGTCTACAGTTTGCCCACAATTATGTCCGCCTCAGCGTTGCTTCTTTGCGCTTTGTTTGTGTTGGGTATTTACTTTTTTCACATTCTTTTTTTCTGTACACAATTGTGGTCGAAGTGATTATTTTTCTGGGCTGACCCATTGAATGGTACATCCTGGCAGGCAGAAGTTTTGAGCGAAGCCGCCAACCTTGTGTAATAGTGTTGCGCTGTTACTATGCTCTAAATAAGATGGCGAGCATTGTACACTATTAGAATGCGTGTTGTGCTATGTGAATGACTTCCATGTACGCTTCATCTTGTGTTTGAGGGCCTTTAAAACACTGCTAATCAGAAATATTGCCGTTTGCTGTCTCTTACTGTTTTCTCTTTGTTCTGAAACGATCTCATCCACACTGCTTAAAAGATAGAAATCTTAACGGCGATCAAGACATAGAGCTCGGCTCGTTGACTGATCGACCCCTTAGAAAAAGCTAGCACTTCGCACGATAACCTACACAAACAATTATACGTATGAATAAGTCTATAACGATCGTCCCACCCTTTTTCTATTCATCGGTTTTCATGTGAAGCACTTCAGGTAAAAAAAAAAGAATCTTGGTTTCCTTTGTTTTATAATGCCGCAGTTCAGAGCAATAAAATAAATCAAACCATAAATATGTTCCGCATGTTCTGAACCCTGTTAACATTACTTTCTTACTTCTTCAACAGCCTCACGTTTTAATGACCCCGTTAAACGACGTCTGTTTCCTACGACCCAAAATTTTGATGGCGCTTAAGTATATCAAAACAAGAGAGAGCAATTCAGAGAGGTACAACACTTTGTGTTGCTGCTTTGCAAGCCATGGTGCAGCTATAAAATTATTTTTTGATATCCTCGTGTCTGTTGTGGCGCGAACACTTTGAACGTGCTGTTGCCTCTATATAAAACAACAAAACATAAAATAATGCAATGAATAAAGAAAATGCGATTCATAACAACTTATTCAGGAAGCATAATAAATGGAAGAACGAACAGGAATCACTTAGCAATGGTCTATGTAAGTTTAAAAAGTACTTACATAAGGTCACAAAACTAGAAAAAACGAAACATATTCAAACAAACACCGCCGGCATACTCGAGTGTGTGAGATAATACGCTGAAAAAAATACATACGATTGAAGCAATCTTGCGTACGTGCATAGCTGTATTTCAATAAATGGTTTTGCACATGTCAACGAAGAAGAGCGTCACCGCAGTGATAATTATACTGAGCTGCCACATTAGACAACAGGTGAAGATAATATGCGGCGAATGAGCACTGTCTACTTTCTCTATATGAGCTGCATTTATTGGACCCACCTGCTGGCGTAGAGTACGAGTAAACAGAATGACAATATTGAGCACTTTAACGGCACTCGACGCTTGGACAGCCTTCACCATTACTGAAGGTGCAATTTGATAGTTACAAGCCAAAGTGTATTTTGCAACATGTAAAAGCAGTTTAACAGCATCCAAAATGATGTAGCCTAACCCACTAAGACTCCTACTTGTACCAAAAATATCTGCTTCAGTAGCGTTCTATTCGTTTCTTTTCTTCTGTAATAAATCCTCCATTAAGTACGCATAGCTAAGTCGCGCTGATAAAAAAATTTTAATTGTCTTTTTACATTCCTGAAAATTCCTCACAGCTTTTTATTCAATGTAAACAAACTGAACCATTGTCGTAATAAGCTTGATAACGATCAAAGCAAAATTAGAGTCTGTTCGAAATGTTTGCGGCAGCCTTTCAAGCAGCCACTTAAGCCTCTATATTTTACATTTTGATTAGGTCGCCAGCCATGCGTGAAATACAACATCGAGACAGCCACTTCACTCTTAAGTGCGGGGATCGCTGAGTAGGCGGTATTTATGAGAATCAGTGGCTGGAAAATTTACCTCTCTTTTTCGTTCTGGTAAGCAGTTCACTAAACTCGGGAAAAAAATCACGAGAAAAAAACCATCATGCATATCACTGATCTAATGTCCAAGGCTGCCTGCTGCGTTCGAGAGAACCTGTTGTCGCTTTCGTTTCTGTAAAACATAATTGCAAAAAATTTACTCGAATATTCAACTAAAAGCCAATTGGGTGCATTTTTTATTTCATCATCTATGATATCGTTTCCTATAGTGCCCATAATTCTAGCATAGTTAAAAACACATTGAAATAGGATCCTCCTTAGCTACTATATATATTGGACCCATAAAAAATATTTTTCCTAGCCGAGTTACACCAATAACTAACCATTTGACAGATAGTGAAAAAAAGCACACAAGCTACTAGGACTACGCTAACAAAAAGGCTTCGATGTTTTCGCGACGTTGCATAATAAGCAGCAGAAAAATAGTTTCATAACTAGAGGTATTCTGATAACGCAATAGCTTTAAGAGGGCACAGTGCGGAGAGCTAGAGTAAACAAATTGGTTTCGGTCACAGATGGCGGTGTTTAGAGTTTTGTTTCGGTTCATACTTGGGAATTGCAAATGAAAACATTTTTTACGTAGGTGGTGGCTTGGATAGGAGAGGAAATCCAACGGAGCATGGTTTATTAAAACTATGCCGTGGCTTGTATTAAGAAACGAACGCAAATAATTGTGTAATTGAAAGTGGCACAAATGGTAGATAGAACGACTCAGCGCATGAAATAATAAATTTATACGCACGTGTGCACTCGCCAGCCTGAGTTTGAAGCAGAAATCACGAACAGTAACAGCTTTGTCGCAATCGCTATTATTACAGACTACGCCCACGTCTGCAATGTTTTGCACTGTTTAAAAACAGCCTCAATTAATTCCAATGCAAGAAACGCAAACTTTCTCAGTTCACTTATTGCAGTTTTCGTTCTCTTGATGTCGAAATTTTTGGAATAATTACTACAAGCATTCACTGCGTATATTTCAACGTCCCAGCTATGGTTTGCGTAAAAAGTATTCCAACCTAAAAACTTGAACCAACTAGCCCTCAACCAAACGCTGCTGAACGATACAAGACATGTGCATTGATATATTGTCACAGAAAATATACCGCGCGCAGTCTTCCTTCGCCCACTAGGTATTAGCGCCGTTTCGATTTAATCTTGCATGTATCACTGAGAAAAATAAAAGTAATTTTGGTATGCGATAATTCAAAGTTGTTCAGAAGATTACTTTTTTCTCAGTGGTTATGGCGCTCGGCCGCTGATCCGAAAGAGGCGGGTTCGATCCCAGCCGCGGCGGTCTAATTTCGATGAAGGCGAAATACTAGAGGCCGGTCTACTGTGCGATGTCAGTGCAAGTTAAAGAACCCTAGGTGGTCGAAATTTCTGGAGCCCTCCACTACGGCGTCCCTCATAGCCCGAGTCGCTTTGGGAAGTTAAAACCCTATAAGCTGAACTAAACTAAACTGAAAAACCGTCATTAACTTTAGGCAGCTTAGCAGCAGAAAGGAATGAATGATTGCCTCATCTTACACTCTCGATTTTAAAGCATGTTTTAAGGTGCGACAACCAGCCAAACAAACAACAGCAACTAAATCATCTCGAAGCACCGTCAAAAGTCAAAAAGTGATACTCACAAGCCAAGCAACGCACCGCTGCCACGGAACACCAAAGAAAATTTAAAGCGACAAGCCTAATAAGTTTGGCTTAATACTGTCATCTCCTTGCATTCGCTTAGATACTCGTTTACACATGCCATGCCAACCATTTTCCTTACCTGCTTTGCCTTTTCCAGTGGGGCGGCACGCATTGCGAAGGGGGCAGAAGCAATTGTTCTCGCCCCGAGAGGTAGACCTCAAACAAAAACCGAAGCATAGTTGTGAGAGTACGTATGCGAAATATGGCACCAGCGTCGAGGATACCTCGCATCTCGAATCCGCAGCACGCCTTCCAAGCCACGTGTCAGAAACAAACGTGCCGCATGAGGCCGCAAATGTGTCTTCCGCCCCGCGAGGCACCAATTGGATCATGCATAATTCAGATGGAAGTCGGAGTGAAGCGCAAAATAGCTGCGAAGCAGGCATGGAACTCGAACAGCACGTTTTCACGTTCTTTTTACG
This sequence comes from Amblyomma americanum, assembly GCF_052857255.1. Classification (NCBI taxonomy): domain Eukaryota; kingdom Metazoa; phylum Arthropoda; class Arachnida; order Ixodida; family Ixodidae; genus Amblyomma; species Amblyomma americanum. Next base: position 40,805,016 of record NC_135506.1, on the reverse strand, counting down.
AGGCCGCACGTAGGGAGCGCGAATCTTTTTCTGACAGAGCACGCGGCCAGGACTAGGCTTGGACGCGCTTTGTTGACAAGTCGGAATCTACGGCAGAGTATTTTTCTTTGCCAGTGCATGCGACGTACGGGCATAAAACGTTGCTCGGTAGGAGAGTGATACAAATAAAAAAAAAGCTTTGTCAGCAGATGCCCATCGCACATGAAACGAGAGCAGTGAGAGGAATCAGATTTTTGTTTCAGAGAACAGGGTGAATGTATATATGAATGAATGAAAGAATGAATGAATGAATTAATGAGTGAATGAATGAATGAATTGAAGGAAGGATAACACGCAAGACATACTCCGTGGACAAATTTAAAAGTGACAAATTGTTGCATTAAGCCATCAAATATCCGATGCTTGATCGCATCGCAAGACTGGCTGCAAATTGTGTGGAAAAAAAAACTCGGTAATGACGTGTTGTAATCGGCGATAAGGACCAGAGCGCAAAGTCCGCGAAGAAGCGCCAAATTTGTCTCTGGCCAATAAGAGCTCATGATTTCAATTTAATCGCCCCCTGAACTGCACGTTTTCGTTTCACGGTGCGAAAAAGTCGCTGCGGATCGCCGATTGGAAAACGCCATTATCAAAACTCATAAGCGGGGTCTAAAATAAGAAGTTTTTTACGTGTTTGCTATCTTCGACGCATCAAGTGCGACACGATGCCGGTACTGTGACAGAATGTGTTAAGTAGCGATATTCAACCGCACTGCAATAGCGGAATCACCGATCAGCGGTGACGTCAGACTCTGCCATTGCATGCGGGGTCTACAAAAATGCGGCACACTAAATATGCGCTCGTCTGCGTCACAATGCTCTCTCGGCTTCTGTGTTGTGACCAGGAAGTTTCACGAATAACTCTGCATTCGAAGTGAACAAAGCAAAAGAACAGCAGATAAACTGATCCTTTTCAAGCCGTTTTGCTCCTGAAGTGGCTTTCAAACATATAACGCACACACGCGAACACTAATAATGCAAAAAATTGGAGGAGACACTTAAGCTCAGCCTTAAAGGTATGACGTGAAAACAGGACATGAAGACACCTAGGTGCAGGATGCAGCAAAAATCAAGACATATCCAAACAAAATTGAACAAAATTCCTCGATTGGAACCGTTTTTGAATGGTCGCACTTTTGAATGTGATAATTGTATATTTTATTGCGATGTCCGGCTTTAAAAATTTAGGATAGTTCTATCGCCCGTGACTGCATAGAATGTTCTCGTATGTGCGAAGTGGGATTGAAGGAGTAAGCCAGTTCGTCTTTGAGATGTGGCAGATTCTAGCTAGAGTTTGGGATAATATTAGGGCGAGGGTGGCGTGAATCTAAGGACAGTGCTAATATTTTATTATCTGAGCGTTATTACAATTTGCTGGTAACTGAATCCCACAAGGTGTGGGATGCAGCAAAAATTAGGACACATCAAAAAAAATTTTAACAAATTGCCTCGATTCAGCTGCATGGGTTAATGCCCACATATTCGACTTCACATTCACAAACCCGCGAAACTCCTCGTACCACTTCTGGAGCAGTGGTGCAGCCCTTAAGCGATGCGCCACTACTCAGCGATGGCAGGTGCTGCCACCCATGGGGCTTCTGCGACCCACGTTGCTCTTGCGGAGCAACCTCTAGTGACCAATCATTAATTCAACTGCTGTCGGACACGGCGCGCATTTGACTCACAATCCAGTGGGCATGTTGTATTTATGCGTTGCCTAGATGACCCACCTGCCTCCTAGGAAGATTTTCTGGTGATTTTATTTTGATTTTTCGCTCACGGAATACGGCGCTGACACCGGATTTTCTTGGACACGATTTCCTTAACGTTATCGCGTTAAAAGCTTTCAGGGTCAACCAACACGGAACACCATAAAAGACATACGTAAAAAGAGAAGATACAGGCGCCCAATTGCGCTACTATTCCCATTTTTGCCTTTCAATTTGATAACGGTCCCACTTAAATCCCCGCTAAGCAGTTTACCTACACGCCCCATATTTTTAGCTAAATGTGAACAGAAGGAAGCGATGCAATACTATTTCGATATGAACCTACGAAAAAGAATCAGCCCTAAAAGTCCCGGCAGAATCCCCTCCAAATTGAAGGTCATTGTGTAACCAGCCAGCGACAGAAGAGTAACCATATGGAGAGGACCCGGAAGTCCAGCTCGGATGCAGCAACGAACTCGTTCAAGCCACAGGAAAAAAGGAAGAAGGAAGAAGAAAAGGCAACACCCATGGTCAAAGGAAAAAAGGAAAGGCGCGCTGTAACGACTGAGCGAAAATTAAAGGAACGCTTTAAAAAAGCTTCCTTCTTCGGGAGCGAAAGGGGCTGTGGTGCAGAGTTCATGCTTGAGTCGACAATTTACAAGAAAGGAAATTATCGCGCACTTTATCTGGAGGAAGACATGGTGTGGAAAACTTTTTTTCGAATGAAGCGGGAAAGCGCGCAAAAACCAGCAAGCAGAAATCAAAAAGAGATTAGCAGAAAGCGAATAAAGATGTTCTGTGATTCAATGTAAAGCATCAAAACACAAAATGGAAAAAAAAGGAAATACATGTCGATGAGAGAGATAGGGTTAAGAAAACTCTAAAGGATGGAACTGCGGAATCAAAGACTGCAATAAAACGAACATAAATGTACACCTCGAATGTGGCGAACATAAAATGCAACGCGGAAAATGCTTGAAAAGTAAGATGGCAGCAGAAAATTGACGGGGAGGGAGGTTTGAGGGGCGAAGTTGTTCGGGTCCAAAGTGGCGAACGACGGGACGAAATAGATTGCAATCATCTGTCAGGAGCGGCGGGCCAGTGGTTCGATTAAGAAAGCGGCGGGCCACGGTGACCATTTGTCGGCCGGAAGATTGGATAACGTTGCGGCCAGAGGGCGCGCTTATTGCTCCCAGCGCTGGCGGTTGTCGGTCAGGGGAGCGCTGTGCACCCCCCCCCCCCCTCCCACCCTTTACGCTGCCTCTTTGCCGCGCCACCCTCCGAGTTGCCAGAGGCGGCGGGTGGCTTGGACGAAGAACCGACGAAGCGGAGTGGTGCTCAGCCGGCTTCCAAGCGACATCGGCCGGCCGTGACACTTGACACAGCGGATCGGTTCACCACAACGGACCTTCTGCTATTCCTTCTTGTTCTTTCATTCCCCCTTTTTTTTTTTTTTGATGCACACATCTCCTTGAACTTGTGTTTTCGTCTGTAGTTTTCGCCAGCATCTTTCGTTGTTCTTTTCTTTTGCGCAACTCAGTCCAGGTGCAAGCTGATGTGTACGTGTTTTGTAGCTTCCGGGTTGTTGTGAGACGGAATCTAGGGTTTCGATACGCAACCATGCGTGAGCGACGTGAGCTTATTGGCCTGTGTGGAGATGGGTCTGGAGACGTAATAAAAGCTTCCGTGTTCTAGAACAGTTGTTATTTAAGCCCGCTATCTTCTTACCTCCTTATGTTGTTCTTTTTCTTTTGTGAGAGACAGCTCCTCGAGAATAGTCGCTATACTTGGCCACAACAATCCGGTGCTGCTGCATCATATCTCTTCAAGCCATTCATGTATTTGAGTCTTAACCATTGTGCTTTGAGATGATACTAGGAGCTGAGCAAATGATTATGAGCGCTGGAAAAGTACCATCTGTTTCTTTGCGCCCTGGCTGAGGTCTCGTTGCAGGTGAGTTAATTGCTTCGCTTCTGTATTCCCGGCAAGAGTACCATCATATGGCATTTGGTGCCAGTAAAGGAAACAATCTAACTTGTAATAACGCCGAAATAAGGTGCAGGCTTGAGCGGATGATTCAATACTGTGAACGCTGTCAGAAGTATGTTCACGTATATAACACAGTCTGCGGAATACACTGGCCGCTCGCAGAAGTGTATTCAACATTTCAAATTAAGATTTCGTTATTCAGGACCTTAAAAAATGCTTGGAGCGGGGTTGAAAATCTAGCGTACAGTCTGGCTTGAAATTTACCACGCCCATATTTACAACGGCGGCAGCAGCGGCGTAAATTATAAAATTAACTGTAATAGATAAGCTTTTTTATAAAACAAACAACAAGAGGAAAGTATCGCGTGTCTACAAGCAGTGTATCAATAAAAGAGAAACGAACAGAAGTAGCAAAAAATTGCGCCAAAAGTAGAAATGGCAGGTTTAGCGCCGAATATTAAAAAAAGCATAATTCGAAAAACAAACAACAAATATCAACGCAATAATGTGCAGGAGAGGTAAACACAATACATCGTACGCTTTGGACGTCACCAGAATACATCACATGAATACAAATTGTAACCCAAATGGAATACTACAGTGTTAGTTACTGCATTTTTCCGTGAACAAGGTGCAAGTGAATCGAGATGAATATTCATTGCGTGGATTTTGTTTAGCATTTAAGGTAAAAAATGATTTAATCTGCTCGCCACAACTGTTTCTGCTTAAGGGCAGCTACCATGGCGAGATAAACAGCAGCTGTGTTATTTTCCTGTTTGGCGATAGTCCTGTGGTGTGCTCTAGTAATCTGGTAGGCGCTTTTGTTACTTGATGCAATGATTTATTAGAGTGTACTAGCATAATATGTTTATGACCATTGTACTGTCTAACGGCAACTGTGATTCTGAGCCTACTACTGAATAATTAGCGAAAGAACTTATGAGTTACTTAGGGCCCCAAGAACAAGTTTTGCAAATTAACTTCTCATGAGCAAGTGTGATAGCGATGTGCAGTTCATCATCCAAGTCATAAGCTCTATTCCTTCTTGGCATTGAGAGGGGCGAATAAACACCTCCTGTTGATGAGAACAAAAATGTCGAGAACAAGGTTTGCTAATCTACTTCTTATGAGGAAGCGTGACAGTAATGTGCAGTTCAGCATCCAAGCCATCAGCTCTATTTCTTCTTGGCATTTAAAGGAGCTGATAAAAACCTCCTGACGATGAGAACAAACTGGTCACAAATAATATTCATGGCTTCCGGAGATCTTTATATTGCACCAAGTAAGACTAAACTGTTCACGGACGATGGTTGTTGGTGCGACAACTGAAAGGCCATCCGCATCATCCGGAAGCCAGACGTTGGTTCCATCGTTCAGTGCTGCAAATATTTTTCGAGTGCGGCCGCATAAGCGCGCACACTTTCATAGAAGGCGACCACCTTACTTCTGATCGGATCAGCAAATCAAGCACTTACACTGGTTGCCGTTTTAAACCGTCATAAATACACGACGCACATGTGGTCGCTAAAAGAGAAGGAATAAAAGCTGCTCTTAACCGGTATGGCCTATAGGAGCTAGTTAAGGTATAATCAATACAGAGTGGTTTGTGGATTAAGCTTACCCTTCGGAAGATAATGACCTGTTAAAAAAAAAGAAAAGCGCGAAATTTGTTTAGTGCAGTTCAGTAAAATTTGTGTTTCATATAGAACATATCTATATGCAAGAAAAGCAGAAGTAAAAAGAGACGTCACTACCGCTCATGCAACATGCAACATGTTCATAGCATGGCTCATGCTTTGCTGCTGCGAGCGACTATGGGCGTTTGCTGCTTTATTTCTTACGTACTTGTAGTTTCCTTTGCCAAGTGAAACCAGTTTGCCTTCTTGAAAGATCAAATGCATCGCTCTTAGTCGAATGACATGGTATTGAATATAAACGAACACGTCAACTCTTTTAACATTGTGCGAGGTAACGGCGCGCCTGACAAAGTTACTTTCGTATAATACCTTCCTTTTGTTCTTTCTTCCACACGCATTCTCGATGTATCTCCCAGAACAGCAGCAAGGAAATTAATAATGGTCACACTTGCGCCGAGAAACAAGACGGATTGGCCATAGAAAGTCAGTGGAAATATCAAGCTGCGAGCTGACCCTAGCCTGCTATCGATTAAAGACATGTGAAACAGTGACCGTCGTCCAACACGCCCACCTCACATGAGAGCTGTCTCCGGTCGCACAATGGCTTCTCGCGTAAGAGACTGTTCTCTGCAATTCTTTGGCACTGGAGGACAAGCAGTTATTTCGGCAAAATCGAGCTGTTTAAACAATGCTACTGCATGAGTTAGGCCTAAAAGATCTGACGTACTCTCAGCCCTACAAATAAAGGTGGCAAAAGAAGAGTGGAAGTTCTCGCTAAGATTGAAGAAAACATAAGCCCTAGCCGGCCACATTACTGTATTTGCAGGCTGAGATAAAATTCGGTGTTGCAACGAATACTGGGCGCGCCCATTATTAACCCCTTTTTAGAACAAACTCAGTACCGCTTTCGTGAGAGACCAAATTCTCCACTAACCTTTCTTCATGACAGCATAAGTACCTTGTTTGTCCTCCACGTACGCTTTGCCATTCTGTTCAAGAAAAGTAGAAAAATGTAAACACTTTCAACCAAACTGATAGCATTTGAATCATTACAAGGGTCCCAGTTTGGAGCATGCTTTTTTCTAATCAGAAGACAAAAAGAGACACTGCTTCTCTAGGTTCAATTCCAGTCACCTACTCTGGTAGATTAGGTACACGCGTGAAGACATTGCTAAGGAGAGAAGGATGTGCAGATAAAGGGTCATTAGATAGATGCTTACGGTGGAATAAAAAATAGAAGTCCCAAAGAATCTATGATTGCAATGTGCCTACAACGCCTCTTTTCTCGGCTCGCTGTTGCATTTGCCATTTGCGTTTCCTTATCTTCTGTTCTTGTGCAAAACAGTTGAAAACGCCTGAGCTGATTAACAGGACTCGTCGAGTATGGCAGCAAGTCGAGAACGCGTGCAGGCGAAGCTTGCTGTGTGAGCATCATCAGAGGAACAATAAGAATGTCGCACAAAAGTACGACCTTCTCAAGTTCCTGAATTTTTGTTGAACGAGAGAAGTTCCAAGGCGTGAGACGTCTCATAAAACGGTTACTAACGTGTTGATGTATCAAAAGCTACGTTTTAATAGCGTGGGAAAACCGTCATATAGATAAAAACTTTGTTAAGCACATCAAGATAATTTCCAGGAAGCTAGAAGTTCCACCCTTGTCCCGCACAATGCGTATTTCTTATTTGTGAGCCAGAAAACTTGTCGAAAAACTTTAACAAGTGCTTATTCTGGTTCGAAACTTTTTGGTCCTTTCTGTGTGAGGTCTGTTAACAAGTCAAAGTTGTTACTTGCGAAAAGTTAATCAAGTTGCTGCTTAAATCCCAGTACACAGTAATATTTCATGCATGTGACTCAAGGTTGAAAAGGCGGGGATAATTTTACGTGATGAAGGCGTCATTAGAAATTTTTTATCAGAGAGACAACAGCATCCTGGAAAAAATAACGTAAAGAAGAAAACAACGACAGTGCTCTAATTAATAGAAAGCGTATAATGCGTTGTGAGTTTTAGAGGTACAGAATAAAACGTAAAATCAGTAGAGAAAGAGGAAAAATTCTAACTTTGAGGGTGGAATCTATTGCATACGCCTCAGTTTTCAGTACACTTAACTAACGAAAAAAGTTCTGAACAGGAAGGAAATTGAAATCGTATGGACACAGATATAACTACCACATTGTTTCTTCAGCCATTACCCTCGTCATGCTGACATTTCTTTAGTATGCTTTTCACCCGAAAGGCGGTGGGCCGGGCTCGCCCCAGACATTGGTTTTGGCATAAAATCAGGCTGAAGCCAAGAGTTACGATGGAATAAAGCTCACTCCTTCTCCCTCTCTCTTTCCACTTCATTTCTCTTTATCTGCGATGCGAAGAATGGAAGTGCATAAGAAATAAAGTGTATCACTTCAAAGGCTACCATTTCCCACGTATTCCTGCAAGATGTAGAAATTGGTCTGGCCCAGCTCTTGTTTGTCGGTTGGTCACTGCTCTCAACCTCTATATATAGCATTCATTGATTACGAGAAAGCATTTGACTAAGTGGAAACATCAGCAGTAATAAAGGCATAGTGCAATCAGGGCGTAGAAGAGCCTTATGTCAAAGTACTGGAAGATATATATATATATATATATATATATATATATATATATATATATATATATAGGAGCTGCACAGCTACCATAATCCTCCATAAAAACCGCAATAAAATTCTAATCAGAATGGGCACTAGGCAGGAAGACAGGATCTCGCCATTTCAATTCACCGTTGTTTACAGGAGGTATTCCAGGGCCTGAATTGGGAACAGTTGGAGATAACAGGTAATGGACAATACCAAAATAATCCGCAATTCGCTGATGACGTTGTCTTGTTGAGTCACTCCGGAAACGAGAGAGAGAGAGAGAGAGAGAGAGAGAGAGAGAGAGAGAATTTATTGACGGGAAAGGCAGGGAGGAAGCGAACTGCAAATCATTATTACTGAGTTAGACAGGCATAGCAGAACGGTGGGTCTAAAAATTAATATGCAGGAAACCAAAGTCGTGTTCAACTGTCTAGCAAGTGAAAAGCAGCTCACCTTGGCAGCAAGGTGCTGGAAATGGTAAAAGAATATGTCTATTTGTGGCAGGTAGTGGCGGCTGATCCGGATCATGAGAGGGAAATAACTAAAAGGATAAGAATGGGGTGGAGCGCATATGGCAGGTTCTCTCAGATCATGAATAGCAGTTTACCAATATCCCTCAAGAGACAAGTGTACAACAGCTGCATTTCACCCGTACTCGACTACGGGGCAGAAACGTGGAGGCTAACGAAAATGGTTCAGCTTCAGTTAACGACAACGCATAGAGCCATGGAAAGAAAAATTATAGGTGTAATCTTAAGAGACCGGAAGCGGGCAGAGTGGGTGAGGGAACAAACTTGTGTTAATGACATCCTAGTTGAAATTAAAAGGAAGAAATGGGCATGTAATATGAAGGCAAGACAACCGCTGGTCTTTAAGGGAACAGAGTGGATTGATTTCAAGAGAAGGCAAGCGCAGCAGGGAGCGGCAGAAGGTTAGGAGGGCGGATGAGATTATGAAATTTGCAGGGATAGGTGGGCGCAGCTGGCAAACGGCAGGGTTAATGGGAGAGACATGTGAGAGGCCTTTGCCCTGCCTGGGTGTAGTCAGGCTGATGATGATGATGAACACAGATGACAGTTCCACATATTTTGAGAGCGAAAGCTCTACTTCCCGACCATAGCTGCGAAAGCCGTGCCGTCACTTAAGCCTTACCTTAAATTGACCGTAAATAAATGATTAAAATAAATATTGCCACGACCGGCATTTTAACTCGCGGCGGCGGGAATAAATGAGCTTCTCTGCCCTCTGCACATGGGCACTATAATGATGATGATGAATTTTAATGGCGCAAGGGCATCTGTTGCCAAAGTGCGCCATGGCAGCAGTTTTTTTTTTTCTTTTTGTCAAGGCGTGGTCAGAGACAAATTTCCCAAGCAATTCACCTTAAAGAAGCCGAGCACCAGGCAGGGGAAAGCTTGTACCCATTTTATCACCGATGGGCATGCGGCGGCGCTGGGGATCATACCCCGCACCTCCCGCATGTGAGGCGGATGCTCAAACGACTTGGCCTCTGCTGTGGTCAAGGGCACCATACTATTGCCGCAGCTGATCGCTCGTCGTATTAAACTGCAACCCACTCTGGCGCTATGCATTGCACGTAGTCGACTTCATCAACTAATACTACTATCGAAAAAATATCGTTGCCATACGTGCCACGTATATCACAAATAAAACCAAGTGATTACTACCATACTAAAAAAGCTAAAGCGAGTTAAATGAAGAAAAAACAGACCTCTTTTTCTAAAACTTTGGTTTACCTGGGTTAAAACCCTACCATTTGAAGTTCGTCGCACCGACGAAAGTCGACGTGAAAGAATTGGGTCAGAAAATGCGAAATGAGGGTGTTTACCAGGTCATACTTCAGTTGCTGCCAGATGGAGAGCGAGCCAGAGCCGTCTACCATTACTGCGGACGAAACGCGTCGTGCTAGGCGATTTGAACAACAACGAGTTGGACAAGAGCGACAGCATGCATCTAAAGATCATTAGGATGTGGAGCGATGAGATCGTGAACTTGAAAAACAGCCAATCAGGTTAGGTACAGTCTTTGCCCAAGTAACCAGGCTGCATGGTTTGCTTCTCCCTGCTATAGTGGATGCCTGCGGCTTTCCAAAAGACCAAAATATATTGGAAGGTAAGGAAAAGGCTTCTCCTTACTTCATAGTGATTTACAGTTTGGCGGGTGCGGTAAGTGTTCCGCTCTACAAATTAGAAGCAAGCCGGGCAGCCTGCCTACTTTTGGCGAAAGGGGTACATGCTTTCGCACGCCTTCTCGGCTTAACTACGGCAAGCCCTGCCATTTTTTTTTCTCCTATATAAAGGTAGTTGTTTGCTTCTGTCTTGAACCGTTTATTTATCGATTTTTTTTCAACACTCTTAGTTTGCTTATGAGATCATAACGCAATGCCATTCAGTGGAATTGCAAAAGCGAGCCGCATAAAAGTCTACCACAACGCACTAATTTCGACTACCGTAATATCCCGAGTCATCGCCCCCCCCCCTCCCCCGCCCCCCTTGCTACCTGAAATTCATAGAAAAAGTGGGTTGTTCATGTCTCAGGGATAAAACAAAAAAAAATATAAGAAAGCTAAAAAACTTACATTTTTTGTTTGCATCTAGCGTGATTTGACAAGAGCTATTCTCAACTTTATTCAGGGGATGTAACCTTGCTCGCGAGACTCACAAATGGATGTCTTACATCCCGCGAAATCCACTGCTTGCGTCGCGCGAGGGCATCTCCAGAAAAGCACGAACAGCTCCGGATCAGCCTGTGCCCTAAGGAAACGCAGACCCCTTTCGAAAAAAAGCTCCTCCTGTTGCGTACAGCTGCAACAAGGAACCGCGCCATTATGCAGGCGTCGTTCGGCAGTAGAATTGCAACAATGTCTGTATCGGCGCTGCTTATCACGGTAAACAGATATAGTGACCTAGGGGTGGGCGATGTCTGGGTGGTTTCAATATAATCCATATTTTGCATGAATGGGAGGGATGACTCGGTATGGGTCATGACTCGGGCCCATCCCGTGCAACAGCAGATATTTGAGAAGACTGCTGGTGGCTGTTTAGGAAAAAAAGGCGCAACTACTGCTGACAAATTTGGATTTTTGGCAGAATGTAATTTTTTTCGGCCCCTGTTTCAATCTAGACAGGCTGAAATTGGAAAAGTCTTCGTGGTCACCGCTTGCAAATGAATGACGTTACGACGTCGCATCAGAGATAGATGAAGTACTGGTGTTTACGTCATTGCAGCGAGGTTGTTAAAATTACTGGCGGTGGTGGCAATACCAGCCTTTCGTGTTTTGACCTTGACTGTCGCCGGAAAATTAGTTTTTCAGGAGCAACTCAGTATTTTTCATTACGGCATGTAAATGTATCCATTAAGGTGAAACTCAAAAGTTCCGTTGGTGCTTCTTTAAGGAGAAAGCGAAATGGGGTCACTTAGAGTGGCAAGTTCTCTCCACCAATCGATGTTGCGTACAGAGTGGCACGTTTGCTGGACGCAAAGATTTAGCTCGCCATCGTGTTTTTCTTTTTTGCACGAATGATTTGAGGTCTTTGAATAAGACGTATATGTAGCCTCTTACCTTTGACATCCGTGATGTTGAGAAACGCGAAAAGCATCCACAAACGCCAGAAGGTCCAGCTTAGCTGCGGAGACGACGGCATTCCGGTGGAAGCTAATCCCGAATCCTCTTCAGACTCAGACGGTATCCAATCTTGCCTTCACAGTTGATCAAACGCACACCAGGAGGGAATTATTACCCACTGTTATCCAAATCACTGCTATCAGGTCATCACCAGAAGCACTAAATTTGACACTGTCCCGCTTGCAGGAGTTGTACACTTTTCTCCGAACTAGCAGGATGTTGTCCCAGTGTGGCGGTTGATGAGGTTTTACGTCGTCGTGAGTCGACCACGTATATGTGAGCTGCTTGTCGACTTTCGTCTCGAAAACACTGGCAGACTGAATGGTCTCGAGTAAATCGGAAAGATCACAGCTCGCAAAGTCAAACCTGCGGATTAGCGACTAAGACACGTTGTAGCTTCATGGAGAGCCGTGTAGCCACTGGTTCAGACGACGACTTGTACCTAGCGTCATAGACCGTACCACTAAGATGTATGCTGGTAGAAACAGGCCAGGAATTTTGGAACACGCTTTAGTGAAGCGTTTCATTAACCGGAAGGTGTGAGCGCTGTCTTATCGCTAGATTCTGAAAGAGGCAACATGAAAAAAAGGGAACACTTCCACACGCACACGACGAAAGACAACAGTAGCCGACGCTGCGAAACAGACGCTGTCCACACGCTTCTTCAGTCCGGAATTCGAACCACTTAAACGTCACAGTCCAGCACAACTTGAAGAAGACGTACACAGAATCGGCAGAAAGTTGATCAGCGGGAAATTCGAGGTCAACCTCAAAAGGGCCACTTCGAGGTTCCGATGTGCTGGGTAGCTGCAAACACGTCAAATATAGATATATTTTTTGCGTTTGATGCACCACCAGTTTTTATACGCAAGAATAAACTTTTTGAGAATGTAGAAGATTGTTTAACATTTTTCTTCGAAAAAGAAAGGAGTTCGCTATGAACAGCTTTTCAGAAAGTATTCATCGCAACCAGGGATAGCACAATCGCTTAGAGCTAAAGACGTTTCCAATGACAGGCAAAGGTTGCAGGTTCTGCAAAATATCTAAAATGGAGTTTTTAAGAAAATATAACTTGAGGCTTCTGATGACTTAAATCAAGCACTGTACCGCAGAGTGGCCAAGATGAAGATGAAGACCTCCCCGAACTCGAAATCAAGCTCTCCCATTCAGAGCAAGGAAAACGACCGGCAAGAATTCGAGTCCATTGGACGTTGTTGTTCTCTCACAAAAGTCGCCAGAACTCACTCACAACACCGCATTTGTAGCAGCGCAAGTCCTCCACATTGCTTCGTGGCACCTCCGAATTTTGCGCGTATACGCGGTGCCGGGAAAGCAGCGTTGACGTCCACGACGGCGACGCTCCGGTCCGGGTTCGTGAGAGGCGCGCAGCAGACGACAAAAGCGTCGAGAAGACGGGGGCAAGCGAACGCCTGTTCGCGGAAGCAGTGTGTGCTCGGCGAATGCGAGCAACGATACCGCGATGGTTCCGGACGAGAAGGGAGAAGAAACGAGGAAAGGGATGGAAAAGAGCGCGCGAGAGGGAAGCGCTAGGGAAACAGGGAGAGAGGCGGCGAGGGCGCGAGAGCGAGACGCGCATGCGCAATGCCGATGGAAGGCGCTGAGTGAGCGACTGGCGTAACGGCCGGCGGCCGGAGAGCAATGACGACGTCACCGCAAGGTCGTGAAGGAGAACGGCCGAATTTGGCTTCGTAAAGGTTGTCGAAACCTGCTAGTAGAGGGTTTCGGAAAAACGCATGCAGGGGAGGGTCGGGAAGATTGGATGCCGGATAGTGCTAGCCATGGATCGGGTCGTTAGACCCGTACAGGTGGAAATCAGGAAGCCGGTGTGCGTGCGCGTGGTCAAAGGTTTTCCGTCACAGTAGCGATGCTTCTTGCGTACATTTTCTTTTTTTTAGAGCGGTGACCGCTGCTCAAATGTGGAGGAATATGTACGGCAACTCTGGCTCTGTCGATCGACTTACACGCCCTAATGTGAACTCCCTAACCTTGAGAAAGGTGTGTTGGAGAAACGTGCAGTGAACCCCACTTACAGTAAAACCTTATTGTCGCGTGAACGACATTCGGTGCCCATAAAGTTCATAATATAAGGACGACCTATGAAAGTCAAAACATACAATTATACGTAAGCTTCGTTTATTTTTTTTAAATAACGAAGACACGAAGACACGCCGCCTTCGTCGACACCACGATTGCACGACTGATGCTAATTTATAACGATAGCCTTTGCCGGTTCTTGCGACGCCTGTCACTTCTCGTTCACACTGGGCTGTTCGGAGCACAAGACACGTGGAAGTTCCGGCGTGGGTAAACTCAGTAAAATAGCTCTTTTCTGTAAAGTATTTTTTTTTCAAAAGAGACTATTACGCCACTTTCTAAGCTATCCAGCACGGTAATGTGTGAGACCCCTTCAGTGAACGAGCCGCTTTTGGTGTGCGACAACACAGATAGGTATTGAGGCATTCACTGAAAGTGGCGGTAGGTGGGCATCCTCGTCTTCGATCTTCGACAAAGTTGTAAGAATACAGCGGTGAAGTTTCCTCATTACATGTGCTCGCAAAACGTACAGTGGGCGTCACCCGTGTGTACAACACTCGATGAGCGCATTGGGCTCGAATTTAAGCTGCAAATTGCCGCAGCTACTGCGTTCCTGAAGCAACCATTGCGCGGAAGTAGGACCACATAGGCCTACAAATCAGGTGAGGACAAGAACTTTACCCGAAGACATAGGCAACAGGTTGATTTTTTTTCGCTGTTTGCTGTGCGCTGCAGGACCGTTCTACACAAGGGCAACGTAGACATTTTGCTGTGTGCGCGCTGCCTGCACGCGACTGCAGCGCGAAAGGCGGAAATCTGATCGGGCAGGCGATGCTTGCCATATGGCTTTGTGGGCCATTGAGGCATACTTTGTGATTGGCATTCATAATTCTCAGATCGCTCTCTCTGCTTGATCTATGCCCGTGTGCAGTAGTTTCTCTTTCAACACTGCCCATATCACTCTCACAATACTACCATTTGGACTCCCAGCTCTCTCTATCCACCTTGCATTTCCTGTGTCTGTTTCCTTTCCGCCGTTCAAATTTACAAAAAGAACCAACTAGCCGTACAGCAAGTACTACTGCAGCTCTTTGCACAACCGGCACAAACACATGAGCCTCTTGACCTTGTAGCCTGTCTGGGTGAGCTTACACGGGTCTTCAGTGCAGTTTCAATTGCGCCTTTTTTATTGTTTTTTATCTTATCATTACAATTGCCGTCATCGTCATTACGTTTATGTCGTCGTTATTATGTTTTTGACATCGACGTTATGTCATTTTATCTTTCGAACACGATTACTTTTTCACACCGATACACTGGATTGAATCGATTTGGTTGGGATATTAGTGGCTGACTCATTAATTTACAGCAAATACAGGAGTATAACTGCAGCTCGTCAATTTTAAAATTCAGGAACTTCTGGGAAGTAAATAAAGATAAGTATTTGGAAACAACCAACATGGACCTCTTTGAGTGTTCAAGCCTTGAAAACGTGTATAATACGCTTTTATTACGCGATGTGGTTAAATTAACGAACTGCGGCAAAGATAGCACCATAGATTGCATGTCCTTCATATACCGGCATGTGAAAGTCAACGTGAGCTCACCGAGTTTGTTCTTGGTGAGAGAGTCATTAAAGTAGACTAGAATGCGTAGCCAAAAAGCGCAGTGGCGGCATGAAGCGGCTGTTGCAGCAGAAACGCTCGTTATACCTATTTCATACTGCGTTGTTACAATGTTTAAAAGCTTCACGCCGTCATATTGTCTCCACCTAAGAGGTCGAGTGCGCGCGGCTGTGCGGAAAATTTTCCAGCAACACGCTAGCGCTAGACAAAGCTCTCTAATGCTTGAAGCTAAAGTATGAATCACGCCACTGTGCACAAGCATGGCCTCTAGGGAAACGCCAAAGCGAGTAAGTGAAGCGAGCATTTCTGCCCGAACATTAGCGGCGCCAGCGCTCATGCAAATTACGCGAACGAGTACACACACAGCGCTTGATTTTTATATACTAGTTTTGATGAAGGAACGCGGGTGTTGTTCAGCTTGCGCGTTTCCGGGGCATTCTGGCTCGCTTCCGCACTCACTGACGCGAACAACAGTCGGCTCATTTTTATTTTTATATTTCTCACAAATACCGGCGCTCTCTCACACCACCTTTGTTGGTCGTCAAACTTCGGGAACTGCATCAAAAAAAAAAATTCGCAAACAAGTCCTTCATAACGCCGCCTGAACGAGGTTGTGAGGAGCGCATAATCTCTATAACCGTGCTAGCTATCTTAGCGCTATTTTCCAGCTACGCGCAGTAGTTACTGCCTTTACTGCGCTACCGCACCTCCTGCCGCAAACTGCCTGCGTCGTTGACAGGTATGGCAGAATAAAACGCGATCGCAAGACTGGCCCACGCACGCAGCCCATATGTCTCGCCTCGTGAAGTTTTTGTCGTAAACAGTTGGGACGAGTGGCCGCTTTAAGACGCTCCAAGCACCAGAAAACGCCGCTGAGGAAAAAATCCTGCAATGAGCTGTTTACCCTCGCTGGTGTGTAGCACACTTTGATAATGGCCTTTTCTGCCGCCATAACTCTGACGTCAGGAAGCAGAAAGAATTCATCCCCGACGTCACACCCGGGTACTTGAAACAAATCCAGCGCAATTGACAGCACCACTAAACACTTGCCGCAGTCTTGAAATTAAGCTGGTTGTGGGCTGTGAAAGTGATTATGTCCATATGCAAGAATTTTTCTTCCTGCAAAGCAGGTCTATAACGAGGATGCAACAAACCGAAACGGCACAATAACAATAAACGCAGTTCACAAACATGACAAGACGCATCTTCGTGTTTAATGATTAACCATGGAATCAACGACGGAGAATACCGAATTCTGTTTTGCGAAACCGCTGGCGCTGATTAGTCACTGAAACATTGAATTAAGTCCACATAACTTTTCTAAGTGCATGTTACTCGAACTGCCTGCAAGTACTTCTGAGAGAGAGGGAGAAAAGCTTTTTAATAAAAGGCAGATTGACTGTTTGTCCTAATGGGTAAAGAGCTGCAGGGCTAGAGCAGTGCCTTGCGGGCTAAGGCCTTACATTCAAAGGTAAAGAGTTAAAAAAGGCGTCTTAATTTATCCTCCTCATCACTGATATCTCGAGAAGCCCAAAAATAAATAAGCAACAAAAAGTACAGCTACGCACGAATGCGTGCCAATTTGCTCGCAACAAAGTTTTGCTGGATTTTCGCCAACTTAGTCGCAACAATGAGCGGTTGCGTCTTTGCGATCGAATACTATAAGCACCTTTTCATCCTTATCATGATTACCATTCTCGTCACTGGCCACATTACAATCACTGGTGGACAAAGTGCGCACTTTTCAAGAAATCTCCCAATTTACCTGTAATGCATACTAAGCCCCAAGGAAGGTGGAAATAGGGGCTAGTTTTTAACACATACTTTTCCGTCTGTGTCACGTTAACCGTCGTGTAGTTTATGGTAGCTCGTTAGTCCTACAGCATACTAAGCCTCAATGGCCGAGTAAAAAATGGCCAGGCTTAGCTTGGTTAAGCCAAGAATGCGTTGCATATCTCGATGGAGTTCCGTGCTGCTCCGTTGACTCGATAGGCTATTGACTCGATCGCCATTGAAACTGCCCGTGTAGGAGCGCTCGATCGCCTTTGAGTCGATAGACTATCGGTTCGAGGGCCCTAGAAATGCCCGTGTGACGGGTATAAGACTGTCCCGGCGAAGGAGCGCAGCTCTTTTATACATATGCCGTGACGTCAATCATAGCGCAGCGCCCCTAGCGGGAGGAGCGGGAATCAGGTGGTGGCTGCGGCCGCGCGCGACCGCGCCAGTTGGGGCCCAGCTTTTCCTCCGTGACGTCACGCGCCGGCGCAGCGCCCCTAGCGGGAGGAGCGGGAGTCAGGTGGTGGCTTTGGCAGCGCGCGACCGCGCGAGTTGAGGCCCAGCTTTTCCTCCATGACGTCACGCGCCGGCGCAGCGCCCCTAGTGGGAGGAGCGGGAGTCAGGTGGTGGCTGCGGCCGCGCGCGACCGCGCGAGTTGGGGCCCAGCTTTTCCTCCGGCTGTTGTGACGTCACGTCACGTGGTTTGGTGGCTGCCCGGCCGCGCCCAAGGGCTGAACTGAGTGATTGCAATATGCAACGCATAAAAGTACCAAGGATTCACATGGATACGGTCTCTACCACTACATACCCCTCTGAGGCCTATGGACAACATGCTGGAAGCGCCGAGGCATCCGGTAGCGCCTTTACGTTTTGCCACTACAGAACAGCCTTAAAGCGCCACCTAACAGACACAGCACAATTTTGGGGGCAGCGGATTCGAGCACTGTTAAAGCCACTTATTTGAGTTCGTTCCGGTATGCAATGTAAGCGAATTAACGCTGAGTTTTTGTGGGCAAAAAAAAACACTTCGAATTCTTTTCTTTTGTGCGAACTGGTTCTAGTGTTTTTCTTGTTCTAAAGCCGGAATTGACAGCAAACAAGCCATAATCATTTACATTGGAGGTATGTTGTTTCTGGGTTAAATTTCGAGATGCTTTGAAGCCAAAAAACGCTAAATCCAAACCTTAGAGCCAAAGCTCTAAATAAAACAGTACTTATTTTGCACAGAAATAATTTACCAGTTTTTCGAGATGTGTGTCACCTTTTATGTTGCATTTGAGGACTGTGATGCAGCCAGAAAAATGCCACAGGGTAGCACTTCTGGGCGCAGTCTGCTGCCGTGTGCAAGGGGTGAGATTTGAAACGCACTTTCAGTGGTCCGTATCCAGACTAACGACGTGCTGCAGGCTGGGCGATGGAGATCGTTTTGGGCGTCTTGAACGAAAGCAGATAAGACTCGACGCTCTCGAAACGATGGTTTTAAGACATTCGCTTTGCCTGTGGAGCAGTGCCATCTTCTTCAACATCGTCTATTACGACTTAAACCTCCTTTCTGCACAAAAATTCAGTCCGGCCATGCTAAGAATCTTTCCATATCGTAATAGGTTAAGATAACATCAAGAATTTACCTTGCGGCAAAATTCCTTTACCTTACCTCACTTATGTCTTCGTACAGAGCCTGTCTTGTTCGAGAGCTGTGTGCCAATCTGGGCATGGCGCCGGGACCGGATAGCTGGCACTTTATCTCTGAAAAAAACAAAGTGATCTCAATTGAAGACAAGTAGCTGCAAATCGCAGAGAAGGTACACATGAGCGACGACTGACCACTGCTTCTACCGGACTGAATGAGCCACAGGACACCTTGGAATTCACTGAGCCTAGTACGTCGGCAAGTGAGGTAATGAATGCTGTCACACTGTGAGAACAGGGCAAGATGCAGAGTAGGAATATATTCAGTAAAGACAGCAATTAATTGGTAGCGCTGTTCGCCGAGGTTAGCCCAAGGTGTGTGGTTTTAGCAAAACCACTCTGCGTGATCGCCGAAATATTATGATAAATATCTGAAAAGATGGTTTTTGCGCAGAAAGGGGCTACATAAAACTTTACAGCTGTCAGCCGCCAAGGCAATTGCTGATCATGCAACGACCAATGGATGCTCATTGCATCGTGTTCTTGAATGGTTTGTTTTGTTTGTCCATACTGCGGGACGACCATGAAGTGTTTAACAGCTAGTCACGTGTGACTGAGGAAAGCCATCTATCTGCATTTGTGTCACGCGGGATTTTCGACAACTTTCGCCTTCTGTGCTGCAGCTTCAGTTTTCTTAATAGAATTGAAACATCCCATAGTTTGATTAGACTATGTCAGTTCTAGCTGCAGTCTCCAGCAGCTGCGACGCATATCATCGATCTGTTGTCCTCCATTTATTGATCTGCTTATTTATATCCATTCACACAATTCGCTTTATATGCCCATTGGTGTACGGTTTTGTAAACAAAAAGTTAGAATTGTAAAACCACTCTAAGTGCAGCAAACACCACAACGTAGCCGAGTAAGCATGCAGCAAGAAATACTTCGAAATGTTCACACAAAAATTTACAATTTTCAGGCATACATGGTGAACAAACTGTTACAATGCTAAACGCGCCCTATGGGAAAGCTGCTTGTTTTAGGAGGGTCTCCAATGCTGCAGACAACGTCGATTTATAAGTAATTCTGATCAAATGAGGAAATTACGTAATGCAAACGGTGTTTTAAAGGTATCGCTGTCCTATGTCATTTCTGCGTCAAATTCCAGGGCGAATAAGCGAGCGGTTTAACTGAGAGAAGCGTTATACGGTGCGCGTTTAGCGCTGCAACGGTCTATAGAACGTCATATTGCATGAACAAAGAAATCAGTGCACTACTGACCATTTCGACGGGCGCGAAGCACCACTGCTCCGCAGTTTAGTCTAAGAATCAGGAATACTGAAAAGACAGTGCCTTAAATGAGATCAGACAAATTTTGGAAACGACAAAAAAATAAAATACAGCTCAGAAGCATTGGTACTACTTTAAAAGCAGGCTGAGAATGACACACAGTGGCTCAAATTGTCGCCTTGTCACCGAGCTCTGCGTGTCAGCATTGTAGCATTTACATTCCGCTGCTCCGAACTGCTGTTCCCCATAACGGCAGCGCCGCCCATATATTTGAGTCGCATCGCGCTCAGTCAGCAAGCCCATATCCGTCCGTACACATTGCAGCGCCGACGTACGAACGAAGTTGTTAACGGGCCAGCGGAGAGCAAAAGGGCTGGCGCAGACAAAACCTCTCGCCAGCGCTCCCTCTACTCAGCCTCAAACCCGGTGCGCCACTGCGTCGCGCTCTGGGCTCGAAAAGAACTCGTGGTAAGCGTACCCGTAGCTCGGTGCGCACGATGCGTCTGATTATTGCCCCTGAATGAACTATTATAGATTACTGAGAAGCTTCAGTGTCCATGGCCTCTCGGATTTTCATAAGTAAGAAATAAACCGCAAATAAGCTGGGAAACTGCTTCAAGTGCTTATGTGAGAACTGCTGTGTACTGAACGGCAACAATTAACGCCTCAGGCATCAGGGATAAAGCTGCAGCTCATAGGGGCTTGATGAACGCAGCTTATTACATGTGGAGATGAGTTACTTGACTGATTAGTGCTCTCTTACTGGCTTTTAGAATTAGGTAGTAAAAAAAACACGGCATAGCTCCGCGAACCAACCATTACGCAACCTTGTTGCTGATGAAGTGCTTCTCGTTGTTTGTGTTCAAAACCGTTTGTGATAGCTCATAGCTGCGTATGCCTGCCACGGAGAAGCAGCGTTCTAATTTGGTAGATTCTGTCATGTGTTGGCGCATCAAATTCTTAAATCTGTTAGCACGGTGCAAGGACACGTCATCAGCGGACGTATTCTAGAACGGTACATTACCTGGTTCAACACATTGCGCTACCATGCCTTGCAGGATGTCATCTGCGGCCTCAATGGAGTCATAACTAGCGCGCAGTGCTTGGCTGGTGCCAATCTCAGACTCGTCGGAACCGTGATAGCCTGGCACAGCAGTAGAAAAGGGCTGGTTGAGCATCTCCCATTGAAACGTATTAACAACTACATTGTCAGAAAAATTTTACACATTGTGCATGGCGAACGTACGCATGTGAACCAGTCTCACTAACTGACGACTGGATAGCCAGCGTGAGCCAGTTTTAGGGGTGGGCTGTTTCGTGAGCCTGTCGCTTTATCATCTGACACCGGCTGGAGTAGTATCCTGCAGAATCTTGCACGCTTTTCTGCGGAACCCTTTAGAGCTAGTGTGAATTCCTGCGCGAATTTTGAAGTTACAAAGCTTGTAATACAGTTAGCGTTTCTTTGACCCTTCTCGATGCTTTCCCAATGTAGAGAAGGGTTTTTTTGTCTCGCCTTGCATGCGTGTTTGTGTCTCTGTTGTCAAGGCGTCCAAACCGCCGCTGATTTGGTGCACCTCGTACCCGCCGCTGAGGCCTAGTGGTTAGGATGCTCGGCTACTCATCCGGAGTTCCCGGATTCGGACCTGACCGCGGCGACCGCGTTTCGATGGATGCGAAACGCTAAGGCGCTCGTGTACTGTGCGATGTCAGTGCAGGTTAAAGATGCCCTGGTGGTCGAAATTATTCAGGGGCCCTCCACTACGGTCCCTCTTTCTTCCTTTATTCTCTCAGTCCCTCCCTTATCCATTCACTTGCTGTGCGGTTCAGGTGTCCACCGAGATGTGAGACAGATACTGCGCCATTCCATTTCCCCAAAAAACAATTTTCAATTTTTTGTACCTCGTCTACACTCCGTTGGCGGTATTTATCGCCCTGGTGTGGATGGCGCTTTTTTTTATAAACGCTCCGTTCACTTCTTTGTCGCGAGCGGGTGGCGGGATTACGCTGTTTTCTCGTATTGTGTACTTGTTATATGCGTGCCGGAATACAATGTAGACGAGATAGAGAGGCAAGGAATGAGAGGGTGAGGGAAAGAGAGACGGAGAAAGCAGATAAGTATAAGGAATTACAACCGAAGAAGAAAGCCGGGTGCGCCTGCGCGAAGTTTAAGCAGGAAAGGCGGTTCTTTCTTTCTTTATTCCTTATTTTCTTTTCTATCTTTCTTTCATTCCTTCTTTTTAATTTGCCTAATGGCATCTCTCTTCTTATCTACTTCTCGTTCTGTTGTGTTGTGTTGGGTTTAATGGCACATAAGCAGCTAAGGCTATCGTGCGCTAAGCTCAAGGTATAAGAGAATTGATCTCTATAGATCGGAGGAAACATAGTGGTGTAGAGCACTTGAAATGTTAATTCGTTCTAGTAGTAAGAAGAGATGAAAGAAATTCTATAAATGGCTAATAATAATGCTTCAAAGAAGGCCAGGTAACTTCAGCCGCCATCCTTGGTTGGGCATGGATCTCGAGGCTCCCATCCAATCAAATAATTTCCTCAGTCTTCTTCTCAGGAATGAGAAAATGGCTGAAGTGTATCATATAATAAAGCAATGCCGTGGATCAAAATTTACAGTTTCTCAAGAACACCTGCTTCTTTTAGAAAGCTAAAAACACAAGATATGTTAAGAATGGCATTTTCACCTAAGAGCAGCGCTGGGTGTAAAGGAATGTATTCATTATAAAACTTAGTAAAGTGCGTCTTTCTTATTTTTCAGAGTTCTGCACAAGGAAATAAAATATTTTTTAGTGTCAGTTCGTCTCCAGATATTTCACAAAGGTGTTTGTCTGGTTTCGTTAGCAAGAAATTGTGTGTAATGTGTGTATGTCTAAAGCGGAGACGACATAAAATTACTTCAATAAATCGTTCCTGGTGCCTACTGGTCTTCCATTCACCCAGGACGGTGTTTTCAAAGTATAGCTTGTTGTTAACCTCGTTTTCCCAAAAAGCCTGCCATTTTTCTCTGAGTTTATTCTGGACTAACTTGATGTAGTCCTTATGCGGTATGTTTACTGGTTTTACTTTAGCATTTCGGGCAAGTGCGGCGTTTGCATCAGCGCTCTCGTTCTCGCTGATGCCCACATGAGTAGGAACTCAGCAGATCTTTATAGTATGTCCATGTGTATCAGAGCTCGTAATAAATTATGTATTATGTTTCCTATTAAGGGTTCGATTGCAGCTCTGGGGTTTTTTGCTGTAACTACGCTGAGGGAGTCAGTGTAGATAACACTGTTCTCAATATTTTTCTACATAATTTGTTCTACAGCTACAGCAACGACGTAGCATTCTGCTGTAAAATTTGAAGCGCACTGAGGCAGCCTGACTAATTTCTTTAACTTCCCTTGTATTATCGCGCTCCCCACATAGAGTGCTGTTTTAGAACAGTCTCTGTAGGAATCGGTGTAATTATTGTATTTTTCACTTACTCCAAGAAATTCTTGCTTTACATATTCCTGTGGGATATGCCTTTTTTGAATGTGTGTCAGTACAAAATCGCATACAGCAGGAAACATGTACCAAGGTGGCAACTGATTTGTTCTCCGGGCAACATCGGTAAGTGCATCTAGTATATTTATTTCTTGGCATTTTTCTTCGAAGCGGAGGAGTAGTGGTTTTACAGCTTGAGGTTTGTTCGTGAAGAGTGTTCTGGATGAGCATTTGGTAGTTGTGGGGTAACATAGACGTTTTGGTAGTGACCTTATTTTCAGTACGTATGCACAGGTAAGCATTGTTCCCCTGTCGGTGAGGGTCGGTTAATTTGCTTCTACGTGAAGACTATTTACGGGTGACGTTCTGTAAACACCAGTTCAAAGGTTTAATCCGAGGTTTTGTACTGGATCTAGCCTTTTAAGTTATGGTGGCTTCGCAGACTCATACACTATGCATCCATAATCTAAGGAAGAGCGTATTAGTGAGCGACAGATGTGCAATAGGCACATCCTACCGGACCCCCAACGCTTTCGTGACAGTACTTTGAGTATATTCAGGTATAGGGTGACTTTCGTTTTAGAGTGTTTATGTGTGCTAGTCACGCGATCTTTTTGTCAAAAGGTAGACTTAAAAATTTGTGTTCTTGTTTTACTGGAAGTACTGTGTCATTCAAGTGGAGGGTGGGATCAATCTGAAGTCCTCTCTGCAGCGAGAAAAAAGCCGCAGCAGGTTTTTGCGGAGAAAACCTAAATAAATTTCTGTCTGCCCAAAGCGCTAGTTTGTTTATTGTGAGTTGTATTTGTCTCTCACAAGTTGACAAGCAAGAATATGTGATTGCAATTTGAAGGTCATTGGCGTAGACCGAATATATAATGCACTGTGGAATTATAATGCCTAAATAATTCATTTCTACTATGAACAATGTGGTCCTTAAAATGCATCCCTGAGGAACGCCATTTTCCTGAGTGAAATTCTTCGAAAAGGCAGCACCGAGACGAACTTGGAATGAACCGTCGGACAAAAAGTCGCTTCAATATTTCAGCATCCTCCCGGGGATGTCAAGCTCTGCCAGGTCATGAAGAATCCCGAACCTCCAGGTCGTGTCATTTGCCTTCTCCTTATCGAAAGAAACTGAAAAGCAGTGTTGTCTGTGAATAAAGGCCTCTCGGACTGTGTTTTCCAGGCGGACTAAATGGTCATCTGTGGAACATGTTTGTTTAAAACCACATTGGTGGACATTAAGAAACTCTCGGGATTCTAAAATTAACATTCACCGAATATGTAATACAAATTCAAAAATTTGGCAAGGCAGCTTGAAAGGGTTATAGGCGTGTAACTACTAGGGGAGGTGCGTGGCTTTCCTGGTTTTAAGAATGGAACAATAATGGCTCTTTCCAAGGCGCTGATGTTTTTCCTAGTACCCATCTTTTGTTTAAAAAATTTAGCTTCTACAGAGTGTTCAGATAGACAGGACAGCATTTCAAAATAAATTTCATCGGGGCCTGGTCCAGTTTGTTTGCCTATAGACTGCACTCTCTGTATTTCTTGAAGTGTAATCAAATTATTGTAAGTCTCGTTTGTGCTGCCTGCCGTAGGGAGCCTTTGTTTTTCGGTTGTTTTTTTATTTTAAGAATGGCTTTGTATAGTGTGACGAACTAGAAACTGTAAAAAAATGTTGTCCCAAAATGTGTGCTTGTTCTTTAACACTTGTCTGTATACCAGGATCTGTCAGCAGAGGAAGGGTGAATGGGGAGTAGCTGCCATTTATTATTCTTACCTGCTCCCACATTTTTTATTTTGCTGTGCTGTTTACTGAAGACACATAATTTCGCCAAGACATTTTTTCGACATTCCGCCGTATATATCGGGCTTTAGCTTTTCTCTCTTTGAAAAATATAAGATTCTCTTGATAAAGATACCTACGAAATAGATCCCAGGCTTTATTTGGTTGCTTTCTGGCTTCCCTACATTCTTGCGTCCACCATATCTTGTGGTTCTGGCGCACCACTCCTGTAGACAGGGGAATAGCTAGGCGTGCAGAAATCGATGATACATTTTGTGAGAATTTCGTTGAGTTCATCTATGCTAAGTGTTTCTGAGAAAATGTTTTCTAAACTAGCCTTTTTCTAAACAATGCCCGGTCAGCTAAGTGAAGCTTCTATCGTCGTGGTTTAGATGGGATGACTGCAGGTGAGGATGACAGGCTGATAAAAACTGGCAGGAGATCACTCCCATAAGGGTTGTCTAAAACAACCCATTTAAAATCGCTAAAAACAGACGGTGAACAAAAATAGATGTCTAAAAAGCTCATTTTCCCAGACGTTTGGGAACAGTATGTGGCCTTTTCCGTATTTTTTAAAAGACATACATTATTTGTTAGGTTAAAATCTTCGATTATTTGACATCTAGCGTCACAGCGTTCGCTTCCCCAAAGAGAGGAGTGAGCGTTAAAATTCCCAACTAATAGATATGGCTCCGGAAGTTCCCTGATCAGTTTTTGTAGATTATGGACTGTTAATGGTGAATGTGGAGGAATGTATACTGAACAGATTGTTAATGTTCAGTAGCTGACGATGCTGACTGAAACCGCCTCAAGTTTTGTTTTGAGTCTGATTTCTTGAGCAGAGACGCCGCTTTGATTGACTACTACGACGCCTCCCGATAGTCGAATTGCCTGCTCGCGATCGCGTTTAAAGTTTTATAATGTTTCACGATATGTACATGTTGTGGACCAAGATTGGTTTCATGAAGACAAAGCTACGGACAACATTGACCCTAAAATATTTGTCATATCACGGTAATTCCTGAAAAGTCCTCCACAGTTCCACTCAACTTATAAAGCCCTGTTTATGTTTGCGTTTGGGAGTGCAAGAGTTTACTTATGTTCTGGGTCCGTTATCAGGGCTTTGTCCCTTTCTCGCTCAAGAGAGCTGTTCCGCTGCTGCAAAGAAGGCGAACTGGGAGTGTCATCCATCACCTCACGAGATGTGCTGGAGGACCGCGGGGTATCCGCGGGTTTGTGGTTTTCAGGCCTCCCCCGACGGGGGGAAGTCCTGGGTGTGCCGACCCATGGACCGGAGCACCCTGCTTTGGAGATGGCAGAGCAGCTTTCGCTGTCCCTACCTGGGGCGTGGATGGTCCTGCCATAGGCTCGTTAGAAGTGGCCTCGGTAGCTGCCGGAATGCTGTGTGGTGCTATGCCCCAAGCACGACATCAGCGAAGTTTGTTCCTGGAGTGAAGGAGAAAGGGTTTTGTGAGAGTGCAAATCGCCTTCGTGCTTCTTTGAATGATATATTTTCTTTGGTTTATATAGCTAAGATTTTTTTTTTTTTCTAGGATGGACATGCCCTGGAATATGCCGGGCGGTCCTCTTGGCAGTTTGCACAATATGGTGTAGCTTCACAATTGTCGGATTCATGTTCCTTTGATGCACATTTCGCGCATATTTCGCGGCCGCGACAGCTCAGTGATCTATGACCATATCTCTGGCACTTGAAGCACCTCCTGGGATTTGGCATGTAGGGGCGTACATAAAGTTTGATGTACTGCACTTATATTGTTTCAGGCAGTGTATTCGTATTGAACATCACAATAAAGTATTTGGAAGCGATTTCGTTGCCATTTTTTCGGATCTTAATTCTGTGCACGTTGATTACTTCTTGGTCTTTGAGACCTTCCTGCAGATTCTCCTCTGTCAAATGAAGAAAGTAACTCTCATATATGATACCACGGATTGTGTTCATAGATCTATGGGCTGTGATGGAAACAGGAATTTCTCCTATAGCCGAAATGTTCGGAAGTTTTGAGTGCTGTACGTTGTTCCGGAGCTCAAGTAGAAATCACCACTGGCCATTTCCGTTGTTTCGTAACCTGGGCCCAAGGCAGCTGTCAAGGTCTTTGAAACTATGAACGGGGACAAAATTCTAGCTGGTTTTTCATGTACTTTGCTGTGTACTACATTATATTTAGGAAATGTTACCTTCTTTTTCTAAAAAAATGTGCTGCCTCGTTCCGCCCTTATTTATGAGGGCGATCATTTGCTAAGGGAAGGTTAGCCATATAGTACGCGTGTTTTTCGGCTACGGTGCCGGCCACCCACCCACCATTGAGCCCAACTTGGGGAAGGGACAGGAACTTGCAAGCAAGTCCTGCCCACGCCAGCTGTACACCCCAACTATAACCCAATTTGACGCAACTCAGGGTGGCTGGCCACACACGGTTAACCCTCGCCGCCAAGAAAAAAGGAAGAAACTAGAAGTTAGTAGGAGACAGGAGAGTTGTGAGAAAGAGGTAGGAAAATGAATGATAGCGGGGAGGATAGGAAAAGGCGACTGCCGATTTTCCCCGGTCGGGTCAGGCCGGAGGTGCCGTCTACAGGAAGCTGGGACCAAAGTGGTGTGTTGCCTCCGCCGAGAGGCCTTAAAGTTCCAAACGCTCGGCATTGACTCAACCACCAGGATCCCCTTTTCCCCGTACACGGCGATGCCACGCACGGCGAAGTGCGGGTCCGTGGTGATGCACTGTTCACCATCATCCCCTCGCGGGGATGTTCCTGCGGATATTCGAGGACACGTCGTGTCGCCACTCACCAATGCCTGCAAGCTGCAGACGCCCCCCTGCTGGGAACTTCTCGTTCTCTTCATGGAGGGAGTGAAAACCCCGAGATGCCAAGAACAGGGGAAATAGACAAGGATAAGAGAGCATGAAAACCAAAAGCCACAAGGTCTACTGGGAAGTGCGCTTGTGGTTCGTATAGAAGCAATCATTGGTTTACTTTTTCTCTTAGCTTCAGTATTCGGTGCCCACCCAAAGGTTCCTCCGCGAAAAAATCTCGACATTTGAAGCGATAAAGTGAAGCAGAACGTCAATCTAAATAATAATAATTGGTTTTTTGGGGAAAGGAAATGGCGCAGTATCTGTCTCATATATCGTTGGACACCTGAACCGCGTCGTAAGGGAAAAGATAAGAGAGGGAGTGAAAGAAGAAAGGAGGAAGGAGGTGCCGTAGTGGAGGGCTCGGGATAATTTCGACCACCTGGGGATCTTTAACGTGCACTGACATCGCACAGCACACGGGCGCCTTAGCGTTTTTCCTCCATAAAAACGCAGCCGCCGCGGTCGGGTTCAAACCCGGGAACTCCGGATCAGTAGTCGAGCGCCCTAACCACTGAGCCACCGTGGCGGGGTCAATCATTTCGACCTTCCCTCTTTCCTCCCCTTAAATAGACACCTGCGTTGTTCTTTGTAACTGACTCGAAAAACTTTCAACTTCAAAGAACAAGCACGATAAGTTACATACTCCCGCTTACACCAGCAATTGTAGAAAATCATGTCATGCTCTTGGTTATTAGGCGTACAAATGAGGCGGAAATTTCGGCGAGTTGGTAAGTGTTAATTTTTGCTCTCAGCGCAACACGAACGGGACACAAGACGAAGGACTAGCACAAACAGGTGCTGCTTGTGCTAGTCCTTCGTCTTGTGTCCCGTTCGTGTTGCGCTGAGAGCGAAAATGAGGTACCAACTAGCCCACACTCTTACCCCCGCAAAAAGAGGCGCTCTTTGAATCACAATATGGTGAGGCGTATTGCGGCGTGGTCAGCATAATGCGTTCGATGCCAAATTTAATTGTTTTCAATTCACGCATTCACGATGAACATACAGTGGTCACAAAAGCAAACTCTCTCTCCATTCACAGGGTAGACCAGCTTTCTGGATTCAAATAAATATAAAATCAGCAACATCATTAACATGATCGCGAGTAATGTTTCTTCTACTGCCCAATAAGCTATCTTATTGACGCCGCAGGCGTGTCCACTTTTGACTTTTAAGATCGCCATTCTGAACCTGCAGTTTTCTTTATCACCTTTCTCTTACCATATAGTAAATTCGCTTAACTTCAGAAACCAGCGGATGTGTTTTATTCTTGCTGCATGTTGTGGTAAACTCCTTCTTCTCTCTTTGTTCCCGCCATGATATTAGAAAAATTTGACCAGAGGTTGTTTACATAAATGCAGAAGGCTGACATGCAACATATACTTTGAACACTGCTCGAGGACTCAATAGCATTTTTGAGGTGCAGTACAGGATTGCTCTTAATGCACAGCGCACAAACCCTTTCTGTAAAAAGCTGTCGCACCAAACGATTGCAACTATGCCACGGAATAGGAACGCATTTTTATCCCACCACTTTAAGTGTCCGGAGTACAGTACTGTTTGTTTCCTTTATCACTATAAAACCGCTGAGCAAAGCTACACCTACACGGAATGCATGAATCCTGTGTCTGAGTGAAGATGCGCCGAATAGATTGGTGTGAGGAGGGGGTTGAGATAACCGGATTATTCAACTACGTGCGGACGTCTTGAGCGTTTTCCAGAGAAAAAAAATATAATGAAAAAGTTCACGTAATATAGCTACAGCCGTCAGCTCAACGACTTTATGAAGCACGAACTCTCCGCGGTTTTCTATTCGCGATACCCAATTTCATTACCTGAGCGCATGACGCGGTGAAATCTAAAGCTGCTTACGATGTTTCGCCCTTCCTTGAAGCGCCTTGCAAGCTAGTCAGCAAGATATAGACAGAATAATGGAAGTAAGAGAGTTTAAATAGGCAAAGTTCGGTTCGCTACCCTACACATGAGCATGGGGTAGAATGGCGTGAAAGGGGCTAAGCGGAAATTTATTCAATGCTAACAGTTTCTGCCATCGACCTTAAAGCTTGCTTAATATTTTGAGGTATCTCGAGCGCCATTTTCATATATGCTATTATTTACGCAAAATCTTACGTAAAGTGAAGAATAAAAAAAAAATTGTTTTCAAAACACGAGTCTTAAATCTGTCAACAGAAATAGAAGTTTTGTTTTTAGCAGTTCCTGTCATGTCGTAAAGAAGCGTTTCGCCTTGGGTCAGATACCGGGTCTTCTTACACAACTAGCAATTTCCTGGTTAAAGTAGCGGATATAAGCCGCAAACTCCGGCGGGCTGCTTAGAGCCCTGCTTAGAAGAGACTGCCAGCAAGAAGCTATGCCTCGCAACCCAGCTTTGCCGGGCGCTTTTCCAGTAAGCGGTTGTTCGGTCGACGTGACCTAATTATCTCCCGCTGTGTGGAGAAAGTGGTGGAGGTGAACCTCACATGTTCCCCCATTCGACCGAAAAACTCTAAATGTGTTTCCTCAGCGCATCGCCACAAAAAAATGAAAAATCGAATGAAATTCCACGTTGCGTGAGCAGTGGTTCAATTGTGAGCTCTAGCCTCCCTTGACTTACTAGTTCTGACGTAGCTAGAACCCAGAATTACACTATGTTGATCTTTAGTAACATCAATGTTTGTGCGTCGGGTGTTAGCTCACTATGAACTTTTTACTCAATTCTACTAGACTGTAATGTTTCTTTCTCATAATTCAAGCGTGGCACATAGTCACTGGCTAAAAATTACGTCGTTTTTGTTAATAGAAAAAAAATATCTCACATAGTGCAGCGGTTTGAGCGTGGCACTTCGGAGGCCGAAAATTCCACCGCTGCTTAGCGTAACTGGACGTGTGCGAACCTCTCATTTTCAGTTGTTGAGGCCCAAGATTATTCAAGTTTACTTGAGATGGAGCCAACGTATTTAAAACGCACGAAGCGCCTTTGAAAAAAAAATAATTTTAGAGTTGTTACCTCTCAGCAGCATTGGACGTAAATGTGAACTGGAATTCAGGACGCGGGTTTATTCATGGTCACAATAATTTCAATTCGGTGAAGGCCAAATGTTAAAACGTCAAAAAACCGAGGTGGTCGAAATTAATGGGCACGTCTTCACAGTAGTGTCTCTCAGAGACCATTCGCATGTTGGATAGGTGAAACAAAGCATTCTATAACATTTATTGCGGAAAAATTACGTAACATATATTTTTTTTTCATTTACTTCTCTCCCGAACTGGATGCGAAAACATTTGCAAAATCCGCTGGGCTAATATCCGAGGCTGGCATAGCATAATAGAACGAGGATATTTACAGCTGTTTGAAGTAATCTGTCGCTAAGCTCATCAGCCACTCCAGTGTGCTTGATGGCTCAATCCTGGTGGTACACAAATTAGGTGTTAAAAGTAGTTCTTCCTAGAGTTCGCACGCAAGCCGGAAAAAAATAAAGAGACACGAAAAAGTTTTGAATATGAAGGAACAAAAAACTTTCATCCAACTAAGCATCTTGACTAACTTAGGTTAGGCGTTCCTCGCGAGTAACTCCCCTTTGTCCTCACCAAAGAACTCTTTGTAAATGAGTTCGTCGCTAGAACGACTAAGCTTGTTCAACTTCGAGAAGGAACAGGAGAAGTTTACATAGAACTTTCGGTGATTAAGGACAAGGAACAATCTCTGCACACTTTCTTTCGTATTTATTATACCCCTCTCTCTAACCATTTTTCTCGTCCCGTCGGCGACAGCTGCAGGCCTATCTCATCAGGTATACTGCGCATACATTTACCGTTTGCAAAATAGTAGAGTGCTCTACCAACCACAGGCACCAACTGCGCTGCTTTGCTTGCATACAAGATAAAGCACTCAGTGCTGGAATTTTTGCAAAGGCAGAAGAATGAAGATAATCGACTAAGCAGCCTACGAGAAGATTGCGTTCCATGTTAAGGCACATGCGCAAAACAAAAAATTACCCAACAAAATGAAGAATAAGCGAACTGAGGAAGCATGGGAACAGCTGTTTGGTTGTTAAGAACTCTTTTGTGCTCGAAACTGGAGTTGGCACCGTTCTGTAAACTCGGCCTTATTTACTGATATTCTGTTGTTTAGAGCAAGAGAAACTACCTGGAAGAAAAATAAATCCCGAAGAATTACTAGAACGAGCAAGGCTGTCGTATTTCTAAACTCAGTCGCAGGTAATGGAGATTGAGTACTCTTATATGCATGTTTGTCAACAAGAGCAACAAATAGCACCTCCGGTCTCTCCTGAAATTCACGCTGTGGAACACGATCGTCGGTTTACACAAAAGTCCGCACGCGAGCTGGCGGGGTTCCGAAAGTGAAATTAATGCACTTCGTTATCATTCTAGACGCAAAAAGATTACCAGGTCGAGATTAAAAAAAAACACTCGGAAGACTCACCGTCGGTGGATGCCATACCGCGCACGGATTACCGCAGCAAAACTGCACACACCGCGTTCACCTATGCTTTCGAGGTGCAGGCATTGTGGATTACAGTTAACAAGTCTTGAATGCTTGATAATGTAAAGGAGCTTTTCTACCCTACTTTCCAACTAAAAGAGATTTCCACAGTACCATGCGTGATATGGAAAATGAGCTTTCCTTGAACATGACATGTGGGCCTAACATAAGTAGTTTGCCGAGTAAGAAAAAAACAACTTTAAATCGAAAAATTGTACAACCTCATTCGGTCGAAGTTCACAGATAAAGTGTAAGGACTTGGAAAACGCAAAAACTACTTCAGGACTAATTCATCATAGGAGCAATGTTATCTTCTTTTAGTTGTAAAAAGACCAGGTAATCGTGGAGAAATTTAAACTATGAACCACAAAATCTAAATCATTGTTTACATTCTGGTCTGTCATAATCAGCCTGACCACGGCCACTGCAGGCCAAAGGCCTCTCCCATATCTGTGCAATTAACCCTGTCCATTGCAAGCTCAGGCCACACTATACCCACAAACTTCCTAACCTCATTATGCGAACGTATGCGCTAAAAGCGACACAAGAAGACAACGCACACGACACAAGCGCTAACTAACTGTTTATTCCTTATGGAAGATGCGTTTATATAATAATAATAATAATTGGCTTTGGGGGGAAAGGAAATGGCGCAGTATCTGTCTCATATATCGTTGGACACCTGAACCGCGCCGTAAGGGAAGGGTAAAGGAGGGAGTGAAAGAAGAAAGGAAGCGAGGGGTGCCGTAGTGGAGGGCTCCGGAATAATTTCGACCACCTGGGGATCTTTAACGTGCACTGACATCGCACAGCACACGGGCGCCTTAGCGTTTTTCCTCCATAAAAACGCAGCCGCCGCGGTCGGGTTCGAACCCGGGAACTCCGGATCAGTAGTCGAGCGCCCTAACCACTGAGCCACCGCGGCGAGGCGCGTTCATATACGCAATATCAGTTTTAATCTCCTCTGCCTATATAGTTTTCTGCCGCCCCCTGCTATGCTTGCATTCTCTAGGACTGCAGTCCGTTACCCTTAAGAACCAGCGGTTATCTTGCCTTCGCATTACATGCCCTGCCCAAGTCCAATTCTTCCTCTTGATTTCGAGAAGGATGTCATCAACCCACGTTTTTTCATTGCCCTAATCTGCTTTCTTCCTGTATCTTCCAGTTACACTTATTTTCCTCACCATTGCTCGCTGCATTGTGCTTTAAGTTTAATCCTTATCGTTATCCTTCACGTTTATGTCCCATAGGTGACTATCGGTAAGTTATAGCTGTGATATACATTTCTCTTAGGAGATATTGCCAAACTGCCATGCGTGATCTGAGAGAAGCTTTCAAATTCGTTCCACCCTATTCTTATTGTTCTGTTTATTTCGCTATTGGTA
Organism: Amblyomma americanum; assembly: GCF_052857255.1. Taxonomy (NCBI): domain Eukaryota; kingdom Metazoa; phylum Arthropoda; class Arachnida; order Ixodida; family Ixodidae; genus Amblyomma; species Amblyomma americanum. The sequence continues at coordinate 40,770,989 of NC_135506.1, read as the reverse complement.
TTCGGATCTGCAGTCACTACCTGTTTTAAGCAGACATATTCCCTACCACGTCTAGCACTTTACTACTATTGTAACCTGCTGTTTCCTTCCGAGGCTTTTTAGCAATACTTATTTTTCTGCATATTCTCTTTACATCCACCGTTATCTTTCAATCTAGCTCATTAATCATGCTTTGTGGTTACTCACCTGAGTGATTTAGCAAGGCAATGTCCTCAGCGAATCACAGATTATAAAGGTATTCAACATTAACTTTTTTCCCCAAATCTTCCCACTCTGAATACCTCTGAATAACTCCTGTAAAAGCTGGTAAATGGCAGTGGCCAGATCGAGTCTCCTCCCTGATACCCTTCCTTACTGAAATGTTATTCCTGACATTATGGAAGACTACGGTAGCTGTGCAGTTGTTGTAGATGTCTTCCAATATTATTTCTTATGGCTCCTCTACAACCTGGTTCCCCAATGTCTCAATGACTGCTTAGGTTTTCACTGAGCCAAATGTTTTATATTAATCTGGGAATCGCAGATTTCGCCTAAAAGATTTCACACAAAATGGGCACAACACAAGAGCCTGTAGCAGTGCCTCATTTCTGGACATAACATTTCTGCTGGAAGCTAGTGAGAGTAGAGTTCGTGTAAAAGGTAAATAATTATAAAAAAAAGCCTCCACTCTAAGACCACAACCATTGTGAAAGGCCACATTGAGAGAGGTCAAAGCTCTCACGAGTTGCATAAAGAAGTTGACTGTGTGCCTCTAAATTGAACAGTTCTTCAACATCTACCAAGAAGTCACTCTTCGGACCATGCACCTCTTGACGGAGGACTTCAACCACTTGCTCCCGACACCTCACTTTGAATGAGTCTTCCATTTTTTGCTTTCTAAGGTGGAGTTGAGAGGACTTACTGACTTGTACTGGCAAAGAGTGCCGCTCTGTAAAAATAGCTGTAAAAGGGTACTGCGGCGGAAGGTTAGGTGGTCGGATGAGATTGACAAGTTTACAGGCATAGAGCGGGCGCAGCTAGCAAAGGTCAGGGTTAATTGGAGAGACATGTGAAAGGCCTTTGCCCTGCAGTTGGTGTAGCCAGGCTAATGATGATGATGATTATGACACCGAAGAAGGCATTCAAAACGTGGTCTTCGCTCTTCTGTGCAACCTTGCTCAGCCTTTCTAAATTATTTGATTCAGTAGTGCAACGACCTTGGTCTTGACGAATCTACGATTTAAGGTTGTTTCTTTAAAGTCTTTTTGTGTGGAAAACTGGGCCCTGTGGTCAAAAAAGACTCTAAGAAAAGCTACAAGTCCGCCATATTTATCCGCAAGCAAAATGGAAAGCTTACATTCTCGGATCGTTGTCTCTCAGCACCGAATGGCTGCCTTTCTGTCGACCGAGACTCTTTCGAAGCATTTCAATGCCTTCAGCATGGCAGCTCCCAATGACGCCACAGACATAGCACTTCAAGCCTTCATACCAATCACAGACGTGACTCATCAATAGATTTCTGAGAAGTATTTTGTGAATGTGGTATGTGGGGTCACTTGGGGAACGACTGCGATACAGACACAGACCAGACTGACCTATCTGACTTTGAAGCAACCACTAAGCAGCGATAATATATCCTGCGCTCTTGGCCTCCCCAAATAATTAGAAAAAAGAGATGCAACTTCTGTGATCACGACACCCAGTACTGCTCCATTCAATTATTGTTCTTAGATAGAACCTAATCTGTAGCTCTTTTCGGCTACATGGATGCTTGCTTGGCTTGAAGAGGCGCTTTTGTACACAATCGCAGTGTTATTAAAAGTGCAACTGTTTCTTCGCTACTCGATCTAAACTTCTGATATTAAAACCTATAAGGACTCTTTGATCACAATTATGATTTGAATAACAGCCTAGGTCAGCGGCGGGGATCTGCCTGGAGCTAATCTTCTTGATGCCACACACTTTACTTCCGAGAGAAAGCGGTGTGGCTTATACTTGTATTTAATTTTTCTTTTTTTTCTCGCTGGTAAATGGTCTGCTTTCAGCAAGACTTGTCTTTTCGGTATGAAAACGCGGTAATCGTTGACACAGGCCAAACTCAGTTTCTTCTCAGTGCCCGCTTGGCAGGTCGCTTTTCATAATAGTTGACACTCAAGATACACATTTCCCTTGGCCGTTGAAGTGTATTTTCAAGGGCATTACTATTTCGCCTAGAGCCCTAGAAGGAAAAAAAAAACCTGCGATAACATTTGTGTGACTAATTTATGCTGGAAGAGTAGGCTCCAATCGCTGGCTGCTATTCTTACAATGTGTTCCTTTAAGCACGGAATTAAACTTTACAGCGTTCGCTTTCGTACTAACTGTGAATACTGAAAGACCACTATTCTGTGTTGCTGGTTCTAGTTTCAGTATACTCACATAATGTACTCGCGAATGGAGAACTTCTGCAGTCTATGCTCATCGCGAGATCTGCAGCCGTTGACGCAAGTATACAGGCTGTGCGTGCTCCTGAAGGAACAACACCTAGAGATATAAAGTCGAGGTCGAAAACATGCAATCTGCCCGAGAGACGTGCCCCTAACATCAGTGATCAATTCTTTTCAAGAGATGCCGCCTAATCTGCGAAGCCAACAAGCCAATGAGTAAGAATCCTCCTCAGCATTAACCTTATAGACAGACGCCTTGTTTCTCCTTGATGTTGTCATTTACCATCCGACCAGTTGTACACGGTCACACAACTCATACTTGGATGCTAAGACAACCTTTGTCATCCTAAGGTCGCGCGCAACACATTTACTAGGCTCTATAAAAACCGTTGGGAGGCGCTGTTAGTGACTCGATAATGAAGTTTAAAGTGCTTGAAAGAAACGAGGCGGCACAGTGTTTTCGCCTCGAAGGTTAATTAATGTCCACTTAACGCCGCAACACGCAGCCACTTGGTGCTCTAACGACCGCGTCATTAAGCGAGTAAACGCATGCCAGTATGTCCGTCGTTCAGGAGAGAACCATGTTTTTCGCTCAACAAGCGTAATTGCTGTGCTTGGCAGACCATGGATGTTGTGCTGAACATGAACTGTTTCTTGTCCGCACCACTCTTTTCAAATATACTTGCGCAGGGTGCTCGCCTGGTACGCGTATAATGTGCAGTTTTCTTCACTCATGCTGAAGGAAACATTTAATTTTAGTCACGTTCTAATGGCGCCAAAGTTATGAATAAAAAGGAAAGCAAACAGTGTAGTCTGCTGCATTACTTTGGTGACTTATGAGTGTATCTACATTTGAAGTCCTGTGCCACTATAGAGTGCTCCGCTGCATTTCTTTTACACTGTTTTGCCAAAATGCAAAATTATGCTTCGGGAAGGTATTTTTTTGGCATGGCTAGGCGTTCATGACGTTCGGCCGGTGAATAGCATTTGGTCGGACGAAACAGCGGCCGCGGCGGTCGCATTTCGATGCAGGAGAAATGGAAAAATAGCCATGAGTTGTAGGAGGGAAGGAAACATTAAAAGGCCGTTGCATAGGTTACAGGAATCAGCAAGCTTCAAGGACTCAAACATGTGAAGCATGCAGGTAAGGTATGCGACGTTCTTTCGGGCATCCATTTGAAATGGTCAGGTTATCACGATTAAAATCGCTATAGCCTTCAAGCTTCTCCGCAGCACACAGCATCAAGTGGGGGCGCATCATGACAACATCGACTGCACGAGTGCATATCCAACGCATAAACGCTTGCTTTCAAGGAAAAAAAAATGAACCTCAGCAATGGCAAAGGACGCCAAGCGGTGCTTGGCAAGATCCAACTAGCTACCGCAGGGTGTGGTTCACGGCAGCGGAAATTTGAAATCCTACCTTCAGTGACGTCACACTTAACTTGCCCGCAATTCTCTAGTGCTTTGAGAAGAAGACTAAAATTCATTCATCCATTACGTCACTATTTTAAACGTTAGAGCAAAAACACTTGACATGCTTTATCTACAGGTTATATAAATTTTAATCCTTGAATATCGTGGAATTCTCAAAAAATGATGAGGTTGCCCTCATGTGGCCAAAGTTAATTCGGGACCATCCACTACATCTCGCCTTCCTTGTTGTCTTTATTTACTCTTTCGCGTATGCACCGGAAGCATTCAATTTATCTCTGGCTTCCTTTCTTTTATATAATTTTGCCGTTAGCTTGGAGCTCTCGCATATGCTGTTAGCTAGCCCACGTATTTGAAATTTTCGGCAAAGATTTGTCGAAATCTTGTTTAGTTTCTTTCGAAAAGAAGTAATAGCCAAATGAGGGCCGATAGCATCGCCGCGACATGTTGTGTTCCGTCAAGTAATTCAGCAGAACTGCGTGTGTCAAAAAACTTTCTTAAATAAACGCAGCTAATAAATTTCGCATGTTTCTGGTGTTGCATTTCAGGAATCACCAGGCGAAGCGAGGTCCGCTAATTATAGCAAGAAAGAGCAACTAACATAAAAATTGTGCAGTTCACGAGCTCGGCAGGCTTGGTATCAAATTTAAAATGAAGCAAGGCAGATCGTGCTGTGCGGGCGCGGTTGTCCACCATTCGAAAAGGCTGCTTTGGAATGCCTTAAATTCAATTAGCTCCCATATGGTGAGTCTTATGATACACTCACCGACATTACGGCACATTACAAAATGCGTCTTGCATTATGAAAGCTGCAGTGCAAAACTTAATTTACTACCTGTGCAAGTTTTTCGCAGCTCTGTGTACTCCGCAGCGTTGGAATATTCCTCCCTAAGAAGTACAGGCATGCATGCGATGAAGAAATAGTCGAGCGAACATTCCATCTTAAGCGAATAAATCATCGTTAAAAGTTATATTAAGAGTTTTGGAATTTAAACTTTTCAGAATCGTTGGCAACGCTCTGATTAATCTAGCAATTTTCCGAGCTTTGTTGTATGAAATTAGCTAGGTTGGAAAGAGCGGCATGTTTCCCCGACCAGTAAACAAGTTCGACTAAATCTCGTTCCCAGGCCGTCTCTGATGGAATAGAAAAATTCGTAGTTTGGGAATAAAAGCGCCTCACTATTAACAACTTCAACATTCAGGCAGGGTGTTTGGGTTTCGTTCTGCTGGACTTCGGTAAACGGGCGCTAACTTCATTACCGCTCGCGTGAGGTCTAGGATTTATGATCAAGCTGTGTGCGCATCGGAGATACAAAGCTTAGCGTGGAGCCTTCTTGTTCTGCTCATTTTAGCTTGGAAATAAACAACGGTTTCTGACGAAGTTACGGTTCTGAAACTAAGAATTTATTCGCCGAAGCAACACTCATGTAGGTATAATTGACTTCACTTGTTTATTTAAATCTCACTGTGGCGTTGAATTCTTTTTATTCCGTATCTACCGTTGAACAGGTACCTCTATTTTTCTCCTTATGAGCTACGTTCTGCGCAAAATCTCCTTCTTGCGTGGGAAATGAAATGCCTGAGGCTAAGAAGGTTTTCTCCGTTTGGGCTGATTTACTTTAAATGCGCGCCTTAATTTTATTGTTTTATTGCATAATTTCACGGAGAATTGCATGCGCAAACACTACCTGGATGATGCATGAATTCATAACAGTTTTAAACTTTACCATTACAGTGTGACAGCTGACACAGATTTTAATGGCAGTAAAGGTTAGCGTGAAGCATACGTTTATTAAGCACCGAAAAAGTGCCAATAATTCAAACGCGCATTACGTACTAACTTACTCATTTCAGTTCAGTTCAGCTTCATTAGGCTGCTCGGTGACGTTTGAAAAAACGGACAAGAAACTTGGAAACGTTTTGAGTAACCTCCGGACTCAGTCAATCTCGAAAGTTTTTTTCGAATACCTGGAACCGATCCCGCGGTATCGCGGTCAGAATCTGAGCGCTATAACCACACAGAAAACGCGGCGCACAGCTATGAATATTTTCTTCCTCTCCGGCTGCTTCTTCCTGCGCTTAATATTCTTCCTCTAAGCCCATTCGGATAACATGAACACCTACGCGCCCATTCTGTTGTGAACCCGCACGTGGCCGCGTACGGACTGTACGCTTCTAAAAATTCATAACGCGCAATTCCCTCTCAGTGCTAGATATTGTATGCCCGCCTTCGGTTAAGGAAAATGTTGTGCTTCTAAGAAAAGAAAAATGTGGACGAGATGGGTACCGAAGAACAGTATATCGACATACATTACAAAAACTTGCAATGTGCAGAAAACTCGCCGAGTTTTCATAACTTCTCTCTCGTCCCCCTTTCGTATGGTGAATAACTGAGAGTGACGGCTGTAACGTGCCTCACCTAACCCCCCTGCCTCCCTTCCATGGCGAATGGGCTCCCAAGGCTATCTAGCTTTTAAAACCGCAGGCATGTGACAGATTCTGGAAGGCAACCTTTCCCTTCCCATACCTACCTATGCGAGCAGTGGGAGGGAGCACTGAGCGGCGGAGATCTAGACTCACAGCTGGGGATAGTTCGGACGGTACACGAGTCAGCGAAAGCCAGTCAAGCCTTGGACTAGCAGAGCCACCCCACCTGAACCGATAACCTTACCCTCACCCCATTCTCTGTGTGAGGTAAGTTCTCTACTATTACTAAACAATGCGCGCCATGGGTCACGCTCTGTCCGGGTTCATCGCCTTTCCGCCAGGATTCCTTAATTACGATAGTAACGCAAGAGGTCAGCACACAACCCGAATACCTAACAGCTCCTCTACACACAGTCCCTATTCAAAGCACAAGGATATGCAAGATGTCAAAACACAGAGAGATATTAATATCCAAGAAGAAGGAAACTAATTTATAACGACGCAATTGGCTACCCAGGGGCTAGTATGAACACAGGTCCGCAGTCCTGGGAAGAAGTTCGGCGCATGAACATATATGAAGGAAGAGACCAGCAAGGATCGTAAAGGAGAGAAAAATACATTATGTAAATACCGGTGCATAGCCTAAACGTTCCCTGCAACGTTTACTAATTGGACGTATGCAATAGCGTAAAATTATTTATTTCTGTAGTTTCCAATACTTGGGGGATTAGGTGAACAGGAAGTTTTGCTCAACTTTAAACGTTCCTCATGCCGGTAGTGTACGCTTCTAAACACTTATGTAAATCTCTCGAAACTTTATACCTCCGATCCCATCCTCTATTTAATCAAGGCGGAAATAATGTAAAGCAAAAAAGGACAACTCATAGCACTTATTTTTAAAAGAGTCAATCTGCTCATACACAAGTAAAATTTCAAAAAAAGAAGGCCGTTTATTCCATGTCTTTGGAACTTTTATAATGAAAGCCACAATTGCTGCGATCAATCAAACTGTTTTCTGAGCACGAAACTAAGCTCTCCTTATATTACCTCGAGAAACGCTCAGTTCCCCATTTCTGAGCGTTACTCGAAAGATCCCTTCAATATGCGCGTGAAGCTATTCCTAATACAAGGTCAATTGCTGCCACAACAGTAATCGGTCCATAAATTAGCCGTCGCGTGGAGGAAAATTGACAAAAAATGCACGTGTGCAGTTCCGTTAGGTTATTATATAGTGAACACGTGCGATTTTCCGACGCATGCAGTCACATGGTAAGAAGCATTTATAGTTGTGCAGAAGTTTCACTTATGAAATTAAACAAACAATATTTCTCTCCAATATTCCTGAACATTTACAGCTGTACCGGAAAATGATAAACGCACGTGACTGATGACCAGCTGGGCAAAAAAATAAAATAATTATTTATAAGCGGTGAGTTTCTGCTGAACGTTCAGCAAGATTGAGGATTGGAAGCGCAATCAAGTTCTTGTTATTGGTATTTTTCTGAACCACAGCACCACGAGTTCGGATTATTTCGCACTAGTCATCAATCACACATACTAATTTTTTTTCCACTGCAGCTGTACCCTGCTGTTGTTATGAGAGGCAGCCTGATCTCCCTAAACGGCAGGAAGAAGGGTTTAGAAGTTTGCGTTTGTAATGCCGCAACCGCACCAGCCAAAAAATTAGGACCGGCGTCTAGAGACTTTCTTCTCAAGTCCGGAAAGAAAGTGTTCATAATTTTCTATTGTCGCTTTTACCACCACATAAATTCTGCTGCCCTAAATGTAAAATGCATAAGGGCGCATTTCGCTGCAACCAGTTTCCTGAGTATTGTGAGCAAATATACTTCCCCATTTAACACTTTACAAGAGTGAGGGCCAGCTCATGTAAATGGAAAAAAATTTTACGTTTAATATTGGCGGAGACCATGTAAATGCTTATTTTGAAATCATCCAGTTCGTCCGACATGGCACTACAAATATTCATCCCCAAAATTTTTTCATAAATATTTTGAATATTACAAAAAAGGGTAAGGTACCGTTATGC